>NC_140210.1:19560960-20110960 GCF_951802725.1 Rutilus rutilus | reverse complement strand
TGTGACCGTTTTCTCTGTATTCAGTGTAAGGCAAGTCTTGTTCATCCACTCTGTAGCTTTGTTCATTGCCACAGATAGTTTAGCAGCGACAGAATTGACATTAGAACCGTGAGTATATAAAACCGTGTCATCAGCGTACATCAAGACCTCCACGTCATCGCAGATGGAAGGTAGGTCATTGATGTACAAACTGAAGAGCAATGGCCCCAGAATAGACCCCTGGGGTACCCCTGTAGTACAGGATCTGAACGATGAAGTTTTATAATTTATTCTCACGCACTGGTAACGGTCTGCTAGGTATGATTGAAACCAACTAATAGTGTTTGCAGCGAGATTGAAATTCCACAGTTTTGTCAGCAGCACTGAGTGGTTAACGGTGTCGAATGCCTTACGTAGATCCAGAAAAACGGCCCCAACCACCCCTCCCTTCTCCAGACTGGATTTGATCACCTCGAGGAAATAACAACAAGCTGTGTCAGTGGAGTGTTTGGGTTGGAAGCCAAATTGCATGGGATGTAACATATTTCCATTATCCAGGTGCTCAATCAGCTGTTCGGCAACAACTTTTTTCAATAACTTTAGAAACAGCAGGCAGTATACTAATGGGTCTATCATTCTTAATGGCCTTTCTATTTCCTGATTTAAAAATGGGCGTGACAATTGCAGTCTTACAGGACGAAGGGAATAGACACTCTCTAAACGATTGATTAATTATGTGCGCAATTGGTTCTGCAAAGTCCTATTTATATTTTTTTAGTAACAACGAATCAAGACCCCATGAGTCCTTTGCTCTCGAGTTAGAGAGTGATGTAATAACTTTGTTGGCCTTGCCTTCATTTACACATTCAAAGTCCAGTACTTCCACCAAAGTGGGTTGTGGTCCTCCTGTGGAACCAGCGGCCGTGGCCCCAACAATGGCTGCAGATGGTGTTAAAAGCAGCTCTGAGGGTTTACTTAGTTCCAGAATTGAAGTGATGAAGTAGTCATTAGACATGTTGGCAACCATTAAGCTGACCTTTGCAGTGGCTTGTGTTCCAGGTGCGAGTGTTTCATTGTTGTCAATATTTATGTTAAGTTCGATAGGTCCATTTTTAGTCCGCTCTTTCCCAGATAAATTGTCAATACACTTCCATATCATTTTACTATTCCCTTTAGCCTGTTTAATTATTTCTAAGAAAAAGTCTGCTTTAGCTCTTCTGAGCTGTCCTGTGACTTTGTTTCTCAGGCTTTTGAAAATCAACTGGTCAGTCCCCAACTTTTTTAGGGCAGCATCTCTATCTTTCATTAAAAGCCATAACCTCTCACTTAGCCATGGTAAGGGTTTTTTACTTTTAAATTTTTGTGTATTTAGAGAGAATTTGAGTAATTGTATTTTTAAGAGTACTACAGGCCAGCTCACAGTCTTGGCCACAAACTAAACTATTTTGGACAGTAGTTTTTATTTCAAAATCCAAGAGCTCCATGTCACGCTTAGGAATAAGTGATATATAGGTCTTTTCTCTATTTTGATTTCTATAACGGGTCTTGGAGAGTTTCCTAGAGACCAGAGTTAGATTATGGTCCGATAAACCGGTTATTAAATTATAGGTTTTATTGACACGATCTGACTTATTAGTGAATATCAAATCTAGCAATGTTTTAGTGGAGCTAGTTATTCTAGTTGGATTCTTTATCATTTGAGTTAGATTAAACTGTTTGGCAAGGTGCCTTAACTTATTGGAACGCGTTTTATCCAACCAATTTAAGTTAAAATCCCCCATAAAAATAGTTTCCTTGTTGCTACAGACTTTGAATACATCTTTTAACATATCGGAAAATGCATCCTTCTCGTTAGGCGGCCTATATAATACTATAACATTAAAAGACATTTCAGGGGATAGACAAATCCTAACTCCCACACATTCCAAGCCATTTTCGGGAAGAACCATCTGCTTGCATTGGATATTCCTTTTAACATATAACAGCACACCACCTCCTTTTTTATGTGGTCTGACTCTTCTAAATAAATTATAATTTTGAATAGTATAGGCACCTGCAGGGGTATTTTTTTTTCAACCAAGTTTCGGTGAGCCCTAGGTAGTCCAGATTTGAGTCATATAATAATTTTTCCAATTGTTCCGTTTTAGATGGAAGACTTCTAATATTAATGTGACCACCAAAAATCCCCTTTGGTTTAGCTTCAGGGTCCCATAAAATTTTCGCATGGTTAACAGTTTGTAAAAGTTTAGTTTGCAATTGTCTGTTTGATACCTTAGTAGTTGTAGGTTTTGGTGGTGGAAGTTTTATCAGCCCTGTCGCTAGTCCAATGAGCCCCGCTGCTCGTGGTCGTAGCTCCGGGTTGATAATGCTCGGGTTGCTGAATATTCGATCCCTTACTTTAAAAGCACTTATTGTTAATGATATGGTCACAGATTATAACCTAGATGTACTGTGTTTAACAGAAACCTGGCTAAAACCAGACGATTAAATTACTTTAAGTGAGTCGACCCCCCAAGATTATTGTTATACTGTAAACATGAGCCTTGTCTGAAGGGCAAAGGGGGAGATGTTGCTGTAATTTATAGTAATATCTTCAGAATTACTAAGAGGTCTTGTTTAAAGTACAATTATTTTGAAGTGTTGGTGCTTAATGTAACACTATCTAATGTGAATGATAAATCACATTTGAGATTTGTGCTGGCTGCTGTACGGGCCACCATGGCACCATACAGACTTTATCAAAGAATTTTCTAATTTTCTATCAGAGTTAGAACTTTAACTGGCTGCAGATAAAGTCCTAATTGTTGGTGATTTTAATATATATGTAGATAACAAAAAAGATGCATTGGGATTGGCATTTAAAGACACTCTGAACTCTATTGGAGTTAGACAACACAAGTCAGGACCTACTCATTGTCGTAATCATACTCTAGATCTAATATTATCACATGGAATCAATGCTGATGCCGTTGAAATTCTGCAGCAGAGTGATGACATCTCAGATCATTATCTAGTCTTGTGTACTTCATTTAGCCAAGGCTTTTAAGCCGACTCCGTGTTACAAATATGTTAGACCTATCACTTCTGCTACTAAATATTGCTTTATTAATAATATTCCTGATCAGTTTCATCTCCTCAGCAACCCAGATACTGTAGCTTAGAAGAACTCGATATTGCGATAGAAACTTTTGACTCTCTCTTTTCCAGCACTTTAGACACAGTTGCTCCTTTGCGCTTAAAGAAGATTAAAGAAAATAGTTCAACGCCGTGGTACAACGAGCACACTCAGGCCCTTAAGAGAGCAGCCAGAAAAATGGAGCGCAACTGGAAGAAAATAAAAGTTCTTTCGCATTTCATGGAAAGAGAGCACGATTGCGTACAGAGAGGCCTTAAAAACTGCTATATCTGCTTATTTTTCAACCCTATTAGAAGAAAATAAACAAAACCATAGGTATTTATTTGAAACAGTGGCTAAATTAATGAAAAATAAAGCTTCAACCCCAGACGTTTCCAAGCAGCACAGTAGTAATGACTTTATGAACTTCTTTACTTACAAGATTGATAATATCAGGGAGAAAAGTATAACTATGCAACCGTCTACTACAGAATCACATCGGACAGTGCATTGTAGTCTCCCTGAGGAAAATTTTGATTCATTCATTGCTATAGGAGAGGAAGAATTTTCTAAACTCGTTAATGCATCTAAATCGACAACGTGTATGTTAGACCCTCAAGCTATTGAAAGAGATGCTTCCAGAGGTCATAGATCCTCTTCTTAATATCATTAATTCATCTTTGTCATTAGGATAAGTACCAAAAACTTTTAAACTGGCTATGATTAAACCGCTTGTTAAATAAAAACGCAACTTGATCCTACAGAATTAGTCAATTACAGGCAGTTCTCGAATCTACCTTTTCTGTCAAAGATACTAGAAACGCCAGTATCCTTACAACTATGTATCTGCGAGGATTTTCAGTCAGGATTTAGACCGTACCATAGTCCTGAGACTGCTCTCATTAGAGCCACAAATGATTTGCTCTTATCATCTGATTGTGGTTGTATCTCTGTATTAGTGTTACTATTCACCGTCTTAGTGCTGCATTTGATACTATTGACCACAACATTCTTTTAATGATGTTGTCATTAGTGGAAATGCATTAGCATGGTTTAAATCATACTTATCTGACCGTTATCAGTTTGTAGCAGTAAATGAAGAGATGTCTTATCGATCACAAGTTCAGTATGGAGTACCACAAGGCTCAGTGCTAGGATCATTGCGGTTAACTCTGTACATGCTACCCTTGGGAGATATCATTAGGAAGCATGGCATTAGTTTTCACTGTTATGCTGATGATATTCAGCTCTATATTTCTTCATGCCCTGACGAAACTTAACAATTTACAAAATTAACGGAATGCATATAGCGGATATAAAAAACTGGATGACTAGTAATTTCCTACTACTTAACTCTGAAAAAAACAGAGATTCTAATTATTGGACAAAAACTTCTTCACGTAATAATCTAGAATACTGTCTAACACTTGATGGCTGCTCTGTCAAACCTTCGTCGTCGGTTAGGAACCTGGGTGTGCTCTTTGATACCAATCTTTCATTTGAAAGTCACGTTTCTAGTATCTGTAAAACCACATTCTTCCATCTTAAAATATATATCTAAATTACGTCATATGCTCTCAATGACAAATGCGTAACAATTAGTTAATGCGTTCATGACATCAAGACTAGATTATTGTAATGCTCTTATGGGTGGTTGCCCTGCATGCTTAATAAATAAACTACAGCTGGTCCAAAACGCAGCAGCTAGAGTTCTTACTAGAACCAGGAAGTATGACCATATTAGCCCGGTTCTATCAACACTGCATTGGCTCCCTATTAAACATTGTATACATTTTAAAATATTGCTGATTACTTACAAAGCACTAAATGGTTTAGCTCCTCAGTACTTGAGTGAGCTCTTAACGCATTATAGTCCTTCAAGTCTATTGCAATCTCAAAATTCCGGCCAGTTGGTAATACCTAGAATATCAAAATCGACTGCTGGTGGTAGATCCTTTTCCTATTTAGCACCAAAACTCTGGAACAGTCTTCCTAATATTGTCCGGGAAGCAGACAGATCTGATGAAGGACCTGCGCCTGGACACGACGACAATGCAGTCCTGAAGTGTCAACTAGTATCTCCCCTGTGAAGGCCCCCTTCTCCTTCCCTTTACCTCTGTACAGATAAAACGTTGTCAAAATAGTTCCGGTTCACATGGCTACTCGGAAGCCTAATTTGTTTAGGTCAATTTGTAAAGAAAGACTACACACCTGCGCACATATATATTCAAACGCGCATACCTATAGACTAAACACGTAATACGCATGTGCACACCGTTAGTGTTTTCACAGGTATGCGTTTTTAAAGCTTGTGCAGAGATAAATTTATATATATATATATATATATATATATATATGGACAATAACTTTATTCTAGAACTGTTGTAAAGCCAAAACAATATCTGCTACTTTAATTTCCTATCACTGGAAAGCTGGTTTGAAACAGTCCATATTGTTAAAAAAGCTATATAAATGAAGGTGACTTGACTTGACTTGACTTAAAAATGTAAACTTAGACCCTTGGGGTAAGATGACAGTATTTAATTAATATTCATATTCAGAAAAAATCAGATCATGTCACTTATGATCTGTATTAATTAGTTTTAATTATTGGAGACTTTAATCTTCATATTGATGATATGTTATGTATTGCAGCTACAGATCTCCTATCCATTACTGACTCGTTTAATTTTACGCAACATGTCTCAGGACCTACACACTTAAAGGGGCACACCCTAGACCTTGTTTTCTCATTAGGTCTTGAGATAGTAAATGTGTGTGTGGAGGATGTACATGTGAGTGATCACAGTTGTGTTTTCTTTAACCTGAACTTACCTCGGGACCCCCCGCCTCTAAGAATTAAGGCTCAAAGGAGAGTTATTAACCAGGATGTTGCTGGGAAGTTTGCTATTTTGTTTGATCCATGCCAGCTAAGGGGTTGCAGTGATGTAAATGTGTATGCTGAGTCTTTTAACAGCCAATGTTTAGCAATTTTAGATGAAGTGGCTCCTATGAGATCAAACACTGTCTCTATTAAAAAGCCCTGTCCGTGGATAAATGCATCTATTCAGAGCTGTAGAAGTAAACGTCGGAAAATAGAGCGCTTATGGAAAACAACTAAACTCGAAGTTCACAGGCTTTATCTTAGGGAATTAACTGCTTCTCTAAATGAACTCCTGAAAAGTGCTAGAACTAACTACTTCTCTCAGCTAATATCCTCTAATAAGAAAAACCCCAAATTCTTGTTTGATACCATTAATTCTATTGTTTCGCCATCTGTTTCTCCAATTGCGGTGCTCTCTCTGTCAAAAAGTAATGTATTCCTTAACTTCTTTGTTGAGAAAATTAAGGATATCAGAGCTAGCATTTTCCCTTCTCCTGCGTACAAGGCTTGCACTTTTGCTCTTTCCTATCCGTGTTTCTCCTTTAAACTAGTGACATTATATGATGTTACCACTCTGCTAGATAAGTTGAAGCCCTCTTATGGCCATAGTGATGTTCTCCCGACTTCGCTGTTTAAGCAGGTTTTTGATACTATTGGCCCCTGTGTTGTAGAAATGATCAATACTTCTCTTTTAACTGGTGTGGTTCCTGACTTTTTTAAACATGCTATTGTTGAACCTGTTCTTAAAAAGCCCAGTTTAGACCCATTGCAACCCATGAATTATAGGCCTATATCTAAACTCCCTTTTATGGCTAAGATTCTAGAGAAAGTGGTAGCAGAGCAGCTTACTACTTTCTTAGAGATAAATGATATTTTTGACAAATATCAGTCAGGTTTTCGTAAAAAACATTCTACGGAAACTGCACTGGTGAAGGTTTCAAGTGATATTTTGATGTCAGCTGAATCTGGGAAGCATACAGTGTTAGTTTTACTGGACCTTACATCTGCCTTTGACACTATTGATCACAATATTATGCTTAATAAACTTCAGTATCTATTAGGGATATCTGGATCAGTTTTAAAATGGTTTTCATCTTACCTTACCGGTAGAAGTTTTAGTGTTTTTATTAATCAGATCATGTCAGATACTGCAGGTTTATCGAGTGGTGTTCCTCAGGGTTCTGTCCTGGGACCGATTCTTTTCCTTCTGTATATACTTCCTCTAGGACAGATAATCAGCCAGTTTCAGGATGTCTCTTATCACTTGTATGCAGATGACATTCAGTTATACTGTTCTTTTAAGCCTACTGAGTTATATAGACTGTCATCTTTAATCAACTGCTTGAGTAAGATCAAGCAGTGGCTAAATGATAACTTTTTAATACTGAACTCAGCCAAGACTGAAACTTTAATCATCGCCCCTGAGCAGAGCATCCCTCAGATAAAACAACATATCGGTGCCTTAGGTTCGTCTGTTCAGCCGAGTCTCAGGAGCTTAGGTGTTGTTTTTGATGCGGCCATGTCTCTGGAGAAACACTCGAAGCAACTTATTCAAAACTGTTTCTTTCAATTAAGGAACATTTCTAAGATTAGAGCCTTGGTGTCAAAGGCCGAGTTGGAGATGATCATTTATGCTTTTATTTCGTCTCGTTTAGACTATTGTAACAGTCTTTTTACTTGCCTTAATAAGAAGGATCTTTGTCGTCTCCAGATTGTCCAAAATTCTGCTGCTAGGCTTTTAACCCACACGCGTAAAAGGGCACATATTACTCCTATTTTAGCTTCACTTCATTGGCTACCAGTGAAATTTAGAATGCACTTTAAAATTTTGGTTCTAACTTTTAGAGCCCTACAAGGACAGGCGCCCCCATACATCTCTGACCTGATACAGCTGCGTACGTCCTCACGTAGTCTGAGATCAACAGGCCAGAGATTTTTAGTTGCCCCCCTTACACATTTTAAAACCAGAGGGGACCGTTCGTTTCAAGTTGTGGCACCTCGGTTGTGGAACGCTTTGCCTCCTTCCATACGCTGCTTGGATTGTGTGGAAAATTTTAAAACCCAGTTGAAAACTCTTCTTTTTAAAGAGGCTTTTAACTAGACTGTAGGGTGGTTAGGCTGGTCTTATGTGTACTTCTGTTTATTTTGATTATGGGCTGTAATGTATTTATTTATAAGTGTTGTGTATTCTTCCTTTTGTTGTGAAGCACTTTGTGATTTTTATCTGTGAAATGTGCTATACAAATAAATTTTACTTACTTACTTACTTACTTACTTAAAGAGTCTTAATCACCTGGTTTCCACCCTTGGTTTCCAGCCTTTTGCGGTGTTTTCTCAAAATATTTTTTTTCTCATGCAATAAGCCAGAAAACTCCACTTCAGTAACATACATTACATACACCAAATAATTGTATTCCTATCTATTCTGAAGGGTTTTTTTACGGAGGGGTTTGTTCATATATTATTTGTATGATTCGTTTTATTTCAATTTTTATTTTTATTTTCTGGCTGTTGAAAGTATAATAAGAATATATAAGAATAATTAATAAAAAGAAAAAAAAAACACTCAGTAAGAACCTTTGACTCTAAGACGATTTATGTAATAATAAGATTTATGAACCAGGCTTTATCCAATGTTCAAATTTATGTTCTGAAAATGTATGCATTTTGTATAACTGCATTTTTGACTAAACTTCACTTTGCATAGTTCATTAAACTTAACATTTTAGAAAACATATAAACATAATAATTAAGGGAAGTATGCTGATATCTATTTTTTTTTTTTTACTCTGTTCACCTGGGGTGTACCCCATTCATGTGTGTGTGTGTGTGTGTGTGTTTTCAAAAGGTTTGTGAGTTTAGTTTAATGGGTCGGCTGTAGTAGACCTGTGGTTTTAAATCTGTGGTAAGTGTGTGTGTGTGCTTATCATTATTTACAGTATGAGCTTTTCAAACTTAACTTCACATTTATTCCAAACTTTATTTACTAAAGGATGGTCAATAATTGTTTTGAAATTTCTGTACTCTACTTTGTACGGAAAAGCACACATATTCTTACACATATATGCTGTATTGTGTCTGTGTTTGCATGAGAGAGGAAGGAAATCCTTCTTAGCATCTGTTCCATTTGACTATAAGCTCAGCTAAATAGGAATCATGTGTCGTCATATTCTCTCTTTCTCTACCTCCTTTTGATTGTGAGGCAAATTTAATTAGCAAAACATTCTCTTTACTAATTGCATCAGTTATTTCTCTTACTGAGCCCTGTTGTGTTTGCTTATTTTCTTAAATGAAATATGTCATTGTCTTCTCTGTAGAATTAGATTAGTGGTTAGATTTTTTCCACGCTTCTTTATCCTCCCTTATCTTGTTCAGATAATATCTAAATGTATTCTTTGCGACATGTGGCGTATAAAGTCTTATTGGTCTTTGATGATTTATGATGTCGGATTGTAAAGTATGCAACCCACGATCACTATATTAATCACAGAACCGTGTAGTTATTAAAATGGTTGTGCTGATTAAGAAGCTCACAAAGAAATATTTGTGCATATTTAGTGACCATTAATGTCGTATCTGTGAGGTTTCAAGGTTTCAATTATAAATGCCCAATCAAGTGTGCTTGCGAGACAAAAACAAATGAACGCCATGTTAAAGGTGATGCGTGTAAAGTAATTCTTCATTGCTTCATCAAATTGGAGAAAATTACCTAATCACTCTCAAAGTCAAAAACACACATATTGTATCTCAATGTGTAAATAGGCTGTGAGCATATAATATTGTCCTCGGGTCTTTACACTCACTCACACAGTTAAATTTAAAATCAATTTCAATTGTAATTTTTTTTTACTACTTTTTAAATCACTCAGTAACCTTGGACCACATTGTGAATACATTGAAATCCTTTTTAATTCTTTGATCCATTTTTTAAATTAAACTTTAATTTCTTAATCTTTTGCACATTGGCTTTTACACTCTCTCTCTCACTCTCTCTTTATTAGTTCATTGTAAAACACTTTGAATTTCCATTGTGTCTGAAATGTGCTATATATATATATACTCGCCTTACGCTACCTTGGCTTGACTAGCTATTTCTACTAGATCTGACCCTTACAAATTAATTTCATTGATATATCTGAATGTACTTAGGCTGATTCACTTATAAGAGTGAAGAATTAGAAAATATAGTATATGGAGAAATGTAGCTCGTATTACAACTGCTTCCTATTAAAGAATTCTGATGCCTCTGCTTTACATATTGGCGTGTATCTGTAACTGTTAGTATTGTATTGTAGGCCTATATGTATATTTTGCATGAATAGATTTATTTGACCTTCAGATGTTTGTCTCTCTCCATCCCTCCCTCACTCTCTCATGTTTAATGATTTGGCCATGGTGATGGAGATTAGCCCAGAGGGAGCAAAAGTCATCTGTTTCCATCTGAGCATTTAATAAAAGGATTACCACTATTCTGTCTTCAGGCTGCCAAGCACACACATCAACCAAATGCTTACACACGCCCACACACACTCACACAGTTTACTATCACTTGAATCTAGAAAGGGAGGAGCTGACAGAAGAAAGAACCTCCAAATAATCAATCAATGTCATAGACATTGACCCTGGCCCTCAACTAAAACAAATCAATTAGGTATAAACAATACTGAGATACATACACATCTGTGGAATAGATGGGTTAACATTCTGGTCAACAAAACCAAAAAAAAGAAGTCCTTTCTCTACTTGATCTGTATAAAAAGTGTCAAAAGCCAATAAATAAAATAAAATAAATTGGTTTTAGATAAGCAATAACTGACAGCAACCATTTATTATTGAAAATGTACTATTCCTTGGGAGCAGTAATCGATTGTCGAGTTCACGCGCGTGATCATAGGTACTAAACCTATGCGCGTGAACTCGACAATCGATTACTATGGCCTTCCACCGAAAACAGGATGTAAACAAAGGTATGAGCGCTGGCTGAATTAACTTCATTTTTATTAATATCTCTAACATCTACTGCAGTCAGATCCACTCGTGTTCACTCGGAAGGAATCACTCACATTTTCTGTGCACTTGTAATGACACTTAAAGGATGTTAAGAGGCTAAAAAGCAGGCTTACTACTTGCCCCATTGAAGTCAATAGGGTGCAAATTTTAAAAATAGAATAACTCGGTGTAGGCAACACCGATTTTTGTCGTTGTTCTCTGTATTGACAGCACTCCAAATGTACAAAAAAAATGAGCTCAATGTTAAAATTGACCGGAGTTCTCCTTTAACTTAGTCCTCAGATAGAGGAGGGTTGCTGCTAGCTCCGTTACGGTATTTCTGTCCCTCCCAAACTGCATTGAAATGGTATGTTTAGCAGCCAGAATTAATTTTTTTTTAACATTTAACAAACCCCTCCTAACATGATCCATATCACCCGTCAGAAAACAATTGCAACGTCTCAGATTGTGCCCCCCCAGAATTTTGGCTTGCATGACGCCCCTGCTTAAATGCCATTGTATAATTATTTAGTTCTACTCAGTCATTTGATCTAAATTGCTCCATCTATCAATTACATACATAGCAAAAGTTATCAGTTCAAAAAGACTAAAGAACAGACATTAGGGCTTTTCACACTGCGCTTAACCCCGGGTTATCGTTGTTCTAAACACCGCTTTTAACCCCGGGTAAAGGAGCGTTTCACACTTGTATTTTAGATGCGGGGTTAGCACAGCTTTTTACCCGGGGTTATGAAACCCTGCTCTGGAGGAATTTTTGCGGTGTTAAGTCTGCATTGTGGTGCCAAACTTGTACAGTGTGAAATGATGAATGTTACAACTAGATGCTTAGTAACCAACAAACAATCGCGTGCCTTATATAACGCACTTTGGGCAGTCACGGAAACAACGCACAATGTATACATCTATTTCATGGAAAAATATCAAACGGTGATGAAAAACGCGAAGAGAGCATCATTCTTACCTTTATAGTTCAAAAAGTTCACTCAGAAAAAAACTTGATATTACAGTCAGCAATGTGTAATACAAGGACACACAATTCTAGAGCCTTTATGTAAACAGGTCACATGCTGTGTTTGTCCAGTCAGTAACACTGACACATCAAATATGCAAATAAGACTTTAACCCAGGGTTTGGGAAGGTGCAGTGTGAAACGGCAGCTTATGAATACCCAGAATTAACTGTTAACCCCGGTTATTACATGGCTTGGTTGAATTCTAATGTAGAATGCGGTCAATTATTTCTTGATAACAGACCGCTGCTAAGTATAACACACCATTGCCATGAAAAACAGAGCGTTGCTATGGACGCAGGATTTTAACCGTAGAGACAGAACGGACTATTTTCTTTAGCGGAAGCAATACAATCGTTTTTAAATCAATAAACTCCTTTTTAAATCAATATTTTGTGTCAAATTATTGATTTATTTGGTAGGTAGCCATGTAATAAGCAGGATAATGTAGAGCGAGGCGGTTGTTATAGCAAATACAACCCCTTCCAGCCTTACGTATAGTATGAGCAGTGCGAAACATGAATAAAGATAACACAGGATTCCGTTTACTCCGAGTTAAGAATGACCTAGGGTTAACTATTAAGTGTGAAAAGCCCTATTGTAAATGTCTCTTGCGGCCTGTGTGGTACACGTATACCTCTCAGCTAATCTAACATATAACATTAAAAAAAAGTCAGTGTTGAGACCATAAGCAACAAGTACCATACTTTATCCTTTCATCAACACATTTTTGAATTAGCAGCCTCCGATCTAGTGTTGAACCATAGTTAAAGTGGACTAGAACCAGTTCATTTTACTTGAGAGGCTTTGCTGTGAGGTGAAAGTTTCTACAATCTGTCCTGCATGTCCTCATAGTGTTGCTGCCCATGACCTCAATGCCATGCAGCCAACTGGGACTGCTGGATCAGCACCAACCCAGTATTGCTAATTGGACTGTTGTGGGTCGGACGGGCAGCTTCGGGATTGTTACAGGCTCTCCTGGGGAGAACAACAGCCCTGATTTATTTAGCTGCCCAAGGAAATGGCGGAAAAACTTATAATGGGGTGCACTGTATGTCATAAGGGCGACTGAAGCAGAATTTTGATACCAAAGAGTGTGAGAGAAATTAAATTAAATCAATTTTTCTATAGGGTTATAGAAACCAAGTTCTCTGTGGATTTATGAATATTAACATATTGAAGATGAACTCCTTATCACTGAGGGGACAAATGTGACATCCCACAACACAAGACAAATATTTTATTCTTCCAGAGGGTGTCCAGACAAACCAGGGTGAATAAGAGGGTGCCAATGGGTGGTATGGGTATTACCGTAGGATGTCAGGGGTAATTAGACAGAATGTGGCAGGAGGGTGGTCCACCCACCCAGGACGATAGCAGGACGTGGACGGAGGCAGGCGCAGCTCGCTCTCATTTCACCATGTGGTAAATGCGTGGTGTCTGCAGGGCCAGCGGGAGAGAAGCCAGCAGGTTTTAAATCATTCTCTTTCCCATCCCTCCCCTGCCAGTTAATTGTGGAATGGGAGCTAATCTGTGGTTTGTGGAGACGGGGGATCTGTTAGGGAGGTCTGCAGGGGGGAAAGAGAGACGTCTGATCGGACTCACCAGCTGGACGCTGCACACGTGCTGTACTTTCTCTTCCCCGTTGACCAGAATAGACCAACATGAATTTCCATGCTTGTCAGGTTTAGGAACACTAAAGCTGTGGGCCAGTTTCTGATGAGAACATGGTGGTTCAAAGGTTAATAAAATAAGGTCATCTTTAAAGTACTGTTGCTCAGACTGCCAATTTTACAAACATACAAAGCATTAGGGAGTATTTGCATCATGTGTTTGTAATTTTACCATGAATCCAACCTATTTCCAAAGCAGCGTTTCAACCGAAATTACCCGGGAACAATCTGTCCCAGGAACTTTCCCCCCCCCCAGACCTGTTGCTTTCTGCGTTTCCACCGCAGTCTACAGTACCGTGAAGATTAGGCAAATTAGTCTGGTGACGTAGGACTGCACTCACCACAACAAATTTTAAAAAATGGTGGTTGAAATGAAATGCTTGGAGTCAACCAATCAAAATGTGGCATGAACTCAACCAATCAGCATGTTCAGTGCCCAAGTCCCACCCCCAAAAGTTCCTGAACTTTGAAAAGGTATTACCTCACGAGCAGGGACTTTCTGAGGGGAAAATATTTACCCGGAACTTCATTTAGACCCTGGTCCCTGCGGTCGAAACACACAGAGTACCATCCCAAAGTCCCTAGTTCCTGCATGGGGGAAGTTCCTGCGGTGGAAGCGCGGCTCAAGGGTTGATTTCGACACAGATCTGTGTTTGTTTTTTGGTGAAAATGCATTGTTTGATTCTTAATAGAAATCAATTGTCTGTATTTTAATGTCCGGTTACCAAAAAAGCATATTCACAACATGACTTAAATTCTAGTTCAAGTTCACTTAAACTAATGTAAATTTGTACAGCTGCAAATTAGATGCATGTTACAAACAGCATAAACATTTTCGTCAGTAAATTTGTTGACACTGAACCAAACACAGCACCAATATATCTATCTATATATACTGTATATATATATATATATATATATATATATATATATATTTTTTTTTTTTTTTTTTGCATACAACATTTTTATGGTTTCATGCTCACAGACAACAATATTGCACACAAAACACATTATGGTCAACACAAACCATCTCTGCATCCAAATATTGTGCATAGCCTACTTCTCTACACTTTATAATAGGCGAAAAACAGTATGTGAAATGTGTGGGTTTTTTTTTTTTTTTTTTTTTGGTTGCCTTTGTGCTGTCATCTTGTAGGTGGCAGGAGAGATGGGGAACACCTGGTCCAAATTAGGATGTGGAGATATAAGTGTTCCTTGTACACACTTACAGGAGGTGTGGGGGGGCACGGAAAAGTGAACGGGTCGCGAAGTGTGTTCCTCATCAAATGTTGTACATTCTCAGACAGTATGCGATTTCAGACAAACCTTATGTTTATCATCTCTGCAAGTGAACCTGTATTTAATGTAGTCTGTCCGCAACCTTTTTTGAAGCGACTTGCGACCCATTTTTGGGTGGTGACCCACCGGTAATTTACATAAATACTGCAATTAAATGCGGGCATTCATAACAATAACTGATGCATGAGAAAGGATGATTCAGTGAAGAACAGCAGATGGCATTTTAATTGTTTTCCTCTGATCCCTACGCTACATTCACTCATTCTTACATAAGAGATCAGGCAGCTAAAGGCAAACCTGAGTCATCAAATTGTTGCAGCTCTCTTTAAAGAGATAAATGGCCTCATCCAGCTACAGGAGACATGACTGCCGTGTAAATGCTGCTAGATAGAAATGTTGTTGCACAAATATGTGCCTAAGAGACTTAACAGCCTAAATAAAGCGATCCTAATCTTAGGCAACATCGACTTAGGAGACTTGTCGGCGCTAGTGGTGCTACAAAAGGAACAAATGGACGTGTTCCTGCTTCTGTGCTAATTTCCTCTATGGTTGTTCCTCTCTGCATCATAAGCTATAAATTGCCTCTTGCCCTTGATCTAAGACCAGCTTTCACAATCTTGCCCATGTGCAAGATCCTGCAAATCCTGAGGCCTATTTACGCTGAGTCAGCACATGCATCTTGGTCTGATCGTTTTTGTTATCAGATAAGGGTAACACCACGTAATGAAGCAATCCAGACTGGAATCCGATTGCTCAAACTGCAGGAGGCAGTTTGAGATGCATTACAGGAGAGGATAATGGTAAATAAATAAGTGTGAAGGAGAAAACGGCATCGGGCACCCGCTGTAGTGCTGGTCACAACCATAAGAGGGCAATGGAGATGCAGCACGGCTCTTTTAAGCGATCCAGTGAAGCCTCACCTTGCGGTGGAACTGTTGACACTGGCGTTGGAACTGATGGTGCTCGGAGTGAAAGCCCTGGTTAACAGATAGTATTTTCTCCGCTGTTCTTCACACTCTGCAGACTCCTGTGTTAATCAGACATGTAAACAGATTCTTATTATCTCACCTCAGGGCTTCGTCTCTTTCCTTCAGAGGTATTAGAAGAGAAACAAGAAATAAATACACCCACGCCTGCTTGAGTAAAGACGAGATGAGAGGTGACGAGAAGGGGAAAAAAAAAAAACCCAGCAGCTTAAATTCTTAAATTCTTTTAATTCTTAAAATACTTAATTAAATACATGAGGCATATAGCAAACTCATGTTATTTAGCTTGAAATATAATCTTCTCTCTATATGCAATCCTCATCCCTCTTTATGTGTTTTGTGTGTGTGTGTGTGTGTGTGTGTGTGTGTGTGTGTGTGTGTGTGTGTGTGTGTGTGTGTGTGTGTGTGTGTGTGTGTGTGTGTGTGTGTGTGTGCGGGCTGGGGTTCGTTGTTCTAGGTGATTTAAAGAGATGAGACAGACACTCTCAGACTGTGGAGATTGAAGGATGTGTGTGTTTGTGTGTAGTGTGTGTATGTGCCACACAATGGCCTCCAGAGGAACAGATCCAAAACACACTAAACTATAGAGATCCATAAATCAGAACAGGCTTCAGAAAAAAAACTGTCAGGGCTGGTACATAACAAAAATAGATTCCTCTGCTAGTAGGGCAGCTGACAATGAATGAGGCATTCACTATTTGATGGGAGTCTAGATAGACACTGGCCACGTGCTTAACCTGAGATGTTCGATACATCTGGACATATAGTTGCGATTAATGTGCACATATGACATGCGTACACATAATTTAAATATCAAGCTGAGAGTCCTATAATACACTGACCATATGACCGTATGAAAAAAAAAAAAAAAAAAGTTTTCTGGTTACTATCAAGGCACACATACAGGCATAACATCTTCCTGAAAGTGTTTCCTGTCACTATAATGTATGCAGGGCCGTAACCACCATAGACATTCACCGTTAATAATTAAAAATAGCCAAACTGTCCCCCTCAATATTTGATATTCTTGATGCTGCTCTGCTGCACTCCATTAGGCACCGCTCTGTTTGTTGTTAGGATGACACAATTTTTTAGTCATTATAATTTTTTTTTATATTGTAATTTTTTGTTACATGTTTAGGCTACTCTGAAAAGTAAAGGTGTGCTTTACTGTTCACAGAGGACGAGTGTGAATTCCAGTTTTAACGGTGAAAGAGTGCGTAGTAAGTAAAAGTACGTAGTAAACATAATATTTGACAACATGTTTTACGATTTAAATGTTAAACTATACAGACAGTATTATCTAGCGATGCATATAACTTAATTTTTTATATACATGTAATTTCTCTGTTTTCTATTGAAAATATGCAATCATTTACATGATTCATGTAGGCTAATTCACAACTGAATGTGATGACACAAGAAATGTTGCGTTTTCAACTTATTAAACACGTGAATTAGAGTGAATGTGTGCATATTTAAAATCAGAATCAATTATTATTTGCAAATAGTTTGAATATATTATTTCATAACTACAATTAGAATATCCTTCCTTCCTTCCTTCCTTCCTTCCTTCCTTCCTTCCTTCCTTCCTTCCTTCCTTCCTTCCTTCCTTCCTTCCTTCCTTCCTTCCTTCGTTCCTTCCTTCCTTCTTTCCTTCCTTCCTTCCTTCCTTCCTTCCTTCCTTCCTTCCTTCCTTCCTTCCTTCCTTCCTTCCTTCCTTCCTTCCTTCCTTCCTTCCTTCCTTCCTTCCCTCCCCTCCCCTCCCTCCCTCCCTCCCTCCCTTCCCTCCCTCCCTTCCCTCCCTCCCTCCCTCCCTCCCTCCCTTCCCTCCCTCCCTTCCCTCCCTCCCTTCCCTCCCTTCCCTCCCTTCCCTCCCTTCCCTCCCTTCCCTCCCTTCCCTCCCCTCCCTCCCTCCCTACCTTCCCTCCCTCCCTACCTTCCCTCCCTCCCTCCCTACCTTCCCTCCCTCCCTATCTACCTTCCCTCCCTCCCTCCCTACCTTCCCTCCCTCCCTCCCTCCCTACCTTCCCTCCCTCCCTCCCTCCCTCCCTCCCTCCCTCCCTCCCTCCCTCCCTCCCTACCTTCCTTCCTTCCTTCCTTCCTTCCTTCCTTCCTTCCTTCCTTCCTTCCTTCCTTCCTTCCTTCCTTCCTTCCTTCCTTCCTTCCTTCCTTCCTACCTCCCTACCTTCCTACATTTGAAGCTGCAATGACAACAAGTGGCTTTTGATTTAACCATTATTTTGATTGGGAAGTGCATTAAAAGTAAATAAAAAAAAAGCCAATTTTAGATGTAACGATTTAATTTGAAGATTCTATATAGTAAACAACATGGGAATTTGTTTTTCAAATTCAACCCCCCCCCCCCCCCCCCGCCCCCCACACACACACACAAACACACATGATATATTATAATAATATAACAATCCCTCAAACACAAAATTTTATACAAATGGTTTACTTAGTAGTCTATTAAAAGTACTAAAAGTTCAAAAAGTACTTAATACTTCCCCCAACACAATGCTAAGCATAAAATCTTTTTTTCCCAGCCTGAGAACAAATTAAGTGGAGATGAGACCTCTGATACTAAGCACTTCCATAGAAAAGAAAAAGAAACCAGGGGGGCAAAGCTCAACTTACAATTAGCCGCACTCATAAGTTTGACCTCTGTCCATATGCAATCAGCTCTGCAAATATAAGAACATCTTTCACATTAAGGACACAGTAGGTAGGGAGAGGTGAAGGAGAAAAAGACAGACATGCACTCATACATACACTAAGTTATAATGCCAAGGAGGTCTCTAATACTTGGAGAAAGTCATCCGTTAGCATTGCCATTCATCACAATTGCAATTGCTTTGCTGGCAAATGGCCAAATTTGAAAAATGCCATCTTAACTCACATGATCATTCCTTTCTGCAGCTACGTGAAACATCTACTGTACTATATATAGTGTAAATAAATAAATGAAGAAATGCAATTATTATTATTAATTTTTTGCTAGCAAAAAACAAGGTCAGAAAGAAAACACAAATGTACAATTTGAAGAAAAAATGGCCTTGAATATACAATGATTTTTGCAGGCAGATGGTGTACTTATGGCACCTACCAGCGGGGAATAACTAGGCCATGCAAAACCAGCCAAACCTTGACCCCTTGGGTAATACCAGAGACTATTTATTATGAGACATGCCACTTCCTCAATCCTCAATACAACTATATAAGGAAAACCCGTAACGGCAAAGATGGCGGTTGTGTGCACATGTCCCGCCCCTCCCGCTGGTAAGCCAATCATCTGCTTTTAAAAGTCAAGCCAGGAAACATTTAAGCCTATCGTCTGGTTCCACTGACGCATGCGCACAGTTGAGGTTTTGCGACAGCGGAGAGAGAGAGAGCGCCCCGGTCGCGCGCGCGCTCTCTCTCTCTCTCTCAGAGCCAGGCAAAAGTGTAAAAAAAGACTTCAACGTCTCCAAATTAAGCGCTGTCTTGCTCTCTCTCCCGCACGCGTATTAATCAAAATAAAACAACATTATGGTAAAAGGTCGGAAGACCGAAGTTTCATGTGAAGCATTCTGAGATTTTTTTTTTCCTGAATTACCGCTGGGTGTGATTTGTGCTAAAATACGTTGCCTTATCTTCTCTGAAATGCATTCCGCACATTCAGCTGACATAAAATTACTCTCTAAATAAACGAAAAAACCTATCCAGTGATGTAATGTTTTCTGTGTTGACACTAACCTTGTGGGATGTCCATGTCCTAACTGCTGGGATAATCACACAACCGTATGACACGTCCAATTCGCGAACTAATGAATCTTTTGAACCGATTCATGTAAATGAATAGTTAAAACAACTTATCTATATAATACATTGTTATTACTGATAAAGTGCAAACCTGCTTATATTTAAATAATGGAGAACAATATTGACATTGATTATTGCACAACACCGGCATTCTGGATAGAGACGTAAATGAAGTTGGTGTCGTAAACTCTTGCGCATGCGTAGTAAAGTATAACCTGTGGGGAAAAAGGCATTTTAAACCTTATTTTGGGGCAAAGTCATCAAACTTTTTCAGCGATTTTTATCATATTTTACTGCTGTTTCTATACATGCAGTTTTTATGTCCCGGTGACCAGTTAAAGTGCAGTTCTGACTCTATGCCCATTCATTTAGATAGGAGCCTGGTCTTGTTAGTCCGAAATAGCTGCCCGGAGGCGTTGCCAAGATGGCGGCCGAGTGGCACGACTTGCCTAAAAGGACTTTGGTAATACCCACACCTCCAGATAGAAAAAAAGAGACAGCAGTACGTAAGTGCACCATTATCACACCGTTTGTGGAAAAGAGCCAAGGCCTCATTCCCCATCGCTGGCTTACACTGAAATAAGCTTGCTGATTTATGAGATTGCTCAAGGAAACCATAAATTAAAAACTACTTAGGATAAGAAGAGACATATTGTCCAAATGTGATTATGTATTGTTGTGCATACTAAGATATTGAGCCAGCAGAAGTGAAAATGTCAATTCAGTGCTTAATTGCTTTTTGCCCAGTTCCGTCCGCTAATAAATGTCCCCAGTATGCAACTCCACTTGCTGTAACAAGGCTACATTTTAAAAGCAAACATCTTGAAGTTTACATCTTCATGTTCACTAAAGTTACTCGACCACTAGCTAAGAGGGAGTGTATGAGAATGAATAGAGAGAGTGCATTCGATGGAGCATTTTTACTCAGACGTACAGCAAAGCAGCAGGCCGAAGCATATGTATAAGTGCTAAGGGGAGATACCCGAAAGAATTTCAAATATCATTCAATTTAGCATCCGTACTTTTGAATTCACAAGCACATTTATATTTCTGACAAGCGCCAAAGAAGCAGCCAAGATGCACAATTACCATGAGTTTTTAACTGAATGGGTTCCAAGTAATTCTTCTGGCTGGAAGGATTGTGAACGGCAAATTTGTAGGAACTAATTTTTTACACGCCTTACTGTGGCTGTGTTTTAAGGGCTCTGGGGTGTGAATGCTCTCTGGCTCCATGGTGATACAAGGGAAGACTCCAACTGCGAGTTGATTAGTACCCGCGTGTGAGTGAAGTCTAATTAAACCCAAGAAACATCACGGACTGGCTCATTGAACCACAGACGCCCATATTAAAATGCAACCACTCTTTTTATTTGATGGATATGCTTATCAAATTTTCAGATAAATTGGCCACAATACATCTTGGCGCCGAAATAAAGAATGTTAATTAAAGACTATGTTGCAATTTCAATTATTCATCACAGTGCTGTGTTTGTTTTTAATCTCCTCTTGCTTGATCAGAACTTGTGTTGCTTGGCAATGTGAACCACTGCTAAATCAATTAATATGACACAGAATGGGCTACTTGGGGATAACTTCAGGGAAGGAATATTTATCTCAGAGTGGGAAATAATTATAGAAAAGTCTCTTAATAAGCTTTCACTTATTTTTTTTTCATGGAGTTAGGTGTTTTATTGGTGATGAATCATTTTCTTGGGTCTGCA
The DNA here is from genome assembly GCF_951802725.1 of Rutilus rutilus. NCBI lineage: Eukaryota > Metazoa > Chordata > Actinopteri > Cypriniformes > Leuciscidae > Rutilus > Rutilus rutilus. Next base: position 20,089,480 of record NC_140210.1, on the reverse strand, counting down.
CTGCTACATATGTGATATAACATGGGGATATATGATACATATACTTTTATTTTTATTTTTTATTCTTAGATCCTGTAATCATCTTGACAAAAACTGCTTATATGGTCATTTGCATCAAGTATCTGGCCTGGGAATACATACTGATAAAATGGTGTACATTTTGTATAGGCTACTTATGTAAATGCATTTTAAGTCATTTTGGATAAAAGCATCTCCCCAAATGCATAAATAAAATGTTTTAAGTAAGTAGCAAAACAAGTTACTTCTAAAAAGTGCCCTGATTACATAATGCACATCGCTTGTGGCCAACATTCTAATGAGTACAACTTTTTGGGGTAGAGATTCTAACTTGGTCCTCTTGAAAGTCCATGCACGCTCACTGAATGCATTAAGAGCTAACCCATACCCACATACACTGCTGGATAATGATGCGAAGGTGGTGATATTCTTTTTCTGTGAGTGAGATTTTACTGCTGAGTGAACTACAAGAACATCATAAAGAATAAGCACTAAACATATGAGGATGCACTGTAAAGCAGACCTGCTGTATGTATCCCTTCTCCTAAATTTTTATTCATTACTTTTTCACAAATAAAAAGGGTAACACTTTACAATAAGGTATAAAAAGTGTTACACTTTACAATAATGTCCCATTAGTTAAAACAACTAACAATGAGCAATTAATTTGTTACAGTGTTTATTAATCTTTGTTAACGTTAGTTATAAAATACAACAAAATAAAATGATACACTACATAAAATACAATACAATTACAACTGTTCATTGTTAGTTCTTGTTAGCTGTTTAATAATATTGCCATTTACAACTTTTGGGAAACACTTTTTTCTGCTCCTCAAATACATAAACATTAGAAACATTAAAACGTTTTAAACCTTTATATATAGGCCTATAGTGTTTGTTGAGTAAAGAAAATGCTGAACTTATTCAAACAACCAGTTCTTTATTTACCCTCGCATTGCAAATAAGTAGAGACGGTCCAAAATGTGTGTGACACTTCATCCTAGATTGAGGTGATGAGGCTTTACCGACAGTTTGAGGATCCAATGGAGTTACGAGGTTTAGTCACAAGCTCCTTAAATACTTTTCATTGGTTAAATTTTGCAAAACCTATAAAAGATGACCAATAATAATGATTTATGAAAACAAATATGGAGATAAGAGGTTTCCACCCGACCACAATGCTTTAAATTATGACTTGCTACTAAATCCCTCACAAACAGTAAAATACAATGCAACACCAAAGTTCTTTTAGCACTTTAATGCTAATTGAAAACCATAACATGTCAGCAACATGAACATAGATTACAGATTACATGTGATAAAATGCTTGTTGGGAACCAGTGGGAAATGCTTTGCCACTTTGTTACGCTACTATGTTACTGAGGAAGTGCACAGATTACAGCGTTACTCCCAGCTCTATGCATATAAGGGCTTTTTCACGGTCTCTGACTGAACTGGTGTGAAGGTGAGAGCGATAAAAGATGGAAGGCTGCTGTTACCCAGCGTCTATCTGTCAGCGCTGATAACAGACATAAGACTGCTGTGTCCATCTGAGCAGGGAGACAGAGAACAGAGAATGTTAGCACGCCTGAGAGAAACAGAGGAAGTAAAAGAGTGGAATATTCCAGAAAGACTTGCTGCTGTCTGATAGGAATCTGTGTAGCAGTACAGGAGAAAGCAGAGGATATTGAGGCCACACTCTCTCGCTTGTGCATGACTTTAATAAACCCATTTAGTCAACCCTCCACAATCTATAACAATTCCACACAGTCACATATTTGTGTATAGACTAGAAATGGGTGGTAGAGTCAGACACGGATATGTGCATTTATGATGAATGATTACTGTTTAAACTGTAAATTACTGTAAATGGCGCTCCCCTTTGTGCTACATAGCGTAGCTCTCCGAGTCAAGTTTTACATAGTTTTTGTTTTGGTAGTGTCGTTACTGTCCTTTCATGTGCTGTATGTTAGAGCTCATGTTAAGTATGATCGATTCAGTCGAAGACTCCGCCGACTGGTTAGCAAAGGCCGGCTAACTCTTCCAATCATACTCTTTGCTAATGTCCAGTCCCTAGCAAACAAGATGGATGATCCTTTTAGTCGGATAGCTACACAGAGGTACATCCAGGACTGTTACGTTTTATGTTTCTGTGAAACGTGGCTTGGATAGAGGACCCCCGATGATGCCATAAAACCGGCAGACTACACTGTTTACAGAGCCGACCACATCGCTATGGAATGCGGTAAAACTCGCGGGCTATGCTCATCTTGGAGCACCAATAATATGGTAATATCACAGTCATGTTCTGAAGATGTGGAGTATATTACTTTGAAATGCAGGCCATTTTATTTGCCTAGAGAACTGCAGTGCGTTATACTGAGCAAATTGTATAATCATTCCCACGGCTAACGAGGAAAACACACTTAAAGAATTGCACAACATGATGAGCAGGCACGAGAACTCATACCCAGATGCTACTATGATGATCTTAGGAGATTTTAACCATTGTGACCTCCGAAAAAGTATTCCCAAATTCCATCAGTTTGTTAACTTCCCCACCAGGGGAAATAGCACTTTGGATAAATGCTATAGCAACATTAGAAATGCTAATACTGCTGTCTCCAAGCTGCACTTTGGGAAATGTGATCACCTTGCTATTCTGTTACAGCCCATTTACACCAGGAGGCTTAAAGCTGACCCAGACACAGTCAGGACTGTGAATATGTGGACTGATAATGCATTGGCGGAACTGCAGGGCTCTGATGAAGATGTAACTTTACATCGAAATGTTAGTCATTGTTATGCACCTTAAATAAATAAATTAATAAGAAGACATCTGTGCTGCACCGGTGATTCCCTTTTTTCTCCTTGTTTTGTCCTGCCCTGGTTGCACCGGATTGTTGTGGATTGCAGAAGCGCAGAGAACCTTCTTTTTCATTGGAACTGCAGGGCTGTTTGGAGGCCACAGATATGAACATTTTTAGAGAAGCTCCAGACAATATCCATGAACACACAGACACTGTTAGCAGCTATATTGACTGGTGCACTTCCATCTGCATCCCCTCCAGAACTATTAGAGTGCTGCGCAATCAGAAGCCTTGGTTCAATGCAGATGTGCGCATCAAAATCAGAAACCGGTGTATAGCCTTCAAGTCAGGAGACCCAATATGAGCTCCAAAAATCCATCAGGGCCGCCAAGAGGGCATAAACTCAGAAACTTGAGAGCTGTTACAGGGAAAATAACACTAGAAGAATGTGGCAAGGAATCCAGTCATCTACCAACTACAGGAAAGATGCAAACAGAACTGTGATCCAAGACATCTCTCTACTTTAGGGTGACCAGACGTCCCAAAAAATTCGGGATAGTCCCAAAATCTAAGCTGTTGTCCCAAACCACGAATCCGGCCCTAATTGTCCCGAAAATTATACTAAAGCAAAATCTTGAGTAGTTATCGTCTGATAAAACATTAAAAACTCTCCGTGGAGGTTGAGTCGTCCTGCAGCCAGCCCCCGCCGGCTGCTCATTGGCTGCAGCATCTTTTTTTCAAATTTATATGCATTGATATGCGAGCACAAGTTGCTGCAGCCGCGAGGACAGTGAATGTGCAGACAGCCAGTCGTAAAGGAGTGATTGATTGGTCGCGGCATTGTGTGCAAAAAAATACTTCGGCCTAATGCCTGATGGTGGGTTACACAAAGCAAATCATCTACACAATTATTTTGTTTTCTTATCTAATGACCGACAATTTAGTCGTAATAATAATTTTGGCATAAGGCTTATTACCATTAGGCTATAGCCTGAAAGGTCTGATTTAAGCACTGTTACAACAGTCATTGTTTTTTTGTTTTTTTACAATGACATTTGAGTTCATGATTTTAATGTTGTTGTTTTTTTGTGGCAGTCTAAAGACTAATGACAGACTGTTGATCTTTGAATAAAAATATGTTTGGTTCAGGTTTGAAATTCATTACATTTTATTATAGGCTATGTAGTCTAATGTCATAGTAGGCCCACCCCACCAAAGCACCTGGCCGATGAAGCTGAACGGTAAGCTGGCAGACCTAGGGGTACCAACAACCACTTATAACTGGATAATGGACTTCCTTACAGACAAGCCACAGGTGGTGAGGATGGGAAAGAAGGTCTCAGCTGAGCTTACAGTGAGCACAGGAGCCCCGCAGGGCTGTTGTCTCAGCCCCAAACTCTTTTCACTGTATACACATGACTGTGTCACCATCCAGGACAATAATAATATCATCATTAAGTATGCAGATGATATAACTGTCCTTGGCCTCATCAGAGGGGGCGATGAGTCATCATACAGGGATTGGGTTCATAAGATCACCGTCTATGGGGAGGACAATGATCTTGTTCTTAATATTGACAAAACCAAGGAACTCATTCTGGACTTTAGGAGGAGAGCCCCCCTCCTACAGCCTCTCACCATCAAGGGGGCTGAGGTGACAGCTATATGTTTTTAGGACTTCATATTTCAGAAAACCTCAGCTGGGCTAAAAACACTGTGGCAACAGTGAAAAGAGCTCAGCAGAGGCTGCATTTCATCAGATTGCTGAAGAAGGCCGGACTTCAGTGTCAACCCCTCACCCATGCCTATAGAGGCCTTGCTGAGAACATCCTCACCAGCGGTATTACAGTGTGGTATGGCAACACCACCTTGGCTGAGAGGAAATTGCTGCAACGGGTCATAAAAACTGCAGAGAGGGTTATCGGGTCTAACCTCCCCACCATAGACAGATACACCCAGCACTGCAGGAGGAAAGCACAGAGCATCCTTAGGGACAAACATCACCCAGTTTATGCTCTGTTTAAGTGGGTGGACACTGGCTACAATCTGAGACACCGCAGGCCTGTGAACATCAGCACTCACAAGGCCCGTCTGTTTAACAGCTTCTTTCCAGCCACTGTTAGGTTAGTGGCACAGGACATTAAGGAGCATTAATACAAACATATTACATGTAGAAAGAAAGAAAGAAAGAAAGAAAGAAAGAAAGAAAGAAAGAAAGAAAGAAAGAAAGAAAGAAAAGAAAGAAAGAAAGAAAGAAAGAAAGAAAGAAAGAAAGAAAGAAAGAAAGAAAGAAAGAAAGAAAGAAGGCCATGAAAAACAATCTGCTAAGCAATCTTTTATTTCCAAAATTAATTTTGTACTATATATACACTGAAACATTTTCACATTTGCTTAAAGCTACAATATGTATTTTTTTTTCGCCGCTAGGGGTCGCTAACCTCTTAGAATAACAAAGGCGTAGGTTGATGACGCAGTGATAAGCGGAATGATGGGACTTGTTTTCAGGATCTATGGATGAGTGAATACACTGATGTTTTTAACATGACTGTGGTATGAAGCAGGTCGTGATTGCTAATGAGAGCCAGATATCAGCACCACACGCCAATCCCGCGGATATAAAGGAATATAAAGGAGCTCTCGGCATCTCGAAAACGCCATGCTGATATTGATCCTTTAGTTCGTTTATCCTCGTTTTAGATCTCCTTAACAAAGTCTGATTGCCATAATGTCCATAATGTTTGAGCGAAACAACAACAACGTGAGCGTGCGCTAGACGTAACACAGTTGTCCACGTCTGTCGCCATGGTTACTATGGCAGTATGAGCGGAAACCAGGGATAACGCGGATATTACGTCATTGACAGGCGACAAGTGAACAGGGAGTCAGGGACGAGCCATTATTTAAAACTGGAATTTCTCTGAAATTAAAAATCTTTGGGAACTTTTGGGATATTGTAAGTACACAACTGCAGGAAATATATCACACTGTGTAAGTGATTTTGGGATATTTTATTACAAAGTTCGTACATATTGTAGCTTTAACTAAAGTAATGGCCAGTAATTGTTAATGCAAATTTATAAATTCAATATCAATATTTGCTAAGAAAATAATGAAACATTTTGTCCATCAATCGGAGGGAGAAATAGGGTCCGTTTTTCCGAGGACACATTTGCACATTCCGTCTTCACTATTTACTAATTGTCCTTCTAGGTACACATGTGTCAGATGGATGTGTTTAATCATCATGCCACATTGTGCTATTTTGTCAGCTCCTCGGACAGAAATCGTAAGCTCTAAATGATATCTATAATCAGCTCATTACCTCATGAGGAAACATTTCATGTGCATTTGGATGTTCATTTACCTCAGAGACTTTGAATGGGTCAGTCGTTTCTGTTTTTGCTGAAAACAAACAGATGCTAATTATATTTCCACAAACTGAACTTCTCATTCAATGCCAATTCATCAGTCTCTGGTGCTGGATGCACATTAGTGTCTTCGTCTGTGTTTTTAAATGCCATCTTTCCAAAAATGTGGACAACAGCCTAACGCAGGATGCATGGTAATGCAAGGTACAGCTCCTGACCATAATCCATCTCATACTCTGTGAGATATCTGCACACACACAGAGGCGCAGCGGAAGGGAACGAAAAAAATGCTTATTCCAAAACACGTTAATGAATGAACTATTGCTATGCTTGCAGAAAAGCCGGGCCAAAAATAATTCTTAGGCATTAGCGTAGCATTGTAGTTGCTTATCCATACATCTTGTTCTCAAGAGGCACATTTGCGGAATCATAAATAGAAAAATAAAATGACGATGCCCAGAGTTTTTTTCCCCCAAGCCTTTCAGGAGTTCTCCAAGGTGAGCTAGCAGATATAGTGCCGTTAGCCAAAGCTAACGCTAAGTAGGCCTCAGAAATCAACTACGTGCAAAGAGACGGAAATCTGACTGGAGACAGCAGAATCAGCAACTCCCAGAGAGGATCTTTTCAAACAACGACTATTTCACACTTCTAGAAGAGCAACAATGAAGATAGGTGGTGGAAGATAAGTGGCCAATTGACCACAGTTTTAAATCATGCAGTGAAAGTACTGAGCATCATCACATTTCGATAAGCCGCAGGCCAATCCACCTCTCTCAGCAGTGCAAGAACCTCAAGGGAGACACTAGACTCCAAACGAATAGCCTGTCACTTATATAATAACCTGAAATAAGTAGCAGATTGGTTAAAACAGCATTAGCGTCTGAACACTTCAGATGAGATGCAATATTGCCTTTGTCCTCGCACCGTTTATGGTCATTTTAACTCATTTGTTAGTATAAATCAAACCAACGGTCCTCTGGGCATATAGGCTGTGGGCATGGAATCCTAATTTTTACGTCTTCATTTTTTCTTCTCATCTCATCAATTTATTTTTCACCCTTTATGCACTTTCTATCAATAAAACAGCAGTGGGCAGAGGACAGAAGTCATATGTAATGTTTATACACATATTTTTTGTACGTTTGGATATATAATGTTTCTAAAATTATTAATGTAAAATTACATTTTACACTTGATATAGATATAGAGATATATTTGAGACTGTAACACATATCCTAAACCACTTCTGGAAAATATAGAAAGAAAAAAAGATTGGGTAAAGTGATGCAATCCCTTTAAATGAGATGAATAAAGCACCAGAAATCACAGAAACCGCCATTCTGTCAAATTAGGCAAAATGCATTTAAGGAATGTGATGGCTGTTAACATATTTAAGTAATCTTATTGCTTAAACACGGTAAAGTCAACATTTTAAATCCATGAATTTATTGTGAACCTATAAAAGATTTGTAAACATCTGATCTCTTAAATTGTTCATCCATGCATTTCTTATTTTAGATGATGTAACGAAATTATATTAATAATACATTTTTCACACTTTATGTATGAATGTCTATCACTAATGTGATCACACTCATTTTGATTTCCACAGAATAAAGAAAAGTCTTACAGGTCTGGAGTGACATGAGGTTGAGTAAAAACCACATAATGACGTGATACATCTTATAATTTAATGGCTTTTTTTTTTTTCAGACTGGATGTCTCCCAACTTACCATATCACGAGCCAACCCCAAATATGACCGACCCTTCCAAGAGCGCGAGAATATTTTTACAAACGACCAGAGCCATTCGGTTATTAAACATGCATGCTTTAGAACATAGCTCCGAACTAGATTTGGACTCATTTTCAGAACTCATTTGCCTATACTCAGTAGCTCAACCATTTGGACTTTCCTTCGCCTGTTTCACTCTAAAGAAAAGTTTGGAATGAGTAAATGATGGGGGGCTCAGCACCCCATGAGTCCACGTAATGAGTTGCAGTTTCCAGAGTACCATCACAACAAGAGGTAAATAGCATAATTTGGATTGGAAGTAATACAAGACTAAGGCCATTCTGAAGCAAATGGCCACACACACAGTAAAAGTGACGGAGAGTGAAAAGAAAGGAGATTAGGAATGAAGGACAAGCGGTGGCTCACACATGGATTTGACAAGAGAATATACAGGAAAAAATACAAAGAAAAGACAAGCAGCGGGTCTAAAGCTCAGCAGGAGATGGGCTGTAATTTCAGACTTCTTTTTGCTTTAATAGACCTGTAATCAGTCTAAATCCAGCACTGTCGCTCTGCAGGAATCCTGCGGACTGTGTTTGTGCGGTGTTTTGTGCCCGTTTGCCTTTGTGTTGCATTGGACTATAGGATGCCATGGTTATGTTTGGGCACAACAGGATGTAACTGCACTAATTTTCTCTCTGTCTTGTTCTTCAAACAAGGTCCACAGTTTGGCACCTTACCTTGTATGTTTTGCTCGTATCCACTTTTCCCATTGTCTGTTCTCCTTCTCTCATCATTGGTGGATATATTTAGAGTATAAATGGGTACTGAAGGTTAAGCTATCCACTGCTAAAGGCATCAACTCTCTCTTTCTCTGTAAATAATATTTAAGTAACTAAATAACTGTTTTTACACTGTTTTTTTTTATTAAACTGCACTTGTTATGTCACGTTTTGGAATGATAACCGAAATACTGTATATTTATTTTGCTTCAAAAAATCTGATTTAAGAATAAAAGTGCTAATAACTCAAGATATATAAAAAAATATGCTGTGTGGAATAGCCATAAACACGTTCGCTTAAATAAAATTTTGTATTCTTGGTCAAAAGTTCAGGGTTGGGAAGATTTTTTTTTTTTTTTTAAGAAATTAATCATTTTGCTCAGCAAGGATGCATTAAATTTATCAGCAGTGGCAGTCAAGATTAAATCTATTTCAAATAAATATTGTTCTTTGTTTTTTTTTTTCAACATTGCAATAATAAGAAATGTTTAGAACATGTAGATCAGGAGCGCTTCCCAGATTCACTTATCTTGGTAGAGGTGCTCTTTGGAAGAGGTAGAGTAGATTTTAAACAAAAGAAAAACTCCAAGGCACTCTCCTGGAATATTAAAAAATGCCTTTATTTTATGGCATAGTCAAAAGAGACTTTTAAAATGACTCCAACGCATTTCAGCACACTGGCCTTCGTCAGGGAATCAAACATCATGATGCATCATTGCTTATTTAATTGAGGGAAACAAGCAAATTCAATGTATTAGGCTTGTATAGCACTGGTTAATCAGCCTATATTATCATATAGTAAACGCACTTTACTGTTGCCTCATTGTGCATCCCGTGACCTTTTAAGAAGTTGTTTTACTCTCAAGAGCGTATATGGATGTGAATAATACCCATGTCAGGACCCGCCAAATCACGTGGCCACATAGTGATTAATTAGAGCTGTGACTGCTTTTATAAGCACTAGCATGTTTATGGCAGTGCAATGATAGAAGGTTCAAATAATAGCCTATGCACATCCGGGCTCACAACATGTAGCAGTAAGCTTTGTGTTTTCAGTCTCAGCTATGAAATAACTCTTCAGGTGGACACATATTGCTTGAGGAAATGTGGCATTATGGCTATACATATTTTCTGTTTTTATCAAAATGAGGGATTATCAGGAATTCTCTCACCTCATCATGTGTATGACTGTATTATTCAAAAATGACTGATATCAATTTCTTGGAAACAATAAAAAAGGTGCAATAATGTCATCAAAAGTTATTTCCATTGCTGTATGCTGAAGCTAGTGGCACATAAATTCCAAACCAACTTTAAGTTTTTACTAATGCTACAGAAGAATATGTCTATGTAGAAAAATGGTCCTTTTCAGAAAATGGTGCCATTTATGACAGATGTCAAGTTTTTTTTTTTTTTTTTTTTTACTCCCACCTCAGACCCAAAGTACACTGTACAATCGAATTGGTTAGACTTACTTTAAGAAAGCATGCAAACCCTTTGCCTTAAAAAAAAAAAAAACCAAGTAAAGTAAAATAGTAATATTATGTTGTACTGACAAATGCTTAGTTATTTTCACTTACACAAGAGTTATAGTAACTAAAAAAGAACTGAGAGTACTTGATAATTTACTTTAAATACAATTTAATTGTTACCATTGTTGTGTTTTGCATTTTGAATGTTGAAGTATGTTTGTGACTTGAGCATGGTCAGTTGCAAGACCATGTTAAATTAAGTTAAATGTTTTTTTATTTTTATTTTTTTTATTAAAAGTTTAAAAGTTTCACAAGGTTAAAAGTTAAAAAGTTTCACAAGGTTTTTATTACATAAGTGTTAGCAATAAAATGTTAAAAAATCATTATTTGACATGAAATATATATACACACTAATTTTTAAAACGATCAGATTATTTTTGGGGGTTTATAATAATAATTATAATAATTATAATAATTTCATGGACAAAAAAATAAAAATAAAAATAAAAGCAATATACAGCCATTTCCTACATTGCTAATATAAACACCAAATCAGCACATTATTTCTGAAGGATAATGTGACTCTAAAGACTGGAGTAATGGCTGCTGCAAATTCAGCTTTGCCATCGCAGGAGTTAACCATAAAATAGAATATGTTAATAGAGGTATTTCACAATATTACTGTTTCTACTGTATTTTAGACCAAATAAATACAGTCTTGGTGAGCATAAGCCACTTCTTCCGGTAATTATATCTGTAGTAATTCATGGGGACACTTAAATTGCACCGTTTACACCGAATAACACAGCTGGTTTATTTGTGTTTTTTTTTACAGACCAATATACTGATCTGAAGCACCTATACAGTAATATAGCATCAAGAACATTTTTTATCAAAAAAAAAAAAGACTAAAATATGGTTCTTGATAAGAATGCTATGGCTGAACCAAAGAACCATTGAAGAACCATTATTTTTGCAACAGTGCAAATTCTGCACTGAGAACAGAATGGGCCAGAGCATAACAGAGGGGAAAAGAGAGCAAATACATCCCACTTCCCCTCCTCTTCTTCACACATAGGATGTTTTATATGTAGGATGTCCTTTTGAAGCGTCGAACAGATCAGATTATCTGGACTCAGCATGTTTCACTGCCTCAGCTGATGTTGGATAGTGATATAGAGCCTTGTATACACCTGTTAAACTGCAAGGCAGTCGATACACAAATAATGGGGATTTGCTTTGACAAAAGAACTAACCTTTTGGGGACACGAAAGGAGATTCAATACAGAAGAGCAGCTCTCCAACAAAACAGATGTATGTGCTTCTATACATTATTCATTCCATTAAATGGCAATTTGTTTAAGAATTCAGGGTGACAAAATCTGAACACTGTGCCTTATCCTTCTGACAACAGCATTGTGTAAGAATGACACTGCCTGGATGGCATCGACTGTGCTTCTGAATGTTTACAAAGGATTATGGAGGATTGCGATGGAATACTCAGAACTGTGTGTGTAATAAAATGAGCAACAAAAACCTGATTAGGTTGATTTTAACAGCCTCTGCTTCCTAAAAAAAATGAAAATAAATCAGTGCATTTAAGCAGACACACACGCAGTCAACATCTTTCCTCGTATTTGTTCTCAGATATGGGCTATATCCAAGACCTTCTCACAATCTTAACACTGGGCGCATGCAGCTAAAATTAGCTGGGCATGCAATATTACAGGGTCTGTAGTGGACAATATGGTGCATTGGAAGACATTTAACCATAAACATGGGGGATTATGGAAAAATCTAGCTAAAACATCTTTTAGCTGGTCATTAGCTGGAGCATTAGCTGTAGGTGATTTACTAGCTGGACTATCTGCAGCTGGGGTAAAGATCTTGATCTTGATCAATAAATATTATGGTCATATACACTATTGTGCAAAAGTTTGGGGTCGGTATGATTTAATGTTTTTAAAGAAAAGTATCTTGCCAACCTGATCTCACGGGAAAACATACAAATTCTACAAGGTGGCTAATTCGTACGAATTCATACGACCTCACTCGTACGAATTAGTACGATTTGTGCAAAATCGTACATATTTTATGAATTGCCCAATTCGTATGAATTCATACGAATGACCTACCCCTGACCCCGCCCCTAAACCTACCCATCACGTGGGTTTAGACAAATCGTACAAATCGTAGAGTGAGGTCGTACGAATTTGTACGAATTAGCCAACATTTTATCATTCGTATGAATTCGTACGAATTGGTCGTGAGATAGTGTTGATCTTGCTCACCAATACTGCATTTATTTGATACAATAAAACATAGAGTGGAAACAGTAAAACTGTAAATTGTTATTACTATTTTAAAATTACTGTTGTCTATTAATATATTTTAAAATGTTGTTCCAGTGATGGCAAGGCTGAATTTTCAGCAGCATTACTGCAGTTTTTGATGATGAATAGAAAGAAATAGAAATATCACAATTTGTTTGTAATGTTTTGATAAATTTTATCTTTTAATGCATACTTGCTAAATAAAAGTATTATTATTATTATTTTTTTTTTAATCTTATTGACCCCAAACGTTTGAACGGAAGTGTATAATTAATTACATAACAAATATATTAAAGGTGCATTGCGCAACTTTTCATGTTAAAAATACCCGTTTTCTAACCCATACATGCTTAAACAATTGCCTGATGGGCTGACTGAGCCCTTCTCTGATCACTGCGATTGCCTCTATAATCCTGTACAGTAAAATAAATAAGAGGGATTCGGGTCGGAATCTGAGACTGGGCGTGACGTCATGCGCGTTCACGGCACGCTCATATGTCTGGCAGGTTTGTGTATGCGCCGACGCCGCCATTCTCCGTAGAAAATGGATTCTAAGAGACCGGCTTGTAGTTCATTTCAAACACCAACGCAAACTCCACGTAAGATAAAAAAAAAAAGAGAACTTTTGTCTAGTGCAACCAAAAGGTCCAAATTGGAGTCAAACAGGCGTCGGGGTAAGACGAGAGTAAACATAGGGAAGGCTTTCAACAAATGGAGAGATCTCCGGTCTGCTCTAGGGCTCAAACGGGATCCTCAGTTGGCTTTTTTCTTGATAAAAAGGTAAGATATATCCCATTCTCTAATGTCTGATACGGCCAATAATGACAATAAATGACGATCCATAAAATGTGTAATGCTTTAGCGTAAGCTAGATAAATGTACAATCGGAATAGGTTTTACTAACTTACCATTGTCAGTGATCAGGTTCAGAATGATTGTGATATAAAATGCTGATATATAAGTTAGATACTTAGACACAAATTTTGAGCAAATTACTGCTTAATTACGATGTATTGCTATTGGAATATGCTACTTAGCTGATCAATAAAACAGGCTAAACCCCCGCAAATCTTCGGCGGATTAGCCTGTTTGGCTTTTATGGTAACGTCATAGTGCCACTTGATTGTTTATTACCTTGAGACATTTGGGTGTACTTTGTTGACCGACTGTGTATGGTATGGTATCATGATTACAATTTTGAGCTTTTACAAAGTTATAACTTATATTGTTCATGAACGTGTTTCCATAATAATAGTCATAAGTGGATACAGTAAACACATAACACAGTTCAACATGGAGATAGATGGGAATAAAAAACGAAGTTTTCTACTACCCCCATTTTTTCCCTCACACATAAGTGTGTTATTTACTCAATTGCCTTTCCTTTCACATATTTTAAATTACTTGCAGATTTAAAACTTTATTACCTCTGAAGACATTATGATTGTAAACAAAAGATTTGTGCGGCTGATGCTCCTTGGGTTATGACCAGCTCGAGCTCGTGCAAGCGTGCGTGTGCGTGTGGTCCGTGAGCGTGCACACCTCTGGTTGCAGTTTCGCTTGCCGCCAGAGGGGGCGTAGTTCTGCGAAAACTCAGACTCTCGCGCAATGCACCTTTAAAAAGATAGTTCACCCAAAAAAAAAAGAAAACGCTGTCAACTCAGTCTTCATTCAATCACCATTGTGTTCCAAACCTGTATGACTGACTTCTGCAGAACACACAAAAAATGTATTGTAAGGTATACTATCCTTTTACAGATTAACAAAATAATTGCAGAAAAGTTGGGTGGGGAAAAAACAAACAACAAAAAAAAAACCAGGATATTATGAAATAGAGGAAATTCAGACATATAGGCTACACCAAATTCCTGTTCTTTTATAATATGCACTGAATTTGACAAATAGCTTTCTCTGTTGATAAAGTACATTATACTGATGTGCACAGTATATACACTGTTAGACTTTTCTGTAATTTCTACAGTTATTTACTTTAAATCCCCCAGTATTATACTGCTATTTCTCTTTACAGTAAATAACTGTGATTCCAATTGCATCATGGGAATTTTCTGTGACGTCTAACGCCACATACAGAGACTTACTGTATTTTTTAAATTTGCTGTATACTACTGTATTTGACGTAACTGCCTCTCTGGCTGGCACCATTCCACCGTGCTTTTTATTTCCTAATTTTTGCCTTACACCGCGTGTCTACAACGCTATAATAGCCAGAGGCTGTCTATATTGGACACATTGAAGCGACCGGACCTTTAAATGCAAACCTGTTTATCCCTTGTAAGAACTAGCGCGAGCGCTTGGACTCGTATCGGACTACGTCTGAAATATAACGGCCGCGGCGCATCACTACACTGTCTGGGATTTGTCGTGTCGCGTCAGACAGACATCCAGTGGAGGTAATGGGGTCTGTCTTTTGTTGGATCATTCCTTTGTTGGAAAGTTCGTGTCTGGCCCGGGGAATAGACGGAATTCACTTCACCGAGAGAGAGATCAGCAAGCAAGGTAAAAAAAAAACATTCTGTGTATGTTGACCATAGACTGGGTGTTGACAGGATTGTGCCCAGTTTAACGTATGTTATAACGTTAACGTTAGCCTAACGTTACTAGTCGTCAACATGGCGGTAACGAACTTTACCATGGTAAACTGAGCTAACGTTTCATTTTACACACTTTGTTAGATTATTGAATTGTCGAGTTAAAATATGCCAACGAGCAACGCGTTTACATTAACAATAAATGTGAATAAACTAATGTGAAATTCGGTTATAGTTTTAGCATTAGTTTGCAAACTATAGCCTACCATATTATAGTTTTTTTTTTTTATGGAAGTTAATATTTACTTCCATTTTTGTGTTTAAAGGCAACTGCAACAAAGCGCCAATTCGCGCCAGTGACTTAGCAAGATTCCAGAGGTAGGCCAGCCCATTTGTGATGTATTTTGAGATAAGTTTGCTGAAATGATTAGCATACGGTATGTGAAAATTGCTTTTGAGCCACTGGTGCAGACTAGGTAGCTTACAATATCTTATAAAATCTCTATAAAATTGGCTAACTTTATATCAAATAAGTGACCTTTGCATTATGTCTAACTTTATTACACAGCAAATGAACCAATCAGAAGATGGACCATTGTCTTTGTTCAGTCTCACCAGATTAAATGTATCCAGGTAAGCACTGCAGTAAAACTCTCACTAATTCATTCAGACCAAATCTAGCATTCTAAACAACTTAAGTTTATATTTTTGCATTATTTTTATATTTTATTAGCCAGAAGACTCTCTACCATTGCAGTCCCACCTGACTAGGAAGGTCCTAATATCAGCGCACAGGTGGGTTAACTACTGTAGGAAGGAAAACGATCATCACACAGTGATTTCTTGCATGTATCTTACTGTGTATTTGTCTCAAACAGGTACTCCTTCACTGCAGACAAGCTGAAATGGGCTAAAATCATCTATTTCAGTCGTTCTTTCTATGGATCTCAGCATTTTTGGACAGAATTTAGGATTTGTAAGTATTAAAATTTAATCTGGCATAATTTAATTTAGTTCTTTTGTATGCTATTTATTGACAAAAGCTGTTTACAAATATATATTCTTAGGTTTTTGTGAAAATAATAATAAAAATTAACAAAAAAGGAGGTTAAAAATAATGTGACACTAATATTCTCTCTCTCTCTCTCTCTCTCTCATATAGTTTTGGAACCGGGATCTCCTCTGAAGGACTGAGTACATTTGTGTTTGTGGGCACGCACACAGACCAGGGAACACTCTGATGTTGTCAATCAAGTTCTGAACAGGAACCAATCTTTGGAGAAGTTCATTTATTCACAAAGGTGGACAAAAACATTGTGTTGGCTTTTTAAAGATTATTTTGATGATGACTTTTACTCCTATGCTGTAGAAAAGATGGAGTAGACAGTCAGACATTGATAATAATAAGAAATGTTTCTTGAGCATCAAAGAGACTTCTTTCAAAAACATTACGACACTTAAATACTTCTTTTGGCCTCCAGTGTACATGAATCCAACACATTTTTGGAAATAAGTGAAATTATTTTTAAGGTGGGGTTATGTGTCTTGTATTGTGAAAAGAACTGTGTTTTGTCCTGTTTTGGACATTTCCTTTTTGAATGCTTAAAAATGTATTTATATTCTGCAGTTTTATGAATGTAATGGTTGATATTTCATTATAATACTTGTATAAGCTAAACAACCAATGACTCTACATTCATTTAGTCAAATGCTAATGTTTTGTTTATGGTTTTATGTATGTTTTCAAAAATGTTTGCAGTGAAGGACAGCACATAATGTGTTAATTTAACACGTTTACACATCTTTGTGCTAACCTCTCTGACATATTTACTTTGTTAAAATCATTAACACAATGAATGAGTTAAAATTAACACAAAAAATGTTGTCTCTAAACTCACCCATTAATGTGTAAAAATGTCACACATCATTTCCAGCATTGGCATGTTTATTTTGTGATATATATGAAATGTTTTAAATAAAAAAATGGTATTTTGTGATAACTTTGTCTAATTGGTTTGTATGAAAGTAGTACTTATGTAGGATAAAAATAAAATTAATCATATATCAAAATTATCAAATCTAATTTATATTTAGTACAAATAAAAATAATTACAGTAGTGTACTGATTAGCTTAGTTTTTACAGTAATGCACTGTACTGATTAGCTTCGTTTTTACAGTAATGCACTGTATTACACAAAACTGAAATACGGTTTGGTACTGTAACTCTTAATTACAGTAACTTACTGGCAACAGTGTTGCCAGTAAGTTACTGTAAAAAACCCTTGAAAAGTCTAACAGTGTATATATTACTGGCCAGTGTGTTATTTGACCTATAAATGTACAAACAGCAACTTCGGTGTTGTTACAGAAGTATAAATTGAACATGAAGGATTATAATTTGGTTTGCGATCAGGTTACTGGATGTTAAATGAAAGAACTGATAACATCTGAATCACCGACTTCTTATGTTTAATTTGCAATGTAACTGTCACCTAAGTCTAAGACCACAGCATATCAGTAAACATTAAAGACTCACAATGAGAATGTCAGTTTTCACTCTTATTTAAACGTTCAATAACTCCTTCAAAAGTGTAACAAATTGCAAGTAGATTCTAGACTTTAGGCCTACAGATTTAAGATTTAACCGGGGCTTGAAAGTGCCACAGCTGAAGGAATTCTGTTGACATAAATTACATAATCACAAGAGAAATTCTGCAGCATCACTGCTGTTGACACCTGTTTGATCACAGGTTGTGGAAATGGAGCATAATACCTCCTACTGACTAAGCTCACAATCTTTTTTCCTCTCTCTTTTATCTGGGATAAGAGAAGCTCTGGATAGGATCGCTGTTCCCGCTGCAGGAAAAACTGATATCCATTTTCATTGGTGTATAAAAGCCCCTAAGGGATGCAGGCCTGCTCTTGGTGGACTCACTTGAGTAGAAGGGTGAAAGCAAACCATACTTTTTCTTCCCTTTTTTTTTTTTTTTCTAAGACGCTCACTCTATCTGTCAATCTCTCTGGCTCTGCATTTCACAAGACAGGACAGCAAAAAATAAATGAAAGTTCTGAAGTCTGAGCCTGCATAATGGCTGTCAGAGCACACACACATACACACATTAAAACATTGATCAAAGGTGAAAAATCTTGACATGAAGCAGACTTTAATGTGCACTTGATCCCTGAAGCACATCTGTCCAAGGAAGATGGATTTCATGGGAGAAACCTTTTTTTTTTTTTTTTTTTTTTTTTTTTTAAGAAACGAAAGGTTAAAATGGTGGTTGAATCATTATTCAAAAGATAGTTCAGGTTCTCTAATCTGATTGGACAAGCGGTGTTCCAAGCATGACTTGCTGAACATTTCGAGCCTTGTGATTTTATTAGTATCATAATATATTTACACATTTGAATGGACACTTACACGTACATATTGATAGCATCTAAAAAGCTGTTTAGAAACTTAAAACCACATTAAATGCATTAAATAAATGTAAAAAAGTTTAACACAATTGATCAAATAAGTTATACAACTAAAATAACCCGTCAATATTTTATGAAACTCAAATGATTTGCAAATGTGTCTATCCAAACTTATGAAAATGTGTATGTGCCATAAGTCTATAGTATATATAACTTCCTAGGAATACTAATAAGATCATGTTGGGTATTTCTCATATGTGGCATTGTTCCATCACTTTGTCCCCAGTGGCTGGAATACATAATGTGTTATATGTTTCTGCCTGGCGATATGGATCTTCTGCAGAAAATAAAAAATATGAATTCATGCATCATTAGCCTAATCCTGAGAGCATTTAAACCACATTGCATTTAACGGCAACCACTAAATCTTTAATAAAAGATCTGGAAGGTTACATAAAAACAGTAATGCATCATTTTTTTTTTTTAATGCATCACAATTTTTAAGAAAATTGCATGTATCTTCTCTGGCTCAGTAAACATTAATCATTAACCTCAACATATTGTTGATGTTGATCCAAACCACTGAATCAACTGGACAACCATTCCCTATTCATGCACACACACACATGCACGGAAGCAAGCACGCATGCACGTACACACACACACACACACACACACACACACACACACACACACACACACACACACACAGAGTATAATCAGTAAAGCTAAACAATAGACAGCACACAACATTAATGGAAGCACAAATCAGTATGCACACAGACATCAGTATGCACAGGGTGCAGTGAACAAAGAAAGCAGAGCTTCACGGCAGAATATTTAAATAGTGAAATATTCCTTGTGCATGACTGTAACCCTAATCCTAAATGGAAGAAACATCAAAGAGAAATTATAAGGCCTATTTTCACCATGAGTGAAAATTCAGTGAACAAGATTTAAG
Source organism: Rutilus rutilus (assembly GCF_951802725.1). Taxonomy (NCBI): domain Eukaryota; kingdom Metazoa; phylum Chordata; class Actinopteri; order Cypriniformes; family Leuciscidae; genus Rutilus; species Rutilus rutilus. Next base: position 20,070,029 of record NC_140210.1, on the reverse strand, counting down.
ATTTTAGAAGTCAACATGAAATCAAAATGGGCGCTGCTTACTTCCATAATGAATGTTCACAGTCTTCAAAAAATATTTTAATGGGGTATTTTAATGATAAAATCTGGTATATTGGTATATATACATATATCACTTGTTTTCATTCACTCCAAGTAAACTATATTAGTGGACTAAAGTAGGGAATGAATGAGGGTACAGGGGGCGATTTCAGACACAGCCTGAGAAGAGAGGTGCATGCTGCACTCATTAATTATTCCCTACTTTAGTCCACTAATATAATTTACTTGAAGAAGTGAATGCAAACAAGTGAATGAATTCGGACACCGAGTGCGTATTAAGGGCTGCCGCTTTTGCATAGTTTGTGCTTGCTGTTTGAAAAAAATCAATTAACACTTAGCTAACTGGCTGCTCCAGTAGTAATACAAATATTTCTATTGAAACCTGTCAGGGAAACCATGCATAAATCTTAATTAAACAGTTTAATAATCAATTAAACATGAATGTATACCTGTGATATTATGCTGTACCCACATTGGATCAAAGGTTTCGAAAATGAATGGATATATGATTCAGCTGCTGGTGCCATTTTCTGTCGAGACACGGGAATTAATTTGATGAAAACCAAATTATACATTGAGTGTACATCAGTTGTACACTCGTTATTGCGATGCATTATGGTATTGAATGAGTGCACTAGATAATGTCCACTATGGTTTCGGACACCACTACAAATGGCTGTCCCCTCAAATAGAGCCCTATAAGGGTAGGCCTATAGGGGGGCGATTTCGGACACAGTCCCAGTCTGTCAGTAACACTCTGTTTAGTTTCTGTCTCTATGAGGTCCCACCTTCTAAAAAGCGCATTGTGCTCAGATTGGTCGGCTGGACCAGTGATTGGCCAATCGCTTTGATCGTGTTTCAGGAATATCACACTCCTTTCATCACAATACTAAAGTGAGTCAACTAGTCCTCGCCGTAGACCGGAATTGTTCAAATGAGGAATATTGTGGCATGTATGTTCCCAGAAGAAAACTTAAGACTACAATGGAGGCGCTTCAGGGAGTATATAGAAAATAACTCCCTTTGGAGTGGACTTTGTGCATTGTAACTTTGCAGACCTTTTTCATGCTCAAACAGCAAGATTACATGCTAAAGAAAGTTGGAAATGAAAAAAATAAAACATAAGGACCACTTAAAAATAAGGTAGTCTTTGTAATATGTAATCATTTTTGTCTGCTTCTGAAATTACATCAATTCTCAACTGACTTCACAAATCCATCTTTCTCTTCCATCCATCCACCTGGACCCATTTTATATGCAATGACCAAATTATAAAAAGTAATTTTCATAGCTATTTTCTCTTGAATTGGAATCTCTTTCTCCCCCTCCACCCTCCATTTTTTTCTTGTTCAATACAAGAAATAACAGGTTGCAAACATCATTTCACTCATTAACTCAATATGTTAAATCAAACCTTTTCTAAGACATATATATAAAGGCTGTTTTTTTTATTTTTATTTCTTCATCTGGGGAAAAATAACTTAAAAACAATAAGGTTTTGGCTTATGTGGCTTGAAGTTGAACAAGAAGTTCTGAACAAGAAGTTCTGAACAAGAAGTTGACAAGTTATTACAAGCACACACCTCTATTTTTGTTATTGTATCATGAGTTTAGGACCTTTTAAATGTGAAAATCTTGGCAGGCCAAACCTTTAACCAATAAGTTACCATTTTTCTTTATGTAGGGTGAATTTAAAGAAAATATAAACGTATATCATTAGCTATGTTTACATCCAATTTTATGCCCATTTTGGGATATTGAATAAAAAACGTGGTTCGGTATAATTACCTCCCAGAACTGTCTTACACGACTGCATTCTGAAACAACACAGAAAAGCAAGATAACATGACCGTGTTTTGTCTGTGCACTCTGAAGCACAAGTAATTTATTATATATGCAAATTATTATTTGCAAAGGCATTTTCTATTTTTCTTAGTTATATTTACAGCCAGTTTATCAGGAAGTGACAATTTTATTCTCGTTTACTCACTGGATGGAAATTGTGAAATTTTCCAATTTTGCGCACAAGTTAAATTCGCAACGTTGGATGGAAACATAGCTATTGAGATTAATGGCAAAATGTGAAAAAAAATGTTTCCCTTTTTTTCTCAATCCAATCTCCAATTGTAATAGCAAAAACCTTTCAAGAAATTCAAGCATTAAGTTGATAATTGTGCTATTAAAATGAAATGAACAGGTCAAAACAATTGGCAGAAAGAGCCTGGTGATTAGGTGTTTAAATAATTATTCGTTTTCATTAACATCTGACTGAAATGAAAATGGTTATCATTGTAGTATAAAGTTCATAAAGAGAGAAGTTTTAACTTGTGTGAACTTTTGCGAACAGGTTTGAAGCAGCCCTAATTCATCATTTGTTCTTTTGAGGAGAAACAAGTTGTTTCAAAGGGCTGTTCTCCAAGCTGAATGAACCAATCAGAAATTTGATTTGATATAGAATGTTGCACGGGGACTGATAGAAATGGCACAAAGGCGTGAATCAATACTGAAATAAACGGAGAGAGATTTATTCTGCTTTTATTACTCAGGCTTCTGAATCACACTTTGTTCCACTTATCTAAGTGTTCACATGTCTCTTTGATCTCTTTCTCTCTTTCTGCTCCTCTCTTGGAGCGGCAAGAGCTGTGAGTAAATTTAGCTAGGGTATGCAGCATACCTGCTCTTCAGATTGATTTAAAACCATAAGGGCTCGTCAAGTATTGCAGCTTAATAATGCAGATAATTCAACAGGGACTGCAGGTCTAGAGACCGTTGCTTTTAAATGGGCTACTTAAAACAGCATTTTATGAATAACAAATCCTCCTAATAATAAGCCTCCATCCCCTGTTATTCCTTCTTTAAACCCCAAAGGTACATGTAAAATAACAGAGCTATTTTCAAGTCAAAGTGTTCTAGACATTGCATGCACTAACAACCACCCTTGTATAACCTCTAAAATCCCTTGTTTAATAAAAGAAAGCGAGAGAGAGAGAGAGAGAGAGAAAGAGGACGTACACACAATAGCGAAGTTGAACGAGTGGGAAAGAAAAATGAAAAGAACGAAGGGTGCAGAGGTTTTGTCTTTAGTATTGGTAATTAGAAACAGGGGGTAATGAACCAGAATCACATCAGAACCACAGATTAACTCATTTACCGTCAGGTTATGAGGCCCCAGTGTTCAACGGCTACTTCCATGGAGTTCAGGTTGATAATAAACACATCACACCATAATAGAGTTCATGTAGCCGTCCATAACTCAATCACGGCAGTAATGCGAGACAAGCAAACTCATTACAGTAGCCCTCAGTGAGATCCTTTGGTGGAAGTAGGCCGAGATGGATGGCTAAGTTATCAGACCAGGAAATGCAGGGTTAAACATCAGCATAAAAGGTACAGTTCAGCCAAAAATGAAACTTCTCTCATCGTTTTTAAACCATCATAAGGTTTCAAACCTGTATGTTGTGTACAGTAAAACAAAAAGAGAAGATTAGCAGAATATGCTAACAGGTAAAACAGTAACAGTAAAAAAACTCTTACAGGCCATATTATGTTATGTAAAATACTGTTAAATGAACAGGATGGGCCCTATCTTGCACCCAGCGCAATCGACTTTGTACAGCGACGCATGTCTCATTCCTATTTTGCACCCGCGCACAGCAGACTTTTCCCTCCACAGACGCACGTTGGTAAATTAGGGAATGAACTTCCGCTCCCGGGGGCGGTTCAGCGAAAAGAGGAGGCGTGTTCCGGCGCAAACGTTCCCTGGTGCTATTTTGTAGTTTCAGAAACCAATTCCGCCACAGACCAGGAAAAACCTAGTCTAAAGTCTAGGATGCATGTTATTCATATGCTATTTTAAGGGCGCATGCTTGGCCATAATCAATGCAGCGTGTGCACAACGCGCATTCACTTTGCTTATCTACTCTACTCGCTGACGCAGCAGTTCTCATTTTTAGAAAACCATACATTATTACCAGGAAAAATATTAACACACGAGGGAAATCATTGTTGTGTCCATGAAGATATGAAAAAAATAGGCATACATCTAGCTTACACATTTACCCAAAATATTATACGCCTGTTTAACCGAAGCTAATTTGGGTGGGTTTCTCCATCCCCAATGTAACTTATCTGTCTTTTACGGCCCTGACGAGAACGTCGCTCTCCTCGGCTTTGAACCGCATGCTGTTATAATAACAATCCTCCATGGAACAAGCGCGCCTGCTCTTAAAGGGAATGTGAGATGTCGCTCTGATTGGTTTATTTCACGTTACGGCCAAACCACACCTATGAGTAATGTAGCTACTTCAGACCAACCCATTTTAGATTTCCAAGACCCGCCCACAAAGTTACTTGCGTTTCGCGCTTGATACTTGCGTTTCAGATCGTTAAAATAGGGCCCTATATGTTACATCTTATGCTGCTTATGTTTAGTGCATTATTTTAGTGTCATGTGTTACCATTATGCTGTTTTGTATTTGTGTGTACGACACTGTGCATCTTATATATATTATTATTTACCATAGCTAGAAAAGCTACTTGTAATGAGCTTTGATTCTACATGTGCCTCTCTCTTTACCACTTGTTTTTTAGGCCAGTTGTTAGTGTATTATAAAAGTACAAAACAGGTTGGTTTTTTTTTACTGTAAATTTGTTAATCCATAAAAACCAAAAATGTTGCTACCTTATTTTTTTATGGTAAAGTTCTGGCAACCAGAGCTGTCGTTTTTTTTACAGTGTATGTTTATTATTATTATTATTATGTTGTTGATGTTTTGACCTTATAATGTTTTAATCAAAACATCATTACGAAATCTTCCGGCAAAACTTTTATATTCATTTAGTCTATAAACCCCACCCCTTTCATACAATCGGCTGCATGCTCACATTCAGATCTTCCTCAATCCAAACAAAAATTGGTGGATTGAACCTAGCCCCTTCCCTTTCTTTTTCTTTTTCGGTTATCCATTTCACTTGAAATGGATGTACGTCACAATATATAAGAAATGATCTATCTGAAAATCCTGCTTGAGCGCCGTGTTCACCATACACTTTCACTATATGGAAATAGCAGCTTGGACATAATACTAAAAATGTCTCCTTTCGTGTTACACAGAAGAAAGAAAATCAAACCGGTTTTAAAAGACATGAGGGTAAGTAAATGAAAAAATAAATTTCTTTTTTGGGTGACCTATTCCTTCAGTACCTAATTTCTCTGTTCATCAGAAAGAAATATGTCCTGAGGGGCATCTTTTTTTTCCCCCTCATGTGAGTGTCTCCATCAATGGTGCATGATGAAAGACAAATGAAGGTTTTCATCATCATTATTCAAAATCTCCTTTCACTTCCTCACAGAAGCCCCTACCTCTTCATCAACCCCCCCAGTGCAATAACCCTCCAGGAGCCCTTGATCCCTACGGATAGAAATCATAAGGGCAATTTCAGGGACAGCAGATCATAATTCAATTCCCACTCATCTGGCATGATGCAGAGGTCAATGCATTCAATTAGGCGATGACAAAAATTGCAGTCACTCAGGAGGACAAGTCACATAACTCGGGAAATATAACAGCAACAACATCAACAGGCCAGTCGACCAAACCAGAACGGCTAAAGAAGATCGGCAGAGTTCTGCACCAGCTGGGATGAACACATACGGGACAACACTGGGTTCATTCAAACGTAATTGAAAAACATGTCAAGTTTGTGAAATAACTGCTGTTTGTAGGCGTAATGCGAACAAGGTATTGTTTGGCTCATGCACAGCAGTTTGGCGTGTGTGGGAATTCTCTCACTTGAATGAATTGAATGCAGATGCTCTCAGTCAGAGAAATGTGGATGGACACAAATTCTGCCATAGTACTGTAACACTAAAGCACATGGGTATACATTGCTACAGTCAAGCTTGGCAGTAATTAACTTTAGATGGGCCACTGCTTTATACCAGTGATATCAAATCAAATACTAAATCAAATATTCTCCATAAGTGTAAGCATTTTGACAATATTTGAATAACGACAGGCAGACCAAATAACATTCAAATATACATATGGATTACACTATGTACTTCTATGACTTATGTGCAGGCCTATATTTTTAATTGAAGAGATGTTATAATAACAATTCAATTATGAATTCAGATTGAATGATTTCCACTCAAAGAGCCTAGAAATTATGATGAATAAAGAATGAAAATTAGAAAGAATGTATTATTATTAAATAATACAAAATAAAGACATCTTGTAAAATGTATTTACGTATATAAATATAATCTTTTAATACAAATACACAAATTGCCCTTTAAACAAATACACAAAACGTAGATAAACATACAACTTTCAAATTATCCAACATAAAATAAATTCAGATTACTAGTATCACTATTACAAAGAATTAGATTTAGTGACATTTTATTAGGGTCGATACATATATATTGGGGTGTAAGGGGCGGTTCTAAGGTCAGTGGATATTCGGGGCTTTAGCCCACACTAAAATTGGGTATTTTTATTTAAAGGGTCATGAAACCCCCCTCTTTCAGCTCAAGTCTAGCTCACAATCTTTTTGAAAAATGCAACTTAAATGGGAGTGGATGGCTGTGAGAAGAAGGGAGGGGAGTGGGTGTGGTAAGGCACGGCAGGGGCGAAAAAAAAAAAAAAAAAAAAAAGTATTCATATAGCATAAGTTGTGGTAAGATTCTCCCAATCTTTATATATATATATTAGGGGTGTAACGGTTCACAGAATTCACGGTTCGGGGAGGGAGGCCCCGAATGTTTTTAGGAAAGGCGCCAGGCATTCGTTCACTTCTTTAATCATTTTGACATTGATGAGCTAGGCCGCTGAACTTTTAGTCATCCTAACAACAAACAGAGCGGTGCGTAATGGAGTGCATCAGAGCAGCATCATGTGTATCAAATATATTGCAATGAATCTCTTACGGTATTTGCATCTTAAGTTTATTGCCAATAATAATGACAGGTTTGCGAAAGTGCAGAACTCGCACAAAATACATCTTCAGCACAGCGACTCATTTAAACGCCTCTGATTGGCCGATGCGTTCAACAGACATGTCTGTGATTGGCTACAATGCTCAACGCTGCAAAAGCACGTCGTAAGTACCTTTAATGCAAAGGGGAAAATATAAATAAAACTAATATGCACTTTTCATGATTAGGTAATCGCGGCTGCTGTAATCTTATTCACATTTGTTTTTTCTGATCAATTGTTTTGCTCTATGAGAAAGACAAGGTAACAAAATATTGGAGGCTTTCCTAAAAACATTTGTGGCCTCCCTCCCCGAACCGTGAATTTTTGTGTACCGTTACACCCCTAATATATATATATATATATATACAGTGCAATGCATAAGTTAATACACCCATGCTAAAGTTAGATAAAAATAAAAAATCATATTTTGGAAATTGAACTTAATGCCTTAATTTAAAAAATTAGGAAAAATCCAACCTTTAAGGACACCAATTTTCTTTGTGAATGAATAATGTATCATAAATAAATAAATGTTCTTCCTCAAAATACATGGTGCATAAGTTAGTACACCCCTATGTTAAATTCCCATAGAGGCAGGCAGATTTTTATTTTTAAAGGCCAGTTACTTCATGGATTGCTCTCAGTGCAAAGGCTAACTGAAATAAAACCATGCCAATCTCTAGGTATGGTGAATGCTATGTGATGATGTGGGGCTATTTTAATTCCAAAGGCCAAGGGAACTTTATCAGGATGCATAGTATCCTGGATCCATGAAGTAACTGGCCTTTAAAAATAAAAATCTGCCTGTCTCTATGGGAATTTAACATAGGGGTGTACTAACTTATGCACCATGTATTTTAAGGAAGAACATTTATTTATTTACGATACATTATTCATTCACAAAGAAAATTGGTGTCCTTAAAGGTTGGATTTTTCCTAATTTTTTTAATTAAGGCATTAAGTTCAATTTCCAAAATATGATTTTTTATTCCTCTTTTTAGTCAACTTTAGCATGGGTGTATTAACTTATGCATTGCACTGTGTGTATATATATATAAAGATAGGGAGAATCTTACCACAACTTCATGCTATATGAATAAATATTTATTTATATTAATGAGATGATTGTTTTGGATGTATGTATGTTTGGTTTTTGGAATGACCAAAAGTACCAATACATCATACTAAAGTTATTTATATCACAAATGTTATTATAGAAGGAAACCGTTCTTATTAAACCATAACGCTGCCTCAGAAACCTGTCCGAAATCAGTTTCATGAGGTTCCTTCTTGCGCAAACGCTACATGCAGTCATTGCCTGATATGGCAGCGAGGCAACAAGTCAGCCGCTTCACACTGCCAACATGTTTGTGATCATTGCAGTTGCCATGATGACAAGATCACACAGGCCACAAAATGGCTCGAGGGGCATTACTGTATTCTGTGTTCATTAAATATCAGCAGGTAGGAGTGATATTCAGTCTTGATTACACAAGTCATTAACATCACTTTCTTCTGAGCTTCAATAATTAAGTAGCTGTGGTTACACAGGCAGATCGGGAGAAAAAGCAGGGCAAGCCAAAAAAAAAAAAATGGCAAAGCAGTATCGTCTATTTATACAATCCCCATGTCAGGATGGTGGTGGAGATGATCAAAGGCTATACATAACTTCCTTCTGGACGTGAGAATCCAACAGAGATTTGAAACTGCACCATTTCTAAAGACAGCGCAGTCATCGAGTTCTCTGAGCTCTTAAGTTTTAGCTTTTCACTTTTTTTTGTCAAGAACAAAAGCGAGAGAGAGCTGATTTAAGTAAGGACATTAAACACACTGAAAGTGTCAGTCTGTAGCATATGGCAGAGTCATGCTGGGCACATGAAACACTGTCTGGTGTTGAGCTTCTGATCTTTCATCCTGAGGCTAATATCTTCTAATGGACCAAAAACTTCTGAGGATTCTACGATGTCATTAGATTCATTTCTTCTTCTGTGAGAATTTAAAGCAACAATAGTGTTTTTAGATCAAGTAATTATCTGCTAATCATAAAAAAAAGAGAAAAAAAAGGAAAATTCTAAACACATTTTTTACATATTTTATATACATTTATAAGACTTGACAGATGTTTTAGAGATGTGTTCAATGTGTGTATACATCGAACACATCTCTAAAACATCTGTCAAGTCTTATAAATGTATATAAAATATGTAAAAAGTACATAATTAAATAAACAGGAGTGTTTAAGAAAAAATAAAGCAATAACACATGAGCATTATAGGCTTTTATACAACAGTTCAATAAAAATAATCTAATATTGAGAAATTTATATTCTAGACACAATATTGACAGTGACTTCTTGTGTTTTCGCTCGACCAACGAAAATAGTTCCAAACAAAATCACAGCAACACAGAGTCACTCAGCTGCGGCGTTTCGGATAGAATTGGTTGAATGAATGATTCTATGACTTTTGTTTCTACACTGAAAAAAATGATTTATTGACTTAGTTGAATTTACTAAAAAAAAATATGTTAAGTGGTTCCACATAATTCATTTTAGCTACATTTAAACAAATGCATTACGTTGAACTAAGTTCAACTTGATGCATTTGTTTAAATGTAGCTAAAATCAATTGCGTGGAACCACTTACGATAAAAACATTTAGAAAATTCAATGAATTTACTGAAATCATTGAATTTACAAAAAAAAATGTATCATAAGTGGTTCCACGCAATTGATTTTAGCTACATTTAAACAAATGCATTAAGCTGAACAGTTCAACGTAATGCATTTGTTTAAATGTAGCTAAAATCAATTATGTGGATCCAATTAACATAATTTCTTTTAGTAAATTCAACTAGTCAATGAATCATTTTTTTTCAGTGTAAATTAATCAGTGTTTTAGAACAAATATGTTGAATGAACGACTCACTCATAAAGAATATCACTTGTTGTCACAACTGGCATGACGATGTAACGTGCAACACAGATAAGATGAATGATACAAACAACGTGAGCTAGAGAAAATTATTTATTTCATAATATGAGTTTCCCCCCACTTTCAATTGTTTTACTTCAAAGAAAGGTTAGAAATTTGTGATTTTTTTTTTTCTGATAAACAATGCAGATTTACTTTCACAGCCACTTTTGTTTATATTTACCAAAAGTGCCGAAATTAGAGGAGGGCACTGTACATTCTTAAATCTGAATAGGGGTTTGGGAACAAAAGAGATGATACTAAAATCGGTTTGTGTAGACATTAGACAGAGTCTTCTTCTGAGTTTAAACCTTTCACACTAATTTTACTGCATAATCTGTAGAATGTTCAAAATGACATACTATATGAGACACATTCAGAGCTAAATGAGCCGTTAAGTCTTCTTAAATTAGGAGTCCCCTTAAATATGAGCAAATGGAGATGATTCATGTAAAATTATGGGAAACATGGTAAAATGTGTGAAAGTAGCCTATACTCTGATTGGTAGATTATATCACCCTGCAGTATTATGAATATTGTTGGCTCTTTGACATATTGCTTTTGATCCTCCATTGTAAGTAACTTTGGTTAAAGGTGTCTGCTAAATGCATAAATGTAAATGTAGATAAAAGAAGCATAAAAAAACCCAAAATATTTTATAAACAATCATCGAAGAAGTAGAGGATGAAGTCGAACTTTGTGAATGACAGTTTCACTAAACGGAATTCTGTTCCAATTCTGTGGAAAATCTGCTGAGCTTTCCCTGGGCACAGATTCTGTGTGGGCCTGAGCATAAAGTACAGTTTTGTACGGGAGTGACAATAATCAACAAACCAGAAAACGTAAGTATTGAAAATGGAGCCAAAAAAAATAATATATATATTCCCTCCCCTGTTAGAAAGGGAAATGTTAAAAGCAACATTAGAGAGAATGTAATCTGAAAGAAAGGTGCATGATAAAGCCATTTGTATAACAATGACAATGTCACGAGGATGAAGATGGAATGTCAGAGACGAAGTAAAAGTATCTTTCAATCTCAAAGCACTCAGCAAAACGATACTGCTGAAAACCTTATGCCCTTGAGCTCGGGTGCTGCTTTCTGATTTTTAAGTACATTTGTTGCTATAAATGAAACAAGTAAACAGAATGAACATAAAGAGAATTACTTCTTCAACCCAACGACCAAAAACTAGCCACGTACAGTACACATAGCAGATACATTTGGTTGTCAGTTCACCTTTTAACTCCTAATCTTGTTCTGTACACAGTTCAGTAATTTATGGGACTGACAACCGCATTCTACAAAAGAATTAACTTAATCTTGCCAGATCTTCCTAAAAAAACCAAGAAAAAGCCCATAATAAATCAAGATAAATCCAAATGCTTAATATTGAAAACAAGACAAAATATCCCACACCTGCCTAATTTATTAACTCCATAAACTCGATGGATTTATGAGTCAAGCTCAAACAAGCCCAGAAACGCTTATAATAAATGGACATGGCAACAAGTGTGTGCTCTGTTAAGCAGCCTTCCAAACACAAACAAAACACAATGCATCTATGCAATTGCAGAACATTATTGTATGGAATTAATTCTGTGCCAATAATAATGAACGTAGCTTTTCAAGAAACTAATGAAAATATACATTGAAATTGAATAAAATATCTTTGAAACTGAAAAAGAATAAATCGCAGGCAAATTTTTTGACTTCGTTTTTAATACACTGCATGTTTTGCTAACTATTTCTCATATTTCAATCGCTGATCTGAACTTACAAATGCGCTTCCAGAGTTTTCATTTACGCTTCTGGAGTTTTCGTTTATGCTTTTTGAGTTTTCGTTTGTCGTTCTGACACATTTCTCTCGTGGGGGCGGGGCTAGTAGCAGTGTGTTCTCATTGGCTACTGAGGTTTTTTATTGACAGCTTCTTGACCTGGAAGTGAAGACGTCAGTGGTGTGTTTATGTGTGGATTTGAGCGTCGCACAGCTTTCCATTTTAGTGATATTAAGTTATGTTTGTTTTTTAATTTGATCTGTATTTACCTGCTGCTACTACTTAGTCGACAGAAGCTTTTAGGAGCACAAGAGATCTATTCAGTCTATTCATGTGTAATTGTAGGCCTACATTAAAGTACTGTATATAGTACTTAAAATATTGTAGTGTCCAGTGTTTTCGGAGAATATTTGTTTATTCCTGATGATTCTTTTGCATGTTAGGCTCTGATTAGGTTGAGCTGTTACAATTTAAAGAGAATACTAACAAACGTGTGTGATATATTCAGCCGTCAAGTTTCACTTCAACCAGGTAATCAAGGTTGGCAACCATGGCCATCACACTACTCATTGTTAGCATTATATACATTTACACCATCAAAATGAATGATCACTTAAATAAGAGGAATTTAAACAATATGAAAATTACAATCGTGGCCTGCTGTCAGATGATACAGACCTCAAAGGGCATTTCATTACATATGTCACACAAAGAATGTTCTTGTTGCCATTTTTTTTTTAAATTGATAATTGTATTTAGTTATTTCATTTAATTAACACTATCTTCTAACATTTAAAATTGTAAATATATTTTAACAATCATCAACTGTTTCAATTGTGACTTATACAACCAGTTAAATGAATATAATTGAAAATATGAATTCAAATAAATTTACATTCTTTATTGTCACTAAAGCATATACACAAGTATCAAAGTGAACGTCTTGGATGCAATTATGTTGTGACAGGAAAGACCAGAATCCACAAAACATTAACTGCATAATATACATGTAATGCACAGTATTCTCATGATATACATTACTATACAAAATGCACAATTACAAATACAGAATACATTTTAAAAATTCATATACATTTTAAATGTTGCAATGATTCTTTGAGCAGTTCCTGTTGCAGTACAAGTAACAAAGCAGTGACTGGATACAAGCAGTACAAGGATAGTCCACCCAAACAATGAGAATTCTCTCATCATTTACTCACCTTCATGCCATCCCAGATGTATATGACTTTCTTCTTCACATAAACATAGACAAAGATTTTTAAGGAAATAATCCATAATACAAGTGGATTGTAACCCATGTATGTAAGACAGTTGGTCGGAAATGATTTTTAATAGTTAAAACAGTTTACACTATTAGTATTTCTTTTATCTAGCCTATTGTTTGACTTCAGAAGGCATTGATTCATCCACTGAGGTCGCATGGATTACCGTCACGGTCACTATGTGTAGTTTTTAAAGCATCTTTAGGACTCGCAGAAATGGATTACTTTCCTTACAATCTTAATTCGTGTTTATTTGTAGAAATAAAGTGGATCTGGGACAGCATGAGGGTGAGTAAAATAAGAGAGAATTTTATTTTTGGGTGAACTATCCCCTTAACATTCATATGCTGTTGGTATGCTAATCCAAGATCAGCATAGACTAATAAGAATAAAGTGCAACCTCTTGTGTACTTGTGAACTGTGTTTGTTTTAATCTAGAGGAAATTAAAATATTTGCTATTTTATAATATTAAAATAAAATAAATCAGGTGTCTGAAGATCAAGATCCCAGTGATTCAAAGGTGATGTGTCTGAACAAAGTAAGATTATTGTCTGATAGGGACAGTGGATCTCCGATACTATCACTCCATCCTCTGTGTCAGCATCAGAATTTTGTTTATGGAAAAGTTGCTCCACTCCCTGGAAAATGAGAGAGGAAATGTATTATAATCTAACAATACAAACTGCTTACAGTAACAAGTTGCAGACTTAAAATATTTATTCCAAACAAATTATATAAATGTTTTAAGGGATTTTACAGTACTAAATATTTACCTCGGAGTCATGCATCATTTATCATCTGTAATACGGTTGTGTAACCAGTAGATGGCTGTATAGCCCTATATATAAACATATATCCATGGCTGTGTATTCCCTAGTTGCTGGATGTTTTCAGTCATAATTACTTGCATGTATTAAGTTTTTAATTTGGACATATATTTATTATTAAATACTATTAAAGATAAAAAAAAATTCTCAGAAATGTTCATTTGAAGTGCAATTTTTTGCATTATTATTATTAGTCAAATATGGACACAGAAAAAGCATTTTGTTACTCATACTAGCTACATATAATAGCTTTATCAGTCATCTTTATCACACAAAAGTAATCAGAATAAATATTGCGACCAGGGCGATACTTCAAAATAATTGAGTGTTTACATATTATGAACAGAGACGTGGTCTGTGGTCAAGTCGTGTCTCTCCTCTTTCACAAACTCTGCATAGCAAATTAATCAGCAATTGAGAAATTCAGGTTTAAATAGCTTTATTGGCATGGTAAAAAAAAAAAAGGCATTACATTGCCAAAGTTGAATCAGGCAGTGATTGACAGCGCTCTGGTCCTATGGCATCGGTCATTGACTGATACAGTACTTTTTGTGCTGTAGGCTACAGTACAGATAGGCTACTGTACAGTACTCTAGCCCAATGTTGTCTGCGGTGGCAGGGGGGAAATATTATCTAATCGAAGACTGTAACCCGAATGTAGATAAACAAGTCATGTAATGATTGGGCTAACAGTTAAATCAAGACAACACAGCTGTATAATGTTATGGGCTCTCACTGAGCTCTAAAATGCCTCTCCACCTGAAAAAAGCCAGTACTGTATTATAAATAGTATTAGTATAGTATTAATAAAAAACAAATAAAAAAAACAGACTTACCAGGAGTAGGCTAACGTTATCCAGTATCCTGATAGCGACGATGACTAAAGATAATGATATCATTCGTCTGTACTATTCCTTCTATAAGAAATCATCTCAACAATATAGTGTAGCAGCAAATAAATACAGATATAAACTTAATATCACTAAAATGAAATAGAAAGCTGCGATTACAGATGCTCACATCCACACATAAACACACCACTGACGTCTTCACTTCCAGGTGAATAAGCTGTCAATCAAAAACTCAGTAGCCAATGAGAACACACTAGCCCCGCCCCCACGAGAGAAATGTGTCAGAACAGCAAACGAAAACTCAGGGAGCGTAAACGAAAACTTCAGAAGCGTAAATGAAAACTCTGGAAGCGCATTTGTAAGTTCAGATCAGCGATTGAAATATGAGAAATAGTTAGCAAAACATGCACTGTATTAAAAACGAAGTCAACAAATTTGCCTGCGATTTATTCTTTTTCAGTTTCAAAGATATTTTATTCAGTTTCAATGTATATTTTCATTAGTTTCTTGAAAAGCTACGTTCATTATTATTGGCACAAAATTAATTCCAGATTATTGCAGAGCATAATGAGTTTCTGGTCACTGTAATATTAAACTGGTCAAAATAGCGAATTCCAAACATGCAACATGTGAGAACTTCATCACAATCATCACAATTGTTTTAACAATAATTTAGGGAATTCACTCCCGTATTTAAATGCGGTTGTGAAATGAAATGAAAATGAAATGAAATTTTATTTAGAGCAATATAGTGACATATAACAAAGGCGATAAAGAAGCATTTGATTCGATCTATACAACAAGGTAAATTCACCTTACTTTAACAGCATAATAAATCAATTGCTCGAAACGGAGTGGGAAGAAGTCAGACTTATTTAGACCAACCCCGGTTGTCACTAGAGCCCCTTTCACACAGAGATTCCGGAAAATACACGGATAAAGTGACCCGGGATTTGACCCGGGTTCATTTGATTTTGGTTCATTCACACTGCCAGTGATTTTCCGGAATCAGAGAGCGCGTTCACACACAACCCGTGTATGTCCCGGAAAGACACGTGACATCGATGTGACTTGTAATGTCTCAGCAGCGTCTTCAGTTTGCTTATGAGCTGCGATTTCTCTCTCGAGAAACCACGCTTGTGCATTTATTTCTCTGATTCGATCATAAAATTGCGCATTTCGTACCGTTTCACAGCTGGCGAACGATCCCGGCTTCAGCGCCATCACTACGACACTGCATTATTACGGCTTTTGTTCACACAGCGCGCGTCCCGGGACTGAACACGGCAATGTTACTAGGTCCCCAACCCGGCATCGATCCCGGCATTAAACCCGGGTCGTGTTTGCGTTCACACAGAAGGCGTTCCGGCAATTTGCCGGCAATTTCCCGGGTTCAATGCGCTGTGTGAAAGGGGCTTAGGGCTGTCACTTTTGTCAAAAAAATCCTGTTTGATTTTTGAGACATAAGTGTTCATTGAATCGATTGTAAAAATGTCCAAAGACGTTTCCATTTTAAACGCCAAATATAGCCAAATCCACGGACAAATAACAGGCATTAGGACGAACGTAAAGAGGGCGCTTGAGACACGCACAAGTCAGCAATATTTCTGATGATTTACTGGCGTGAAGGTTTGTGCACAATGACAAACAGGAGTGCAACATTCTCGAAAAACAATAAGCAGAGTGGACTGCCATAACATCAATGAAAAACATTACAGCAGGCTTCAACATGGCTGTGTTTACGATTAGAAATGTCAAACAAATTTCGCCTTCGTAGGCGATTGTAGCCCGAATCTGTATCTGTATGCATGAGACTGTCTGAATACCGGCAGAATTCACATTTTTGTAGTAAAAAGAGACACATTATGCAGAAGTATAATTTCCTGTTATGTGTGTTTGTCAGAGCCTGCGGTTGCTATGTGACGCCCGTTCACTGTCTGCGGGCGTATCATGACGAGCTGGACGCGCTCCGAGAGAAGGCCGTTAAAATCGATTCCCTATTTTCGTTTTCGAAACTTGTGTTGGTTGGTCCGATCGATTGTGCAATCGATTTTCGACATAACGTGACAGCCCTAGTTGTCACTCGTGAAACTTTACAGTGTACACGTGGCCTATGATGATTAAGTATCTGTGGGACACAAACAGAACAAGATGGCTGACTTGAAAAGTTATCTCTTGTTAAATCTCTTAATTCCTGTACAATGCAAAATTGCAGCTATTAAAAGACAGTGTTACCAAGGAAACAAAATGTTCCCTAAAAAAAAAGTTTGAAAAAGCTCAAAACTTTTATGCTCAATTTTCAATGCACTACTATATGAATGCCACTAATTTTCATGCCATTCTGACTCGGGGCAGCAGAAGACAAGCAACTGCCAGTGAGATGAATGTTAATCCTAACGGATAACTTTCTCCAGGTATTATAGACCTCCTTGGTGTTAACGGGACACCTGGGGGTTTCAGTTCAGCAAAAGATTGATCAGAATCTCCCTCCACATCAAAAAAAAAAGAAAAAAAAAAAAGATGGGGTTTTTGCCTGTATGTATCTTTTTCTAATATGGATAATGATTTTCATTGAAATAAATGGAAATCATCCTTGAAACATTTTTGAAAGAAAGCAACTTTCACATCCCTTTGGATTCAACCCCCTCAGCATAATCCAAGTAAATAAGCTCTTGTGGGGACTGCAATACTCTGAGATAGGCCTGGAAAATAATATTTGATGGATGCATCAATATTTTGTTGACCTTATAATATCTAATCAAATTTTATTTCTGTAGGGAGAAAGAAGATAGAATTGGCATCTGAAATGTCTGAAGTCATAAACTTTAATGATTCATGCCTTCTGCTTATCTGCCTGTTTCTTTTTCCTGAAGATGGGAGAATACAGGTAGTTAGGCACATTGAAATGTTTGTTCTTCACAAATCTTTGTTTGATCTTCACGAGGATCGCAAAAACTTTTACAGAGAAAAGTCAGCATTTTGGTGGACTAAAGTGAGCTTTTATTTTATACTGAATAGTCTTATTTGTTCACTTTTGCACCTTTGTTCATTTTTGAAAATCCATTAAAGAGGCCATCAGTCAATAAACCTCCATCTTTGTATTTAACAGTCTGTTATTGTATGCATTTTACATACTGTGATTAAATGAGAGAGGCAGATTCCAGGCATGTCCTCAGGACTCCATGATTCATCCAGATGTGAGCTTGATCCGTAAACATGAAGCAGACAGTCAGACAGACAAATATTAGCGAGAGTACCCGTCTGATTTTCCCTTTGGGATCGCTGATGTTCCTACAGTATAATACAATTAATCATTCTAAATTACAAACTGAATTACATTCTATAACATTAAATAAATGGCGGCAGTTGAATGGCTCTGATGGGCCAGTGTAGCCCTTGGCTAGACACATTGTTTCAGGTGATTGCCTGCCTAATCTGATTTAATATGCCTGAGAGCGCTCATATTAGCGTCCGTGCTATTCTGTGCCATTTCGGCAGATGTGCAACAGGAATCATGCTACGTTAGACATCAAAGATTCTCGGACTTGAAAGTGCTACAGCCAAGACCATTACAGATGACCCAGATAATCTACTACTGTTAGCTAATGTCATATCATGTTGTGGTTGCACTTTATTTTAAGGTGCCTTTGTTACACTGTAATTATACATTTAAGTACTGAGTAATATTAATTCAATATACTTACTATAAGTCTAGTATTAGGGTTTGGTTTAGGGTTAGTTGCATGTAATTATGCATCATTTACAGTTATTACATAGTAACTACATGTAACATGAGTAAAAATGAAACTGTAAAATAAAGTGTTACCCATGTTGTTGTTTTTTGTTGTTTTTTCTATTGTCTATTACCTTTTTTCAATGTTCTGTTCTTGATAAAATAATAATACTACTGAATATCATTTTAAAACTAAATTACTTAAACAACTATTAGAAATGTAAACAAAGAATTCAGATTAACATCGGGATCTGACATTCCATTCAAAAGTTTTGAGTCAGTAAGATTCACTTTTTTAAAGAAATGAATACTTCTATTAAGCAAGGGTGCATCAAAACGGATCAAAAGTGACAACAATAATAACAACAACAACAACAACACAAATTTTAAATTACATTTTAAAACATATTAAAATAGAAAATGGCTATTTTAAGCTGTTACTGATTTAATGCATAAGAATGTAATTATCTTGACAAACTATACATCATTAAAAAGGTCTACAACCCAAGCTTAAATTTCTGACCTCTGCTTTACTCTTAAAGACCCCTGTGGTGAAAATCAAGTTTTTAATGTTGTTTATATGTCTATGTGGTTTTATGTCTATGCTTTCGGTTATATCTAAAGTGCTTTAAGACAAACCATGTGCAAATTCATGTCACCAATCCTGGTATTTTCTGTTGATATAAAAAAAATAAAAAAAATCAGGTACATTTAGCAATATAGCAGGTGAATTTTGTGTATGATCTATATTACGATGTTATGATGAACTATATGCCTTTCTCCACTGATGTTCTTTGTTGTTCAAAGCATTCCTAAGGATAAAAGGCAGCTGTCTGACTCTGAGATAGCGAACAGGAACATGGTTTGTGTAACATTAGCAACACATTATTAGCTGTTTGATAACATAGTCAAGCAAAAAGGCAACCTCCCTAACCAAAAAGGTTACCTTCTTAACACTACGTCATTCTTAAGTTACACCTTAAGCTGTACCTTATCGTTAATACGTGTTTCACGAAATGTTTACCTTCTGTAAGTTATGCGTTTGGAAGGTTGGTCTGGACCACTCTTAGCTTTACCTTATCACTGTTGCAGGTCTATATGAATATAATTCTGAAGTTTTAATACACCCAGACAGTGTTCAGTTAGACTAATTCAAGTGTTTTCATGCAAAGAATAAAATTGTCATTACACTGATTGTTGTTAGATTTTTTATTATTATGTAATATTATTAATTTAATTAAAGAGCGCTTTTAAAGGCCAGTAAAAGCATAGGCTACTATCAGTTAAGTCCTATTCGGACATTAATTATTTCTCATGTCATGGGCTCGTGTACGTATACAGTATTTTAAACATTTACAGGGGTAATTCTGTGATTTTAGTGCCGCCTGAATCCATAATATCAGTGTTTTTTCTCACTCAACCCACGTAAAAATCCCCGGGCAAATTAGTACCTATACTGTTTTTTGACAAACAGGTCGTGTGGTAATTTAATTGCCGTCTGAATCCACATCTCTGAGTTTACAAGAAGAGATTGAAAATTCACTTTTTAAATCCTTTTTGATCACTGCCGAGCACCGTACGTAAGATGTAGCCTACACTTTTATTACTGAAATGCTGGAAAGTATTTACAAGAACAAAATTTCATCGCAGCTCCACCTCAGCGAACAAAAATGGGAAAGAGAAGAAAGCAAGTAAAAATGTGAAAAAGTTAAGGCAGCAATGTGATACAATTTTAAATATGTAAGCTAGGCTATTATAGGCTATTATAGTTTGGATTATTTTTTATAATATCCCATGAGTCCTAATAAATCTATTTTAAAGTGCTTCTTTTATAAAGAACACCGCTTTCTCACATAATGCAGTGAAACAGCCCCTGCACCAATTCAGCACCATCGCCACGGACAGCACCTGGTAACGTCGCGCGTAAGAAGGTATATCTTAAAGGTCCTGTTCTTCGTGATCTCATTTTTCAAACTTTAGTTAGTGTGTAATGTTGCTGTTAGAGCATAAATAATACCTGTAAAATTATAAAGCTCAAAGTTCAATGCCAAGCGAGATATTTTATTTACAGTTTTTCTCAGTCGCTTTGGTGCATTTCTCACATCACTATTTACATTTGCACAACAGTTAGTTCAACCTCCACAACATTTAGTCATTTGTGCACATCATAGTAGCAGTTTCTCATTCCTTCCAACAAACTGCAAATGCTTTTGGACATGCATCAATTGCTTTCATACAACTCTCTGCTGTTTTATAACATTATCATTTGCTCATGTCATGTCAGTCAAAATTAACTACTTGTGAATTCCATATAAAACTAATAGTCCTCATTTCATTGCTTGAATCATTACATACAAAAATGTTGAACTAGTTGGCAAAATCTGTCAAGCAAATTTTACACTTTTTTTAAATCTTTTTATTTTTTTCCTGAAAATGTCTCCTAAATTGAACAATTTCTCTCAGGTGAATCTCAGCTTTCACTGATGAGGAACGTCTGGATGTGCATGAATGATTACAGTACTATGTATATTGTATGTTCAGTTCCAATATGTACTGCAGTATTGTTTACAGTTGTGCACAGCTCTACCCAAAGGGAGTTTATGCTTGTTGTAAATAAGGGTGTGTTTTTTTCTTTTGCACAATGCTGTGAACAAATTAGAATTGCAAAGAGCATATGCAGTAAAAATGTGAAACATACATATTCAGTGTCTTGTACTCAGTTACCTCACTAAATACAGTAATGTGTAACTTTACTGTATTTTTCAAATGGCTGTGCAAATAGTATATAGTGCTGTCTTGAGCATTTTCAGGTAGTGTCACCGAGATCTGACTTTTTTGCATTGGAAAACATTTACAGAGTAAACTGTCATAATGAAAACGTGACAAAGCCATTTGACTATCTTGTTCATAAACAATGGTGTCAGGACTTTTCATCTTGATGACACTGACACTTTCATTGACATGAATACTTGCTTTTGAGGAATGAGCTATCCATTTTGAGCAAGTGACACGCTTTTGCAGGTTATCAACTAGGTTTTGCAGTTTGTACTAATTGTTTTGAGAACTGAATTAACTGTTGTGCAAATGTAAATAGTGATGTGAGAAATGCACCAAAGCGACTGAGAAAAACTGTTACAGAAGTCCCCTTTCAAAGCCTACAGCGAACGGCCGGTTTGGACTACATCCCTCTACTTCCTGCTTTAATGATGTCACTAGAACAGTTTTTTGACTAACCTCCGCCCACAGGAATACACAAAAAAAGGGGGCGTGGTCTTGTTGCGCTCCCACGGAGAAGAGGAAGAGTTGCGTTTGTAGAGTGTGTTTGTGTTTGTCGCCATGTCGTTGAGACGCTGTTATTTTCATCCCGGAGTCAAATCACAATAACATTGAGCGCATGCATCTCCACATTATGGTAAGAGGCGTGACCTTTCCAGGCAACGTGCGCTAAGCTGCTGTCGAATCACAACACAGGAACCGCTGGCACAATCAGAACTCGTTACGTATTTCTGAAGGAGGGACTTCATAGAACAAGGAAGTCATCAGCCAGTGAAACAGCGGTATACAGATAAGTAAATTGTGTGAAAAATACTGTGTTTTTTTACACGCGAAACATGAGCACATGTAATATCGCACTGTAAACACAATCAAAGCTTCAAAAACACAGGAAAAACGGGACCTTTAAGCAGCTTCCTAAGGTATGGTTCGGGGAACACGCCTAGAAATGGATAACCTTTAGTTAAGTTATTCCTTAAGAGTCTTCGTAGCGCGCTAAGAGACAACGTTATCGGGAAACGCAGACCAGGTTTTCTGAGCTTGTGTGATTGAGTGGAGGCGGGGCTCATTTGCATATTAATGGCGACATATATACTAAATGAAGCAAGGGTGTAGTTACATTCAAGCTATTTTAAGGCATGAAGCTTTTTTTTTTTTTGAAGAAAAACTTTAAAAATGTAATTTTGGTGATCAAAGATGAGTTTTAAGGGATAAAATTGACTACAGGGCGCTATTTCTACACTATTTATTTTTCTGCGCTATTTCCATTTCTGACTACAGTCAGTAATTTCTTATTTTGTGTCAGAGGTTATGAAAATGAAAAATGAATTGATACCTTTAATATAAAATATGAGCCTCAGCCACATATATTTAGAAAAATAATCTTGTACAGTCATAGCTATTCTAGTTTGGGTATGCAACATCTTCATGGTTTTCAAATATTATTAAATATTATTAAACTGTAATAATATTTCACTGTTTATACTGTTAATAGTTTCTAATAAAAAAATGCAGCATAGGTGAGCATTTGAGACTTCTTTCATATAATGTCTTTAAAAATAATCTTACCGACCTCAAAATATTTGAATGCTAGTACTTTTCCTGGGAGTGTACAGCATCGCTCCATCACAGAATTCTAAACATTTGAATCGCAGAAAGCACACTTATCTACCTCCATATCTGGATATATGCCAGGTTATAATGCTCTTGTACATCTTTTGATGAATTACTGCTGCCATGATCAACAGAAAATCAAAACCAACATCCCTTTAAAATTACATTCCGTGGGCAGTAATAATTCAACATGAATTGCACCAGAAAATAAAATAAAAAAGACACGATATATAATAAACCTAATTTACATAGAAAGGAGGCGAATTTGCACTGAAAACAATAACAATGATTGCAGGTTAAACCAAATCGGAGATGGTTTGCAAATAAGTCCCAAATGCAAAAGTGACTCAACTGTAATTGAATGTTGTTCTTCATGACCACATACTGTTGGGTCTCATGGTGTAAATTCACTGAAAAAGCAGGAGACAATTGAGGTGAGAATGATAGTGAAAATATAAACAACAACTGTAATAGTTAAAAGGTGAAAACTGTTAAGCGTTTACATATGGTTTCAGTCATTTGCCTCCTGCGGGATTGTGAGCTGTCTGTCTACCTCTCGACGCTTTATATAACACGTTTATCCCTTATGAATGCCAATGAGGCATCTCAAAAACATTCATTATTTAGAGAAGAATACAACTCAAATTAATTTTTAGCAATCTTCTTAGACGCTATTCAATCCAAGTGAACTCAGTCAACAGCTGTTTTGTCCTAGACAAGTTCTTAATTGTTTAGGAAAGCTATTTTTAATCTCGTTCAACTTTCAAACACTATAATACAGATGGCATTCAACAATAAGAATGAAATCCACACTGAATGTTTGATGAATCTGCATCTCAAGACTCAACAAAGTTTTTTCAAAGCCCTTGGAAACAGATTTAATCATATTTCACCTTCAAATCTCATTTTAAAACACATAAAAGGGTCAATAAAGTGTAATAACACAAAATGAGTACATATGTTTAAAAGTAAACAAACCCTAAAGGGTGTTTGTTTTACACTCAAAACACGTTTTTAATAGTGCGTCACATTTTATGAGCACAAAACAGTGAAGAATGAGTATGCTTTTTATGGACCTCAATCTCCTCTGATGTTTAGCTTCTCTCACAGAGTTCGTAAGCTTTATAAGACCTCTCTGCTTTTCCAAATGACAGTGGAGGTGCCAGAGGAGTGAGTCCTAACCAAAGCACTGACCTCATCCTTTTATGAAGATGTTCTATTTCATGGTAAATTTGATCCGAAAGCCTCAAAGACTGCCTCTGCCTGCATCTACCCATTCTAGTCAAACATTGATAGAAAATTGAAAGAAAATAAAGAAATAAAAAGACAGAGACTGGGAGATGTAGTAACACATGTCCATTCTTTTCTTCACAGAAAATAAATCAACTACCCTGGACTCTGCCAAATGTCAATGGCACTACCATTGCTGAGAAATAACATGAAAAGTAAAAAAAAAAAAAAGAAAAAGGGAAAGACAGTGAGTGGGTTTAATTTCCCAAATAAACATATTTGCATGTGTTCATCATTTCATGTTTATTTTTAATTATTTTCAAACTCATTTCATGAGCCAGTTTAATTTGAACGGGATAATACTGGAGTTATGATGAAAAGAAAATCTAGGACATTAACATGACCTCATATAAATGAATAATATTCCACCCTCACAGCAATCTTACAAACACATTGCATAGAATTTGTAAGAAAATATATCTTTGTTTTAGTTTAAGAAATCCTCTCTCCTACAGAACGCAAACACAAAATTAAATAAATAGTTATTTTGATGCTAAGCACCTCATACTACTGTACATTATCTGTGTTCTATGTTAATCTAGTCAGGTTCTTCCTTATTTTATACATTTATGAGGGCATTTGTGGCTTGGATATCTTTTGCCAGGTCTTGGTCATCTGAAAAACTAATTTGAGCTTCAGTTATTATTCGTCTTTATTTTATCTCCTATTGCCAAACATACTTTTTATGTCTTTTGCAACTGAAGAAACCTGCTGTCAAAAATTCTCAAACGACAATGTTTCAAGTGTCACAATGAGTTTGATGACAGTCATAAACACAAGTGATATTGGATTACTTCTGTACAATAAGTTTGTTAACCTCTTTGGAATTAGAATTTTACATGAATGGCTTCTAAATGTGTGCATTTTGCTTATGAAACAGAACTGATTTTGATTATCATTTAATTTATTACTATGAAATTATATTTTAGGAGCTATTCTTGCATAAATGCATATAATTCCAAATGGGTCAATAACCGTTTCTCATAACTGTATACACTTTTCCCTACATAACTTCATAGGTTATTCCATATTGGCAGTTTACTTTCACTGTGAGATCTTTTTGCAGAAATGAGCCTCTAAATCATATTTCAATTTACTCAAGTGCAGTGGTCCATGGTTTGAAACACTAAAAACAGTAAATAATGTAACAATGATGATTAATAATAAACTTGCAGTATTGATTTTTGCACTACATCATGTGGAGAGAATTACCAAGAAAAAAAAAAAAAAAGAGTTGGGAGTAGGGAACTTGAGAGTTGGGAAAAATATTATGGCACCTCTTTTTGACTGGCAGGATCAATTTTAGTTAGGACCTAAACACAATCCAAAAGTTTAATTTGATTGATAAAATAAACAAATAAAATAAACAAACATATATTTTTTTTTTAACACTGGCCCAACCCTAGTACATGTAAACATGTCCATGAGACCAAAGCAATAATAAAAAAAAATAAAAAAAAACATTATCAAGCATTCTTGAATACAAAATTCTTAAAATAAACTTTCTCTTTTTATTATTATTTATTAATGTTGTTATATACATGGCATAATCTTGTGCTTTTTTTCCAAAAAAGAAACATCCAAGAGAAAAAAAAAAAGTTTTGTTTTCTTTCGGTTTATCGTCTTATCTTTTTGACCAATGAACTAAAAATAGAGGATAGGGTTCGTTCGGTCAGTTTTCCTAGCGGAGGTTAGTCTTACTGCACGTGGAGGGACAGTAGCAGGTGATGTGCTTTACTAACAGTAGCAAAGGCACCTTAGTATCTTCTTTAGAAAAACACGCGCTCGTTTGCGGGTCGCCGTGTGTGTGTGCTCATTCATGAGTGCAGTCCAGCGTCCCCGCACACATTCACAATCCTCCACTGGGTCAGACGCTCATACAAAAATAAGAGGAACAAAACACACTCACAGAAGAAAAGAAAAAGAAAAAAACAAGAGAGTTTCTGCTCCATTTACAGATTGGGAAGATGTGGCTCCAACCGAGCCAAGATACGTCAAATGATTCCTGAATTCTGCTTGAGAGGACAAAGAGGAAGAGGAAGATGGGAAAGAGGACAAATTGAAAGAGGAAGAGAATAGACAAGAGGAAGACAAAGAAAGGACAAAATAAAGTAAAAGACTGATGTACGGTCAATGTGAGAAAGATGCTTTGATGACAGACAGACAGACAGATAGATAGATAGATAGATAGATAGATAGATAGATAGATAGATAGATAGATAGATAGATAGATAGATAGATAGATAGATAGATAGATAGATAGATAGATAGATAGATAGATAGATAGATAGATAGATAGATAGACAGACAGACAGACAGACAGACAGACAGACAGACAGACAGACAGACAGACAGACAGACAGATTTATACTGGATGACAGACAGATGTAAGCATGGATAAAAGAAAGGCATTACAGAATTAAGAAAGAGAAGAGGACAGAGGAACCAGAGGAGGAAGGAAAAGAGCAAGAGAGGGAAGGTGAAGGAAGGCCTTTCTGGTGCTGGGTGGTCCATGGCCCACCCACCTTTCTCAGCTCCAGAGACACACGCTATTGGTGGTCTGGCAGGTGGAGGAGCTCTCTGCAGGAGACAGATAGAGCTTGCCACTGGGACATACACACACCTCGTACACAGTCTGTTTGGAGTATGTGGTCCCCGGACCAAGCAATAGGTCCACGCTCCCGTGTGGAAGATTTCCAAGACGGATTGAGTTTGCGTTTAAGAAGATCTGAGAAGAGGAGAGGTGAGGAGAGGAGAGAAGAGAAGAGGAGGAGAGCAGAAAATACAGACATTATAATCAAAGACTTCAGATAAATCAACATAATAACAGTAATTTAAGATTACATTGCATTTACTCATATAAAAACGCCACACTGATGAAAGACTGTATCATTATGTGAGACATACATAGTTGAACAGTGTTGTCCGTTGTGGTAAAGACACATCAATCTGACCAGTCCAGTCTAGTCTCTCTGTGTGTGTGTGTATGTGTGTTGCTTAGACCATTTCCCAGCTTCAGACCCCCACAGCCCATTCATCTGGGTTATTGCTCACAAAAATGGCAAGCATTTTCCAAATTTGGCAGAATAAAAAAAGACATACAATTCAATATGATTGTCACACGTCAACAGCTTGATTAGAAATAACACAAAGCAACAATATAATGCTCAATAATTATTTACCTTGATTTTCCTTTGTTTTATTTGCATATCACATTCCATGTGTCTATATTAGGCTCTTTGGTAACCAAGAACACTCATTTTATGGTATAGACAAACAAACAAACCAAGATCTTTATATAACATAGTGTCACTTTTAATAAAAATAAACTAACCATTGGACATAAAAATGTTCAAACTTGAAGAAACACCTAAGATGCAAGATTATATTAAAAACTCTGGCTATGACACAATGGTAAGACTACCATGACACAATCCTGGCACATCAATTCATCCTAAAGGACACACATTTCATTTCCAGATATGGTCCTGGAGTGAGAACATCACCAGGGACATGAACTACATTTTATTAAAAGTCTGTTGGCCCTTTGATTTATAAATATGTTGATTCCTGTATTTATTAGTTCCAAAAAGTCTGTTGGCTCTGACAACTATAGGAAAGGCCAAATAATCTATACCATAACTCACACACTGTGGATGAGTGACAAAAAACAAAGGAGTGAGTGAGAGAGAGAGAGAGAGAGAGAGAGAGAGAGAGAGAGAGAGAGAGAGAGAGAGAGAGAGAGAGAGAGAGAGAGAGAGAGAGAGAGAGAGAGAGAGAGAGAGAGAGAGAGAGAGAGAGAGAGAGAGAGAGAGAAGACACCAACAAGGAAGAACTAATTATTGTAAGTAATGGTGTCTGAGGTGTTGACAGGGCATATCTCTATAAACATTTGCACAAACAAGCCCCCATGATGCTTTGCTGTCAGCAGGACAGCACACAGCCACTTTTCCTAGCTGTCTCTCACTTTGTCTCTCATTATTTGTCTCTTTCGCCTTTTGCTGTGTCAGTTTTTCATTTTGCTCTCTCCAAGTGGCCTGCACACTTCAATATGACACTTATCAAATGTGAATTAGATTTTTACACAATCAACATTTTTTATACAGACATGGACAGAGTGAATTTTACATGTCCCTACGTAAACTGCCATACTTGACACTTCTATTGAATGCCGGTTGAATGCAGGATAAATGAATGCAAGATAAATGCTGCAATGGACTGCGTAATGTTTACTATCCTAAAACCAGCATTGAATGTACCCAAGGGGATTTCAAGAACCTCTGTATGTCTGTTCCTCTATGCAGTAAGTTCAGGACAATTTGTATGAAGATGAGCACGTTAATGGGAGCAATATAAAAAATAAAATAAAAACATAAGTGGACACACTCTAAAAAATAATTCTGTGGCTTAGTAAATATTACAGTAATATTTAACTTTATTAACTTAATCAAATCTCTGAATATTGTTTACTTGATTGTTTGAGTTATAGACAAAAAATCCAACAGTTCATTTTATCTAAAATATTTAAGTGTTTTTCACTAAAAGAATTTAGTATTTGACTAACCAATTATTTATTTATAATACACTTAATACATTTGTGAAATTTCTATCACAATATCTGAGAATGGAGAATTAAACCTCTGTTTCAAGAAACAAAAATATTACTTAATTCAAATCAATACTATTAATATATTTAACACACTCTTAAGAAATTGAGTAAGATTACTCAATTAAAACAATGCACCCCTCCCCCGCCCTCTGACGTGACGACAACTCAACGGTCGAGTGAGACCGGGCTGTTTGAATTCTCTCCAGTCTCCAGAACAGTTCTCTCTTCTCAGCGTTGCAGAATTGGTGCATTTCCTCTGTTGAATTCAGGTGTGTGTGTTTTTTTATTTGATCTTTTATTTTATAAAATCATTACTGTGCAAATTCGACACCCAAATGAGAGTCGCGCCTGTCTTTTTGCGTGATTGAAACGCCTTGCATAAAACACACGACTTTAAAATGTCCTCAGAACTGTGCACTGTTTGTTTATTGGCAGGTTATGGAGTCAATCGCTCGCAGTGTCTTTCGGCTATGAGTGAAACGCAGGACGGCGGTCTAAAGTTAGAAATTCACCTGCAGAGCGCGAGTCAATCTCCGGCACCAACATTTAAGTTAAACAAATGCAGATGCAGTCAGTAGTGGCAATAACGTTCACTGCTAATTAAACTGTACTTTTTCTGTAAAACTATTTAGGCCCAAACCAAAAATTTGTTTGCAGGTGCCACTTATTTAATGCAATGAAACTGTACGTCTGTGATTGGTTACAATACTAAAACCCACTACAAAAATAAACAACAAATTTATTTATTTTTTGTTGCAAAATGGAACTTAAATGTACTGTAATACCATCACAACTGCTTTCATGATTAGTTCTTGATTATTTAATTAAATATGCCGCCTCTTAGTCCCCTGCTTTACATGTCCTTCTGTCTCCGTTCTCTTTAAGGAATTTGCATTTGTCCTCTAAATGCTTTTATCACTTCATCCCCTTCATTGCCAAATTACTAAAATTCTATTTTGGCATTCGGTTAGCCGACATGTCCTCATGCATTGTGTCACCTAATACCGGTGAGTGCCGCCCTGGCCCAAAACAGACCCTCAAATCCAATTACATTTTAAACACTCTCCCGTTTTCTGTCAGGAGACGGAATTCCAGAATTTTCTGAGATATGGCATGGCTAATGATACCGCCCGCTGACAGCTATCATGACCCCTACTGAGAGACACTATGAGAAAGAGGGGCGGGGGGGCAACCAGCGGGAGCAAGAGAGAGAAAGAGACAAGGGAAAGAAGTCGGAACGGAAGTCATTTAGGTCATCTTACGAAGGGATTAAAGATGGCACCCTCCCCAAATGAAAGTGTCTGTATGAATTACTGTCAGTCAACCATGGGATAAAAACAGTTGGTGCGTTGTTTACAAACCTCTTTCCGTTCTGGAAACACTATCGGGGAATGTGTGTGTGTGTGTGTGTACACTTGCATGTTTATATGTGTAGAGAAGGCCAATTATAGTCGGTCCAAACATTTTTTCATGCATGATTTCTCCCATGTCACAGCTGGATGAGGAAAAGCAGCAAATGAAAATGAACAGGTTGAAAAAAGAGCTAAAGGTGGGAAGGATGGGGAGGGAAATGTAGCTGATGTGAAGAGGTAAATGAAGGGCGGGGGATAGAAACACATACAGGTGACCCATCAGACTTCACAAGGTCATTCGTGAGTATCTCATACCCCATTACGCTCTGGAGATGAGCAGAGTCGCATGCTATAAAACACAAACAGATCTCTTTAGTTCTTGTCTCTCTGACCGTGGCAATCAAACAATTATAGCGCACAGTTGTTGCACGTTTCATTTACTTCTGGACTTACTATTACAAATTGATGGTTTGAGCACCAAAAAATAAAAAGGTTTATGGACCTGGGGCTGCATACTTGCCTTTCCCATTATTCTACAAGGGTCAAGTATCACAAAAATCCCCAAATACAGGTGTCAGTATTCTCAATTATTTTTTTAATATTTAATTTCTTTGCTTGTGTGTGTATATTGTGTAAAGGGATAACTAACCAAAACGAAAATTCTGTCATCATTTACTCAGCCCCATATTGCTCCAAACCTGTATGATGATCTGTGGAGTACAGAAGATCATTTTGAAAAATGTCTGTGTTCTTTGTCCACAAAATGAAAGTCAATGGGATCTAAAGTTGTTCTGAATGTTGAATGAATAACAAGATGAAACACTCTAAAAAATATCTTCTTTTGTGTTGTGATGGAAACAAACCTCAATACTCAAGTGGGTGATACAGTAACCTTGAAATATGCATTCAATTAAACTGGATGTGTTCTTTTTCAGGCAGCTAGCTATACACTTTTCAAAAGTTAAACAAACTTTGTTAAACATCATCACAAAGAGAAAAACGCTGCTTGTCATAACTGTAATGGACTAAACAGTGAAGAACAAAAAATATTGCGCCATTGACCAACTAAAAGCTAATCTTTTTTTTTTGTTATTTAAAGAGCGCGTTAGTAATATGCGCATATAGGCGGGTACACAACGTTCAGTCTATTTCAGTTGCCTCAGAATAGCAACATGCCAGCAATGTGCCTGAACAGACCAGCACACCCATGACTGAACAAATGGGCGCAAATTGCTATTTAAACAACTTGGCGCAGGACGTGAAAATGATAACTGTGTCAGGCTGAAACGAACAAAAAACGCCCGTGTCGCACCTGGCGCAATGCCCTATAAGTTTCAAACGGAATAGTTTTATTCTCTAATGCTTTAGAAAACCACATACTGGTACTTTCTCTTGTAATGGTTGATACCTACAGCCTATGTGCTGATTAGAGGAACGGTATAATGTGGCATCAAAAACATGTTTATATTTACAAACAACCATATGGCTAACAGAAGAATAATATACAATTGACCAAAGAATTAAGAGAGGAGGGCAACAACAGAAGGATAAGCCCGAATGGAGTTGGCACAAATAAAAACACTCCAAAAACGAAATTTTCCCCCTGACTTTTAGAGCCATACTTTAAAAAAGCGCCGCTAAGCACGGCAGAGAGAAGTGCCATGGGACTCCATACTCCAGAATAATAGAAAATAAAACCTCGCCGCCATCACGCAGAAACAACCCTGGGGCAAAACAAACCGCTGGCAGTAATTTGGCTGTTGGATTATTAACCTCATAGGATCTACCCCCTCTCTCCTGCACTACGGGGCTTCTGATAGATTTGTCTGCTGATAGATGAGCCTGCTTCGGTGGCAGGGCTAGTTTAGGATCGTTTCTCTCATTACTTTGTCCCTATCACACACCTTAGTGGCTTTATTAAGATGCATGGGTTTAAGGGCTGGTCTCAAATGGACGCCATATTGGAGCTTTGCACCAACAAATGAAACATTAGCCTAGTACATATGCCTGGTTCAGCTCCCCTGTCTCCTCGGCTTGCTGACACCATATGTATCTATATCCACCGCCTCATTGGCTGGCTGAAGTGAGAGGGAGTGTTCAGGTGGAGAGAATGGGGGATTTACTCCACAGCTGCCATGTAACACAAGCAAATCAACAAAATAGGTACTTCATTTCATGCATGATGATGATGGTGATGGTGTTTAGCGTAATGAAAACCGATCTAGTTGAGGGCTATGCTGGGGTAATCCAGCCCGATCTCATCCCAAGGCGTCATATACTGACGCTTTTGACATTTCGTCTACATCCAACGCACATGGCACCCTTTAGCGTCAATATGAGACGCAGATAGATATGGGCCAGAAGGCGCCTCCTAGCGGTCTAACCCTAACCCTACCCCAGACCTAAACCTACCCATAACCGAACAAAGCTCTGTGCGTGTCATACTCTGACGCTAAAGGGTGCCATGTAAGTTGGATGTAGACGAAATGTCAAAAGTGTCAGTATATGACGCCCTAGGATGAGAATGTGTGGATAATCATGAGGATATACATAGCACTGTTTTATCTACACTTTTATCTGAATATCCCGTAGTTGATTTAACCTCGTGTTTAACATTTTCATCTAATATCAATACATTTCATGTAATATAATTTTATCTATTTACACAGGTCTGTTTAAAAGTTGAGGTCTTTAAGATTTTTTAAAACAAATTGATACTTTTATACAGCAAGGATGAAATAAAATGATCAAAAGTGACAGTAAATATTACATTGTTTGGACAAAAAACAACAACAGCCTCATTGGAAAAACGTACCTGTGGCAACATTTTATCAAAATGCAAATACGGACCAATACGTTCATATCACTGCAGTTTCTAAAAGAAATGAACACTAGAGGCAATAAAACAGCAAGCACTTTTAATTGTTTTCACACACAATTGGGCAGATTATGGATAAATAAAGACTTGTTTTCAAGCGGCTCCTTGCACAATTATGGTATAACCTCAAAACACTTTTTACCATAGTGCATGATTTGTAAACAAATAGTTTGCATCACTTAACCAGCTCCATATTTTCAGTTGTACAGTCATATTAAGCTTGCTCAGTAGCTGCACCTGGCACAGAATTGTGCTTGTGATGCAGAGAGCTCGGGTGTGAACCGAGCATGAAAGACGAGTCACGATATACAGAAAGAGCTCAAAGTCCCCCCAAAAAAAGCTAAAATCCCATGGTTACGATTACATTTTTATTTCGCATTTGCTTTTGTTAACATCGGGCAGGTTTAGGGTATAACGTAGGTGTACGTTATTTTAAAACGTGATGGAGCATTAATTTAATCTTTTAGCACCACTCACCGGACATTTTAATTCAGAACTGCAGTGATGCAAAGAAACTCTGACGTAATAAAACGTTGTCATATTCACGTTCATCTGTTCCGGAAAAAAAACAATAAATGATTTTAGCGCCACTCACGGGACATTTCACTTTGAAACTGTCGTTAAACATGCACGACGCAACGTAGGCCTATTTTGCGTTTTGCAAAAATGTTGCCACAGGTAAATTCTTCGAATGAGCCTGGGCTGACAAAAACTATTTTAAATGAATGCAGTTCTTTTGAACTTTCTACCTTTCTCAGTTATTATGCTTTATTTCCAGATTCAACCATAGTCTCTTTCTTACGTACTACACCACGTAGGCACATGCACACTCTTAAAAAATGGTGCTATAAATCTCTTGACAAACTAAAAGACGTACATGACATAATATATAATATATATTCAAAATAAAATATATAGATTATACTGAATGTCAACTTGCTTATTTTGCTCAATATAAGGATTTAATAAGCCCAAATGTCATGCAAACAAGAAATTATGCTTCTAACCACATGTCATAAGCTGACGTTCCAACCACACAACTTTTTTGCGAAGCTGTTTTGCAAATGTTCATTGGAACTATGGTTTCGGGAAACACCAACTCTGAACTATGTTGATAACAGAACTTGCAAACATAGTTAGCTAACAATGCTTTTGGGAAACGCACCCCAGGCTGAAAGACAGCAAACAAGTTTGGGCTGTTTTAAGCATTTTTTTTTTTTTTTAAACACTTGTAATTTGTTTAAAGGATCATATGTACTTGGTTAAAATGACTGCACCTTTAATTGTGCCATACAAAGCTGTAATGACTTCAAATAAAGAAATAGCATTCAGGATCTCTTCTCCCTCTCTTTCTTTATCACGAGAGCTATCAGAGCACATACAGCAGTCACTTCTCATTTCCCTTGATCTTAATGGGCAGCAGGAAGAGAAAAGGCAATAGGACATGGACCCAGTCAGCCATTCTCCTTTAATTCTCTCACCCCAAACTTTTTAACATTGCCCTCTTAAGAGTCAGCTGCTGACAGCATTGATTTGATTTCTCGTCTCAGCTGTCTAATGCACTTGATTCTCTTCTCCAAATTGACAGAGGCATCTATTTTCAGCGTCTCTTCCCTCTGGAGAATTACAAGGAGAGATGGGGGCAAACAGGATGGGATTGTGCTGATATGAGCATTTGTTCTAAATTACTGAGCTTGTTCATGAAGACGGAGAGAGAGAGAGGGAGGGAGAGTGAGAGAGAGAGAGAGAGAGAGAGAGAGAGAGAGAGAGAGAGAGAGAGAGAGAGAGAGAGAGAGAGAGAGAGAGAGAGAGAGAGAGAGAGAGAGAGAGAGAGAAAGAGAGAGAGAGAGAGACTTTTTTTTTTTTACTTTTTAACATCTCTTTAATTACAATCTATTAACACACAAAAATAACTTACACCTTTAACACATTATTTCATAAATACATTAAAAAATCTGCTTCTTTTACAACAACTCCCTCTTCAGTGACATACAATATTTCCAACACCCCACAAATAGAAGAAAGATTCAGTATTATTCACCAATTCATAATACTTATACTCCATAACCAGCCTACTTTTTACCAGAGTTCTGAACATGTTCAAAGGATCAGTATCACTATTAAACTGCATTTTTCTCTTTCTTTCTCTTTCTTTTCTATTTTCTTACCAAATAAAACATTAATCAAAACAATTTTGCTTTTATTTGAGGTGCTTTATTTTGGTCCAAAAAAAAAATATATATATATATATATTTTAATATTTTAACAAATTATGTTATTATTACATTTATTATATATATATATATTGTTAAAAGACTTGAGCCATCATTTAGATTTTAGTTTTACATATATATATATATTTGTAAAACTAAAATCTAAATGATGGCTCAAGTCTTTTAACACAACAATAATTTTTAATAGCCTTGAACATCCAATAAATATATGAAAAACTACAAATCCAATGAGAAATCCTCCATTGTAAATCTCCACTTCTTTTTACAATTGGTTTCTTATACAATGTCCTCCAACATCCTTTTGGAGAGGCCCCCGATTCAACAAAATTTGTCCATTTGGTCTCTGGAAGATCTTTCAATGCTCTTAAATTTAAATCTTTTACACAAACAAGATAAAGTGACTTCTTAGTTTTAGTGTCAAAGAGACCAATTTCAGGTGTTGTAAAAGAAAGTAATCTTCCATCAACCTCCTGCTAATCTCCTACATTTAAACCCACCCTGATGCTGGGGAATACAGTCGCAACCATTTCTGCTTGCAATGGTATTACAGTAAAAGACCCCTGCATCTCAGCTATTCATTTTTCAACAGTCCGAACAGAATGAATACCAATCTTCATGGCAAGTTTTTCTGCAGAAATCCATTTGTCCCTTGACCAAAGATGACAGATTTTACATATTCCTGCTTTAACCAAGCTTGCGCAGACACCTTTAGATTTGAACATCACACTAGATTAAAGAGGATTAAAAATCAAAGAGTTGTCGCATCGTGATTTGCAACTGTTGCAAATCCATTTGTTCTTCGCCTCAGAAGTAGTGCGAGCGTGTGACGTCAGAAATAGAATGGTGCATCAGTTTACTGTCGGGAATTTGATGTGTTGCGTCGCATTTAGTGTAGACAGCATCACTGATTATAATGGGTTCTGTCTGCTTTTGTTACGTCGCAACACTCTTGTATGCAGTATATGTGGTGTATACATGGTGTAACTGACACTTTTCTCACATGTGCTATTGTATTGGAAGAATATAAGTGAATAACAGTTGTTCATCACACAAAGCTATATCGTATGGATTCTAAGACTTGGTATACAGTGCACAAGTAATATGAATCACTTTTATGATGCTTTTGAGTCATTTTTAAAGCTCCAGTCCCCATTCACTGTAATTGCGTGGCCAACAGAGTGACCAGGATATTCCCTAACATTTCACATTTTGTTTTCCACTGAAAAAAAAAAAAAAAAAAAAAAAAAAACAGTTGAGTGAATAAATAACAATATTAATATTTGTGTGAACTTTAATGCTTTAAGAAATGACAAAGTTTTACAAGTGCCCAAACTGTGCATCAATGACTTTCTCTTATATCACTCCTTACTGCACCATCCTGCTATCTCAGGCAAAAAAGAAGAAGAGAGAAAAAAGAAGAAGAAAAAAAAAACTTTTTTCCCAAAGAGGTGACAGAACAGCATGATATATGACTTGGACTCATGGAAGTTAATTAAATAGCCTGGGCAGTTACTAAAGTGAGATAGGAGAAGGAGAGAGAGACAATGGAAGACAGAGGGGAAGAAATAGAGCTAGGCAGCTCAACATGACGGCACTAATTTGAACAAAAGGGGGGTGGGGGTGAGCGTGGATAATCTAAACATGTTCAAGGTGCTCTTAGAATTACACTAACACTGCAATTACTGGACAGTGAACTAGGCTTGTAGACAGAGAAAGATGTAGACAGATGAGTGTAAAACAGGTTGACAAAGAACATAAAAAAGCATGAACAAGAAAAAGGAGAAAGATCTGGAGTATTTTGGACGTGTTTGGTTGAGGCAATTATTGAGGACATGATCCGCTCACATCTGACCAGATAGGATTGTGTGAAGTCACATCTACCACCTTAACAAAAGGTCTAATGTAACACATATGAGATGTGATCATTAGATAACTCATTCAGAGCTCTTTACATAAGTACAGTTCACTATAAAAAAAACAATTGAAGAAAATGTATGTGAACCCTTTGGATTTACTGGGATTTCAGCACAAATTGCTTATACAATTTGACTTGATCTTCAACTTAAACCAATAATATGCAACCAAACTGAAACATGTTTCTGTTTGAGGGTTTAAAAGGTTATCTCATTACAACGGCAAATTCTGCCATCAATTACTCATGTTTCAAACCCATTCAAAATTCGTTCATCTCTGAAACATTTTTTATTTTTTTATGAAATCTGAGAGATTTCTGTTCCTTCACTGAAAGTTTAAACATGTTAAAAGTTAAGACATCTTAAAAGTAATCCATATTAATTGAGCAGTTTAATCCACAGCTTCTGAAGGGGGGAAAAAAATCACTTAATCTAATGAACAGATCTAATAACACACACATATTGAGCATATCAAATACAGTCAATGAAAGCTCAAATGCGATTGCTTGATGCTCGTAAACAAAACTCATTGGTTCTTGTGGAAGAGCAGGATTGACCAGTGTGCATTGATCAATGTTTATGTGAAGAAAATCATAAATTAAATCTGTTTATCACTAAACTGTTCGATTCATATGCAAAACGTTCACGTCTTTATGAAAGAGTGAAAAAGTGTGAGAGAAGGGGGAAACTACAACACTTCATTCTCAATTAATTTGTTGACATGTTGTCAAGAATAAACTTGTGTGTTAGTAAGTGCACTATGTGTGGTGAATGATCTTGTAATTGACTATGAGTTTTCTAGTGCTCACCAACATGACAGAAAACAATAAAACTTGAGTTTTAAATTCTCAGAGGGATGCGTTACTGTAGTGTGCGCTTGACAAGCCACAACAATGGACACAATTGTTTTTTACAAATTATACAATGGGGTTGATAAGATTTAAAAAAATAAAATGTTTTTAAAGAAGACTTTTATGCTCACCAAGGCTGTATATATCTATTCAAAATAAAATAAAAACAGTCATATTGTGAAAAAAATATATAACAATTTAAAATAATTGGTTTCTATTTAAATGTATTCCTGTCATGGCAAAGCTGAATTTTCATCAGCCAATACTCCAGTCTTCAGTGTCACATAATTCACATTTTTTTATTGTTATTTCCAATGGCAAAAACAGTTGTAGAACCGTGAGACATTGAAAGTTTTAAAAAAGCATTTATTTGAAATAATTAAATTAAATTCATCCTTGCTGTATGAAAGGTTTGGTTTCTTAAAAAAAATCCAAGGTAGTTAAATCCAAGGGTTCACATACATTTTCCACACTATACTGTCAAAGAGCACCGTCCTTCGGATGAGATGTTAAACCGAGGTCCTGACTCTCTGTGGTCATTAAAAATCCCAGGATGTCCTTCGAAAAAGAGTAGGGGTGTAACCCCGGCATCCTGGCCAAATTTGCCCCTTGGCCTCTGTCTATCATGGCCTCCTAATCATCCTCATATACTGATTGGCTTCATCACTGTCTCCTCTCCACCAGTAAGCTGGTGTGTGGTGGGCGTTCTGGTGCAATATGGCTGCCGTCGCATCATCCAAGTGGATGCTGCACATTGGTGGTGGTTGAGGAGATTCCCCCATCTATATGTAAAGCGCTTTGAGGTCTCAGAAAAAGCGCTATATAAATGTAACGAATTATTATTATTATTATTATTTTCCACCCTGCAGTGTAAATATTTACAAAGTGAGTTCAGTAAAGACACAACATAATTGCACGTGTAATGGTGTGTATGGTATTTGTTTATGCTGAAGTTTCTTGTTCATCAGAACCTATAACCTTTTTGTTAATCCATGATGGCAGTCCTGGCTTAAATAAAGGTTCCAACAGGGGATATTGTTATATTTTTTTAGTATTAGTATTATTTGCAGAAATGGCATACACTGTAAAAAAATGATCGTAATTTTAACGGTAAAAGACTGTAAAAATGCTACAGTGAAAAACTGTTAATTGGTTAACAGAAAGTTTCCGTACTATATACGGTAAATAACTGTGATAGATCTAACGGTACATTTAATGTAATTTTGCTGTAAAATACCGTTAAATTTACAGTTTTTGAAAGTGAAAAAGAACAACTCATTGTATAATTTACAGTGAAAAACCGTAAATTGGCATTCCCACAATTCCCTGTGTGACACTTCACATTTGATGTATTTTTGTTGAAATAACTGTTTCTTCATAGTTTTTTTTTTTTTTATCAGTTATGTACATTAGGGTTTTATGTTACATTTAATGTTGTTAAATTAATGTTTATTGCATTTTTTTAATTTCATGTGTTACCATGATGGTGTTTAATGTTTGTGTGAATGACACTATGCAGCTTTTATAAATTAGTATTAACTTTCTTGTGGAAGAGCTGCTTGTGATGAGCTTTGATTGATCATGTGACTCTCATCACGGCTGTAATTGGTGGTTATCAGTGTATAACAATGGTACAAAACAGATATTAATAGTTCAATAGGATGGTAAATTCACATTATATCAGATAATAAAATACGGTTTATTACTGTACATTTTAAGTTAAGTCTGTAAAACCAATAACGTTGCTACCGTATTTTTGACGGTAAAGTTCTGGTAACCACAGCTGCCGGTGTTTTACCGTAAAAATCACGGTTTAATTTTTACAGTGTAGGGGAACCATTTTTGGGAGATCGAACAACCTTTAGTGGAATATAAAGGTTCCATGGATGTTACAAGTTATTAATGAAACTGTAGATGGCAAGAAATATATATATATTTTTTTTTTTGACATCTACAAGTTTTACCCTATATACAATTCCACATACTCACCTCTCCTTCTGAAGACTCTAAAGTGAGATCTTTCCTACAAGAAGCTTTGAATTCCCCTACTCCCGCATTCACTTCAACACCTTTGGGAGCCTCCAGTGTCAGTGTCCTTGTCGGAGACTCTAGCCTGTTAGAAGAAGATAGACTTTGATGAAGAAATGACCACAAATCAGTTTTTAATGCACACACAGCTTTCGGCTGGACACATATTAATCAAAACCTTTCTAAACTTCTCTCTCATGAAAAAACAAAAAAAACTCTGATTCATTCCAGTGGGTCAGATTGTTCAGATGACTCACATCAATTAATTTAT
Source organism: Rutilus rutilus (assembly GCF_951802725.1). Lineage (NCBI taxonomy): Eukaryota > Metazoa > Chordata > Actinopteri > Cypriniformes > Leuciscidae > Rutilus > Rutilus rutilus. The sequence goes on along the minus strand of NC_140210.1, from coordinate 20,029,732 downwards.
TAAAATACAATTAAATGATTTGAGCCATTTTGAGGCATTTTTATCTCTTTAAAAAAAAAAAAAAAAACTAATTTCCAATTGTATTTAGTATTGAAGTTAATGACATCAACTGTCATCCCAGTTGAGTTCATTCATTTATAACCCTTGGTTTACAGTATGTGCCATAAAAATACAGCCGTTAGTTAAGGTCCTCTAATCTGATTGAGCAAGCAGGGCTTCGAGAGTGCTGATATTTAGTATACATTTCACTTTCCTCAACAATGTTGACTAATTAAGGCCTTCATATTCAAGCTCGATTCAGTATGTTTGCAAGTCTGTCAATGTGAACCGCAACCCTTTTTACTTCTGTACTGTGGACAAAGCAAAACAAGACAAAAGGAGAATAGGACTTTTTTATATATCGATCTTTAACCGAAGTGATAGTGAAAAGTGAGTGTTGCAGAGCAGAATGGAGCCAGAAATAAATAAATATTTGCTATTTGCTAACTATTTGGCTATTGGTTGACATTATTCATAGCCTGCATGGTCTATGTGATGTCAACAAAAAAGGAAAGTTGTTCTCGAATGAATCAATGTATTTCACAATTTAATTAAAGGCACAGTATGTACATGTTGCTGCTAGAAGTCGCTTATTCAAAACAATAACAAAGGAGCAGCTTGAGGTTGTCGTGTGTCGTGAATGAGTGTGGAGTCATGGGAGTTGTCGTCTTCACCTCCACAGCTACCTGATGGAAAGCAATCCGATGGGACTAAAGGCAGAAATCATGTTCATGGATGAGCTAATGTATTTTTAAGTTTTATTAACGTTACTGTGGTATAAGGCAGGGCGGGACAGAGAGCCATGGGAGCGGAACGAGGCCGGAACAAGGCTGATTAAAAAAAAAATAAAAAAAAATCTATACAATCTTCAATAAAGCAGCAAAACAAAATATCTTAGGTGTGCAGAGTGGACTTGATTTTATATGAAAGATAAGAGAGGCCAGCTTTAGTCTCTTATCTGCCTGATTCATTATTCCGCTAGCAAATTCACCCATTCAAACATCCATCTTGACCTTTTATGCCACTCTCACAAATGTATGTGTCGGGATATTTGTTACAGTCATTTGAAAAGCAATGCATAAATATGACTCTTTAGAATTTTAAACTAACTTTACATTTATACTCCTTTTGCTTCCTATTGCAAACCTATGGTCTTTGTTCAGAATACATTTGTGTATGTATTGTATGTGTATGGTGTTCTGACTGGCAGCATTCAGGTTTACTGAGCTAAAAGAGTTCTAGAAAAAAATGTCAACAGTGAATGTTACTGTGATAAATATGTAATATATCTGCTATTCACACTGTGAAGTTGTAGCTCAATAACACACCAGTTGCAAAACTCAAATGTTGTGCATGTATGCCATTTGAATACATATGTAGATCTGAAGCATCTAAAGGGGTTTGAAATCAGATTACAATCTTACGATTTGAAAATCCTATGCTAGAGCAAGGTTGCCTTTTATAATTTGACTTTGGCTGCCACAACATGTCAGGCAATTTCTATGATGCACTTTTGACGTGACTAAGATATGTAAATAGCTACAAGTACATGCAAGGAGCCTTTGCAGTTTAGTCTATAGTCTAGTAAGTCTAGAATTTGAAAGTGATTTCAGATCTAAAAAAACATAATTTCTGTAAAAGAAGCTGTGCATTGCCAAAGTTTTATTAACATTTTACACACATATACCCTGAATTCCACACTGAAACAATGGTTTAAATTATTTTAAATAAAAAAAAAAATAAAAAAAAGAAGAAAGAAATACATTTTTAACCATACAAAAGTAAAACCTTTTTTTTTTTTTAAGATGAACCTCCCTTTAAAAAATGTAATTGTTTCTTTTTTAATATACCTTGTTTCTTACTTTTGCAAACCTTTCTACAATGAGCCACCAAATGAGATTTTCTCCTCTCATGAGTTTTGTGTGCTTCGACGTATCATTTATCACTATGCTCATGGTCACAGAAGCTGGGTACTGACTTTTGACTTTTGAGAATAAGACCAATGATGACATTAAGCAGCTCAATACCAACAGCTAACCTTTGACTTCATGTTCCTCTCTGAGTATTTACTTTTGGTTGCAGCCCTTCAGATTGATGAATGACACTGTACTATGGGTAGATGAACATCAGCCAAAGCCAAAGATGAAAAAAGCGTTGCATTTGACATTTTCAAGCCTCCCTGAGTTTTAAAGCTCCTCTCTGTGAGATTCTTACTTACCGGGCCCCATGATGTTATAGGATAAAACCAAGGGACCAGGACTCTTAGAAACTCATTTAGAAAGTTACAAAAGTTGTGCAAGTTAGTTTTGGCGGTGGGAAGAGAGAAACATTGAGACATCGCTGCTTTACAATAGTTTCAACACAAGTGCACAACATTGCTAATAATGGCGCCAAAAATAGGGCTTTCAAGAAAGTTCACTGGAGCTCTTGACCCTCTTGACCCTCCGAGTGGGTTTCCTCTAGTTCGCTGAGCTCTTGGCCCAGTGGTCCATTTGCTGTCTTCAACATTCCCTGACAAATCCTCGAATCGGTCAAAAATGACTTTTTGTAGTCCGCCCGTCTGCTGTGTGAAATGTAGCTGGGGAAATTGTGGCTGGCAGCAAGACCCTGTGAGAAAACGTAAAGCAATTTCATGCCCGTGCTCATCCATTGCTGATAATTTAATTGATAGTGATAGAACTGGGGAACCGGCATGGGCAGAGAGTGAAGCAGGAATAAGGTAGACCCACTGGGTATCTAAAGCACTGCTGCGGCGAGGAAGGAGGTTACAGGTATAAAGGAATGATATTGTATCTTATTTCACTCCTGTTGAAGAATATCATTCACTCGAGTGAGACCATGTGTCTTGGGAAGGCACCACTTCAGATCCACTTCAAACCAAGATGAAAAGAGACAGGAAAGAACGAAAACGATAGAGAGTTAGATAGTAATTTAGAATGTTGCTCACAAAAAAAAAAAAAAAAAAGGACAGTGACAATCGCAATCTGACATCATCCATAGACTACACGGCTTTAAGCCGCCTTTCCACTGCACACGACATTTGCATACCATTGTCGCATTTCGCCCCGCAAGGAACTGTCGAAAGCAACCGTTTCCTCGGCTTATTCACCATGGTAAAATTAAGAATTTTAATGAATGTAATGCATGTATGGATATATCCACACAAAACAAATGACCCTCAATCCATCTCAAATAAAAACATAATAGATTTTATAGAGCTAATCAACATAAATATTGTTTAAATAATTATAAAATAATTATTTCTGCCTTAATTATTGATATCCGCCATTTTACAGAAATAGTGTTTACAGAATAACATTATAGTGTTCAAATATTGGTAATTCTAACATAAGCACTCATAGTTTTGATTAGGATACATCACATCCGGTCGGCTGGTCGCATGCGGTTTAGCCGCAGAAGAAATTTCAACAAATCCGAAGCTCAAATCGGATCCGGAATTTCCGCATACGTATATGATCGGAACTCCACGCTACTCCCGTACTACTCTCCATTGGAAATGAATGACTTCTGGTCCAACGGCTGGCGGCTTTAACAGCAACTTTGTAGTTGCATGTCGCTAGTGAGAGTTCCCACTACTGGTTGCCTAGTAATGTTTTGTGAATAACATTCACGGATGTTACTCTAAATGTAGACAATGAATCTGTTTTCTTGCCGCTACAAACATTTTGGAAGAAAATGACTAAAAAATGGAATCATAAAATGCTTAACTTCAAAGATGAACGAGAAACAGTGTATGCTCTTTGCCATCGAGGATATTTATCCGTGGTGAAAGCACAAACACTGTGTATCTGTGTTCACAAAACCATTCAGGCTCAGAGTCAGCACCTATGTACCATGTACACAGAGACATATCGTACATTTAAGGAATGTTGCTGACCGCTAAAATGAACTTCTCCTCCATCTTGCCTCGACACTCCACTACTGGATGTAGTGACGGATCACGTGCACTCCACTGACTTCAGTCATATTGGTTGTCGCTCTCGAAAGTAGCTCTTCATTTGCATAAGTTAAACATATCTCAGCTTTGTCGCATCGCTGGACATGCCCCCAGCCTGTCGTCAATGGTCACTGTTGATTGTGTCGCCGGAAATCACCAGCTCTCTATTAAAACTGAAATTGAAACTGATCATGTTGCTTTGTCACTGCATGTTGCTGGTGGGGTGAATGGGGCTTAATATGCTGATTGTAAAACAGTTGTGGAATTCAAGGAACAGAAATTCAACAGCATTTATTTGAAATATAATTATTTTGTGAAATTATAAATGTCTTTACTGTCACTTTTGATCAATTTAATATCAGAAAATTATAATTCCTTAAAAAAAAAATCAATAAACATATACAATACTTTTTTATGTAGCCTACTTAAAATCATCATCATACTCATAATTTACTTAGATTACTTATTATTTTCTTCAAACATTTAAATATAATAATAATAATAATTATTATTATTATTCTATCTTCATCTTAAGTCAGTCAGAATTCCATCTAAAGTCAGTCAAAATTCTTTCAATGATATGATGTATATACTGTCGCTGAGTGACTTTCATTCTGTGGAAAAGACAGATGACAACAAGGGCAATTTACTAAACTGCTCAATAAAAGTAAAGGTCACCACCACAGATCGATATGACGCCGAAACCACATACAAAAATCATCTAAAAATTAAGTTTAATCTCTTATGAAAAAAAAAAAAAAAAAACTACTTCACTCATCCATACTGACAGTATTAGGAATGGGCCGAGAGGTACGGCACTATAGATGCCAGAGTAATCCCTGTGTGATAAGGTAATCAATGGATTTGAAGGTCAAGTCCGAGGGGTGGATGTCCTCAATGTCCATATGAGTGGAATGTAATTTAATGTGGATTTGAGAGGGCCGTGTTTCCAGGATCACATCTACACAAAATCGCATGTATTGCATATAATCATATGCAATCATTACCTGTGCAAGTGACACTCATATACAGTTACACTAAGATTGAAGCACCCGAGTAGTATCTCTTCATACCTCCCAAACACTCAAGTAAATCAAATCTAATTTCCAGGCACCATAATTTCCAGATCGTGCCCAATCAGTCACTCATGGGCTCAGAGTCACAGATGCACTTTTATCATGATTTAGAACCCTCTTGCTATACCCAAACTTTAACCACAGCCATTATAAGAGAAGCCAAAAAAAAAAAAAAAAAAGTATTCTCATAAATGAGAAATTGAGAGCTGGAAAAGCCAGGTATGAGGTGAATCTTGTCAGATGCTTGAAAGATGAGTCTAAGAGTGGCCTTTAGCTGAAAAGATGGAGAGAGATAAGAATACATGGTTAATGTCCCTGACTGGGATCCGCAGACTGAGATACAATCTACACAATGATATATATATATATATATATACTGTATATATATATATATATATATATATATACTGTATATATATATATATATATATATATATATATATATAGTTGTAGGGCATTTGAATTTTTTTTTTAAGTTTATTTGAATCGCTTGCTCTTCGGTTTGAGACTCTTAGAATTGGTTTACAACAACAGAGTCCTGAAACGTTAAAAATCTCTTGCAAAATATCTTGACAGGCAGATAGAAAGGCAGATTGATAGATAGATCGAACAATAGATTGACAGACAGAAAGACAGAAAGACAGATAGATAGATAGATAGATGCTTACATTCTCAATTGGTACTATTGTTTGTTCAAACCCTATTGTGAAATTTAAAATAGCAATTGGACAATGAAGACTCACTGGATGAATGATAGCCATTGTGTAATTACTTTGTAAGGAGAAATGTGGCGCAGAAGACACACACAGTCACAGAAGTAATTTGCCCAAGTATGCCGAAATGGTCGAAGGACTGAGTCTATATTTCGACTGGCTGTGGAGATTCAGGTGTGCAATAAATCTACCAAAACCCCTTTAAATCCCCCCTTCAAACAATCTCCCTCGCTCTTTCACTCTCTCTCCATCCATAATTATGTTCCAGAGAGGAAAAGTGCCGGCTGTCTCATCTGGATTAATCCTCACATTTTCAGTCACAGTTTGCAAGACAACATTTTTTTAGCCCTTTTGTTTGGTTCAGCTTTCACTTGAGCTGGTATAATTCACAATCTTGATGGGTCCTTGAGACTAGGGATGGGTACCGAAACCCGGTATTAAACGGGCCCCGGTGCTGAATTATGAAAGACCGCTGGATCGATAAGCTCGGACGTTATCGGTTCTGCTGTCGGTACTGCAGAAATGAAGAAAGTAGGCCTACACGTGCTATTTAGTATTGCTATTAAGAAATTATTATCTTGCAAATTTAAAGGGATACTCCACTTTTTTCGGAAATATGCTCATTTTACAACTCCCCCAGAGTTAAACAGATGAGTTTTACCATTTTAGAATCCATTCAGCCGAACTCCGGGTCTGACGGTACCACTTTTAGCATAGCTTAGCATAGATCATTGATTCAGACGAGTCCAGTAGCATTTCTTTCAAAATGACCAAAGAGTTTCAATATTTTTCCTATTTAAAACTTGACTCTTCTGTAGTTAAACCGTGTACTAAGATCGACGGAAAATGAAAAGTTGCGATTTTCTAAGCCTATATGGCTAGGAACTACTCTCATTCCGACGTAATAATCAAGGAACTGTGCGGCCGTACCATGGGTGCAGCAGGCGTAGTGATATGACGCAGCGCCTGAAAATAGGTCTAATAGGTTAGACAAACTTAGTCCCGGTCACGTTGGAAGAAGTTACCGAGCTGGGGACTATTTTTAGGCGCTGCGTCATATCACTACGCCTGCTATTTTGAAAGAAATGCTACTGGACTCGTCTGAATCAATGATCTATGCTAAGCTATGCTAAAAGTGGTACCGTCAGACCCGGAGTTCGGCTGAATGGATTCTAAAACGGTAAAACTCATCTGTTTAACTCTGGGGGAGTTGTAAAATGAGCATATTTCCGAAAAAAGTGGAGTATCCCTTTAATCTCGCCAGCCACTTCTATATATAATAATATTGAACCATTTGTCTGTGATGCATTTTTGCTAAAGAGAGAGAGTGTGTGTGTGTGTGTGTGTGTGTGTGTGTGTGTGAGAGAGAGAGCGATCTTTCAAGCGGAGCCACGGCGCGCACAATACAACAGCCCTGCTTAATGAGTGACGATAAGGACAGGACTAAACATTCAAACGGTAACACTTTAGATCTTTGATATTAAACTAATTTTATTTTAGATTTAGATTTTGGCTTCCAATGATTATAAAAAAGAAGATATTTGAGGTATAACCATTAAAAACTAAAGCCGCATTCTGTCTAGCAACAGATTGAGACAAGCGAGACAAGCAACGTATATTTTGGGCTTCGTGTGCGCATCTAAACGATCAAATATACACAAACATATGTCAAAATGGCCGTCTTGGAGATTCACTTAAACAGTTTATTCACTTAAATACAGTTTATGTCTTAAATGGGCGAAAATAGTTGGGAGAAAATATGATGCGTAATAATGATTAGATCTGCATTTGGTCTTAAAGAGGCAGCAGTCTAATAAACCTGCTGACGATTGCTCCATTAATGTGAATCAAACAACAAAAGGCAAAGAGAAAATCAGTCATCAAACTTGAATGAATAATTTTGGCTTTTATAAGCTTTAATCTATCTATGATAAACTATGCAGTGTTATTTTACATCTGACTTTACTAGATGTCTTTTTAGCCCATATTACTCCTGAACAGTAATGTCAGTAGGCATTACTGAAACTAAAGCACTGGTAGGCTATATCATTTGTATATTTGTTTTATTGTACACTTTTTTTTGTTTGACCATGTGTTTGTACTTTGTTTCTGGTGTCCTATGTCTTCTGTATATAAAACACAAAAGCCTGCACCCTTCTGCATAACATACATGTTTTATTTGTTTTGTTAAATCATTGCTTTTTCTTTTGCTATAGATATTTATTTTACATTTCAAAATATAAAGCAATATTAATTAATTATGTTCTAAATATTTTTTTTCCCCTTTTTTTAATATAACAAAAAGAACCGATAAGAATACCATTAAATACCGGATCGATAAGGAGTATCGGTAAGAGTAGTAATACCGTTAAAACCTTAACGATATCCATCCCTACTTGAGACCCAAGCATTGATATTGATATAGTATTATTATTTTTGTTTTTAGGAAGCAATTAGCTATATAACAAAAATTGTTAAGGAAAACTTTGCATTGGGGTATAATTTTAGGAAAAAATTGCAATGTTGAAAATTTTGTGTTGCAAAAATGTCACCACTATATTTTTTATGAAGCAAATTAAAGTTTTAAATTCAAAACACAATTCAGCACACAAGTATGTAGCACCATTATTTACTGAAAATTAGGAATAATTTAATTGCTTTATACAAACATCCCAATTCTAATACCTTGGTCTCTGAGGTTAAGAGGATAGTTATAGCGGACTAAGTAGCAGATATTAGTGGAGCCATTTTACAAATTTCCCTATACTCTAATCAAAACTGTAAATGCAATTTGTTTCTATACACTCCAACCAAGACACTTATCTTCCTAGGTAACATGTTTAAGCATCATTGGTGCCTTCCTGATGAATAGGCTGTTCCAAACAGTCGGCAGCAAATGCATTGTAGCATGGATTTGTTGCTGATAAAGCAATCCCAGAATGCACTGCGGTAAGCTCAAATTGTCATCCATGCAAACATCAGTTTTAAATAAAACTACATTTTATTCAGTACTGAAAATTATTGATTGGAAATCATCTAATTAAAATTGTATTTCATCCGATATTTGTGTGTTATACATTTATTTGTATCAAGGTAGTAGCTCAGCAACATGACTTATGGAATTGATTGTATTTTAATTACTGTAAGTATCATGTGTTTCACAGGAAGTGCTACTTGTGTTCTGCCTGTGTGAATCCCTGCCCATGAGAAGCATTTCAAATCCATCTCTTTGAGGGTTTCTTTTCAGTCAGGATGCTGCCTTTGAAGGTAATTGCATATGTGAACAGAAGAGAATGAGATACCACATTGGAACTGAGTTTATGTCTTTGACAACAAGTGCTTGGTGGACGACATCTTAACATTTACAAGTGTTAGTCAGCAGATGTTAACCACAGTGGCTTTATTGGAATGGGATTCAGCCCTGCCAAATCCTTCTGTTACATCCCGCATCCTCACTGATTCCAACTCTGTCTACACAACAGTTATTTGCACCACACCGCAACAGCTTGAGACTGTTTACACCAAGGGCCCTATCATACACCCAACGCAATGTGGCGCCAGGTGTGACGCAAGTGATTTTTGCTAGTTTTAGCCTGGCACAGTTATCATTTTCACGTCTTGCGCCATATTGTTTAAATAAAATGCAAGGTGCGCATTGTTGGAGAGTTGATATTTTGAGGCAACTGAAATAGATTGTGCCATTGACCAACAAAAACCTGGTCTAAAGCCAATGGCGCAATACTTTTTTTATTTTATTTGAAGAGCGCGTTAGTACTGTGCGTCTATAGGCGGGTCCACAACACGCATACACTTTGTCCCGTAGATGGTCTGCTCGCACGCTTTAATCTCGTGCACGAGCTGATCCGTTTCCTCGCTAGATAAGCGTTCTTTTAAACGTTACGCCCAAAACACACCCATTACTCATTAAGAGAATAGGGACAACCCTTTTAGACCATGCACACGATTGGGGGTGTGCCAACCATTTTTCAAGTCGTTAAACTACAATTTTTCCCGTCATTAAACTATAGCAAAAGTAGATTCGGACACGCCCTAAGTGCACTTGCGCCTTGCGCTTTAGACCATGCGCTTAGATCGTTAAAACAGGGACACAAGTGTGCTGCACAAGCCCTGAAAATTGAGCGAAAGCATTTCGATCACCCCCCTGGTGGCTGACTGCAGTATAGGTCTTAAACTCCGCCCTCTCCATGTAATCGAATGGGACGTGAGCCAAATTAAAAAAATACAATAGGGGTTATGCGGAACGCCCAACGTTCGAACCGGAAAACAGGTATAAACATTTCCGGTTTGCATTACCATACGCATCTGCAGCGGTAGATGATCTCTGAGGTAACTTATTTTGCGCTTTTTTTAGAATACAATTCTTATTTCTGTTTTAATTAAAATGTCACGAATGCTTAAGTATCAGAAAAAAATTTTTTATAAAAAAAATAAAATGCAGTCTTCATTTGATTGTTTTAATCATCTGCAAGCAAATATAAAAGGTTAAACTACTATGATAGCATACAAGTCTAAACTAACTTACTGATAGTTAGCTAACTCTACATCGGGTGCCATTAGCAAAAGCTACATATACTAACTTACATACCTTCATAATCATGAATAAATGAGGAGGCGTAAAAACTTAAATCCTTTATCTAACGGAGTACTCGGGGCTCTGGAAGTCCGTTTGGCAATGCGATGTACATCTGAAATGGATAGAATGGGTAGCTCCTGTAAACACCGGCTATAAAAGGTCGCCATTCCTACGCTGTGTTTACCTCAGTAGCTGACGACCGGAAGTAGTTATATCTGTTTTGTAGAACCCGGAAGTATGTTGTGCATAACCCCTATTACACTTCAAATAATTGTTTATTCAAATAAAGTTTTTTTTTTTTTTTTTTTTTGAGTTCTAATCACACAGATGTATGTACAAGTGTTCGTTTTCCCAATAATGTTTGGTTTTAGTTAGTTGTTTGATGCTATAAAAATGGGGTGTACTGTCATGATTGACTGACTATATATTTTCCAGCTGGAGCTTGTCAGCACAGTCAAATAAGATGGAATCTTTATTCTCTGGATTTAACAAATAACTGAAAAACAAAAGGGCTGGAGAAGTTTGCTGCACTTCCCTCAAGATGTGACTCTTAGCAGCAGCCCACCAGTATTGATTTGAACGTCTGGCATTTGTGCGCTCATGACACTGAGGTGCTGTTCTTTCAAACAAAGATGCTTTGTGTTTGCTTGTTAAAAAACTTCAGACAGAAGCTTCAATCTCAAAACCTAATTTTCATAAGAATAAAATGCTGGGAAATTGATCAGGGTTCCCGCGGGGCCTCAAAACGTCTTAAAAATGGCCAGATTTTCATCCGCGGTCTTAAATTTCATTTAGTCAGGTCTCGTTCAGGTCTCTACCCTCGTTCATTTCCAGAAACGCTGGCCACAGAAAGTTATTACAAAGTAGCAAAAAAGTATCGAGTCATAGCCTACAAAGCGGAGCGCTAGAGCAGGGGTCTCCAACATGACGCTCGCGAGCTACCAGTAGCTCGTGGCCTGATTGGAGGTCGCTCGCCAACATGTATATGTTCACATACATATCGCGTCTTTTGCGCGCTCAAGTTCGTTCAAATGTAGGCGCACGGTAAGCGCGCTCATAATTGAAGCGACGCGCTTGTTTTTTTTCCAGGCGCAGCGAGATAAAAAAAATCTCAACTCTTCAGAATGCCCAACGCTATCTCACGACCAATTCGTACGAATTCGTACGAATGATAAAAAGTTGGCTAATTCGTACGACCTCACTCGTACGAATTTGTACGATTTGTCTAAACCCACGTGATGGGTAGGTTTAGGGGCGGGGTCAGGGGTAGGTCATTCGTATGAATTCGTACGAATAAGCCACCTCGTAGAATTTGTACGTTTTCCCGTGAGATCGGGCTCGAATGCCGCAAACGCACCGCAGGTCATGTGACAAGAACCAACCAATCAGCTTTGCCCTTTCCGTAACAACATTGAAAGCTCAGTCAACTGGAAGGATTGGGGTGCACCCAAACACTACGGGTGTTTTTCTCTTCTCCGTAAATAAATCTTGTAGCAGAGCTACAGCAAGCGTTTTTCGGTGGTGGAAATCCATTAGCCACTAAAACTTCTTTGTCGTTGTGGAGAGCGCAGTGCATGGTTGCATAGCAACGACAGACGCCACGAGAAAATCGGACCGAATTTTACTATTAATAATAAAAGATAAGCTAAAGTGCATTGTAAATGTCAGTAATTTATCTTTTTTGACTCATTCTTTTTATAAAAAAAAATATTTAAAGTCTGAAATATGTGAGGTTTATCTTTTTATAAAAACCTTTTTTGTCAAAACTTTATTTGAACTTGTGTTGCAAGACACTTTTAAAACCTGGCTATTATTTTTAATGGCATTATTTTAATGTTTATGTAAACAAAAAGTGCATATTGATGCTAATTGTATTTGTTATTTGCTGGTTTTCGACATAAAACTTGGTGAATTGATTTCATTGTGTAGTATTAGTACTTTTTGAACAGGATTCTGTGATAACCGTGATCATTTTTGTCACTATAATCACAAAATGAAATGTTCATGCCATTTCATCTCTAGTTATGATCAACTATGAGCAACTAAAATCAACTAATTATGTGTTTTTTACAGTATATTATGCGAAGTACAATTTTCTATAAAAAAATTATATCTGATTCTGTTCTTTTCTCTGACACACGCTGTTGGGTGTGGAAGGTTACTAATGTGATTGCTTTATCTGTCAATTAAATTAATGCTTTTTCAATTTGAATATTTTTTTGGCAATGCCAAAGTCTCAAATTTCAATCTTTATGGTCTTAAAATGTCTTAAAAAGGTCTTAAATTTGACTTACTGAAACCTGCGAGAACCCTGATTGATGCTGAACTCACAGTCCCCTTTATGAGGGACTAGTTAAAAATGGATTTGACGGCTAGTTATTTTCTCAAATCTCTCTTTTTATTGAATATAACTTTGTTGAAATATATTTTGCCTGAAGAATTCAGCATTATAGAGGATTTTTGTTTTTCTGAAATGTACGTGGTGGCTTTAGATGAGTGTGGACTCTGAGCAAAACTCCCATAGACTCTCATCAGTTCTGGGGCGGCTGGATCAATTCTCATCTTATTATACCCTGCATTAGCTGGCAGAGTTAACTGATCGCTAATGGCATGACGCTGTTGCACTCTCACCCTAGGCACCCTCGCCAGGCTATTACAAGCACAACCAAACCCTACTGCTGGGCAGGGGAGGTGGAAAAAAAAAAACCGGCGAGGCTATTACAGTCTACGTAAACTTGGTGCATGGCCTTCAACAATGCCAACTGAGCTGACAGTGACTAAACAAAGGTCTGGGAAGAGAGGATTGTAGAGAGTAAAAAGAGAGGTGGTGCTTAGAAGATGGAGGTCATCCAAGCCGTCTCAAATGGTGGTAATGTTTCTTTGTCTGAGATTTGCAGTTTAATTAATGAGAGCCTGAGGCAGGTTCAAACCTCAGCACTGAGAGAGGAGCATGGAGCTAAACAAATGAAGGCAAATTACCAGAATTATGCCAAGAAGAATAAAAGATGGAAAGCCAGTAGCTGCTGATTGGAATAGCGTTCCAGCAATAGAGCCCCCTTTTTTTAATACGTATAGCAATCAAACTTTTGTTTTATCACTATTATACTGTTATATAAACACATGTATTATAATTTACCTAAATTAGTGAATACTGTATATATATATATACATATTAGATCACAATATTCAAACAGCAGAACAAATTAGCAGCCCAAGCATTTTATTAAAGTAGTTGCTCAAAATGTAAAATTATGTCAGTTACTTTCTCTTATGTCGTTCCATGAGAGCTATTCCTTTAAATAATTAATAACTATTGCAGTGATTTTAAAAGTAAAAAAATAAAACAAACACTTAGATGTTCATATGGTTTCACTAATTCAGTTCATTCAAATCTCATTTGTCAGATATTTGTTAGAACTCCAGTCTAGTATCTAGTATCAGAAAGAAAGTACAACAGTGTGCATGATTATATCAAATATGTGGCACATCAATGATGCACATCTTTTTATTTAATGCTTTCAAATAACTGTGAGACTGTGAAATGTTAATGAGATGGCTATGTTATGAATAGTTGAACAAGTATTAGTCATTTGCTGGGTTTGACAGGTGCTAATAGTTCTGTCAATGGTGATCCCACATTAAGTTAACATTTTTAATAAACATCTTAATAAAAGGCCTGAGGCACAGGGTGAATTAAATTTTACATTTCTATTATGTGGAGAAAAATAAATAAATACACAAAATAAATTCAATTTGTATCCACTAACTATGACACAATTATTCCGAAATAAAATAAATAAAACCCTCATGTTACTCCAAACTTACACAGAACACTAACTATTAAAAACTATTAATGTAACTAAATAAAGTATTATAAAAATGTTATTCTTTTCCATACAATGAATACTAAAATAATAATTATAAATAATATAAAAAGAATTATACTTCAATTCTAAACAAAACCTTTACAACTATACCAACACATCATAGTCATTTTAAAAAACTTGTTTTTAAGTGTTTTAGTAAGTCAGAAAATGCTACTGCTGAAAGAAAGAAAGAAAGAAAGAAAGAAAGAAAGAAAGAAAGAAAGAAAGAAAGAAAGAAAGAAAGAAAGAAAGAAAGAAAGTTGAGATGTACTGTAGTTGCAAATTAATGAGTTAGTTGACATGTAGTTGCTTATTAGTAAAATATCTAAAGTAGAATATTGAAAGAAAGTGTAACCAATTGATGTTACCAACATCCTTCAAACTATCTTCTTTTGTGCTCTGTAGAAGAAAGAAATGCATACAGGTTTGGAACGACATGAGGGTGAGAAAATGATTGAATTTTCATTTTTGGGTAAACTTATAAATATAGTTTATCCTCAAAATAGTGCGACAAATGTGTTTTCAAAAGTGTGAGCTCTCATTCATCAAAGCCTTGTTATATGCACACATGCACAAAAAGCTTGCAAAAACTGACAGCTTATAAAAATTCCCTTCTGTCAAGTGTTACTTTGAAGGTGGTCTGAATAACTCCCGCTGAGGAACTTGTGAGAAAGTCTATCAACAGGATGCAATTGAACTCTGTCGGTGAGACCATATCATAAGACATTAGCCTTTAATAGACTCTATTAAGTCATTACATGTTCCATTTAGTTTAACTGCACAATTCTGAACTCTAAGAGGGACAGAAACACTGAGACAGAAAGAGGAAGATTTAGAGATGAGTAAAAAAAATTGGACAGATGTTTGTTTACAAAAGTTTTATACACCAAGGACAACATAAAGCTGGCTCATAATTCATTATGTAGGCTCATTACAATTGACTGTTTAGCTCGGTGATAATGAGCACACTTCAATAAAACAATAATTAGAAGAAAGGGAACTTGATTTATACGTTTCCTGCTTTCGATTTGCAAATTAATGAGGTCGAGAGCGAAGTGAAACACATAAAGCATCTAATACCCTCAGAATTATGATAAAATGTTAATGCAAACAGGTCACTGAAGGATGCCCGATTCTGTCTGAGAAGAACAACCAGAAATTCATGGTGAGGGAGGAGGAGAGAGATAGTGAAGGAGTTATGATGAGTGTTCCGATTATCTGCAGATTTCTACTGTGGCACTTCAAATCAAAATGTCCACTCATACTGTGAAACAGACCGCAGACTGGGCTGAAATTACAGCAATGCTCGTTAGCTGTCCCAATTAGTTTTTGTTTTTGTTTTAATGAACAACAGAACAGAGCAAAACTGACTGTGGATTTATTGGTAAAAATATTAAATATTATGTATTTATTACTATGAACATTCAATGTGAGTGGTCAAAGACCCATTGGTGGACAATGAGACAAAGCACAGTACCTTGAATGATGCATATCTTGCATCCAGTGCTGGGAAGTGAAAAAAAAAAAAAAAAATAGTGGCGGTACTCCCCCTCCCCCTCGGGTATAATTCAGATATATTGTGATATTCATTCATATTAATTTAGAATATAGACAAATCTTATATTAGTTTAATTGTCTACATTGGCAATATGTTTAATCTGCCCTAAACTGTAAAATCGAATTAATTAGTTAGACATAAAAAAGTACGCTAAACGATTTTCTTTAAAAAAAATAAAATACATAAAGTGAAATAGGAATAGTATGTTGTACTGACAAATGCTTAGTCAGTAGTTTGCTTACAATAGTTCTGTAACTAAAAAAGAACTGTAGAGAGAGAATTGATAATTGACTTAAGGTTTACTCTTGACTTAGTATAGCAACCATTTTTGTTACCATTGTTGTGTTTTGCATGCTGAATGTTGAAGTCTGTGTGTGACTAAAGCATGTTCAATTGCAAGATATTGTCACAAATGAGGAATTATATCAAGCCAATTAAACGTTTCACAAGGTTATTGTGATATAAGAGTTAACCAAATATTTTAAAATATCATTATTCGACATGAACAATTGACTAGTTAATGATTTAGTTTGGTCAACTTCTAAAAGCAACCAATTTATCATTTCCCTTCCTTTCAAACCAATTAACTGTGATTTGTTGTGGCATCACTGCATCAATAGGAAGAGAATTTCAATAATATAAATGAAGTTCAAAGTGCCCAACCAAAGGGAACACTAATCACCATAATGGTGAGTTTCAGGCCAGCATCACACACATGACCAGCGTCGGCCAATAGTGAGCCTACATTCTGATGTACAACCCAGAAGTGCTGCGCTGTTACACTACGTGAACTCACTCAGAGGCCCACACAGAAGAAAATGAATAGTTGAATAAAGTTGTTATTTTTGTTTGTTTTTTGCGCATAAAAAGTATTCTCGTCTGAGTTAACATGGCATATTACAGATTACTAGATTTTTACAATTAAGTTTACATTAAGTAAAGTTAACTTAAAAGTGTTAGTTACTGTAGAACAACTGTCGGATTTTACAGTGTATATTAAACCATTCCTTTTTTTTTTTTTTTTTTAAACAGAACTTGCATCTATCAATTTGCCACTTCTATAATTCAAAGTTACATCAAAAACCACAAATCCCTTTATTCGAAAGGCTATACATGTCACAATCAGCTGCTGGGTCATTATTTACCACAGTCAAACTCAGAGGAGACTGGTGATAACACTTCTGTAAAATCGTCAATAAAGGCTGGAGAATATTTCGGAGGCCTGTAAATAATGACCAATAAAATGTGTGGAACAACTTTTAACACTATACTTAGATATTCAAAAGACAAGTTATCACCAAATGACACTTTCTTGCATTGATAGACATCTTTAAATAGAGCAGCTATGCATTCACCTCTCCCAACAGCTCTCAACACTTATAAAAGTAAAGTTAGAAAGGGCTGTTGGCTTGCAACTGTCATCTAACCAAGTTTTATTTAGAAACATAAAATCCAGGTTGTTTGTATTGATGATCTCATTGACTAGAAGTTATTTATTTTTAAATAACTTCTCTGATTGACATTTTATAGGCAGTAGATTTTGCTGTACGATTTGAGAAGGCCTTAGACTTTCTATCACTTAACTGAACAGAGAAAGCTACAGGCACACTGGGTTCCCGCTTGTTCTGTAAATATTTGGGGGCAGATGTGGCCTAATGGGTAGAGGGTCATACTTGTAACCCGAAGGTCGCAGGTTCGATTCTCAACACCAGCAGGAAATGACTTAGGTGCAAGGCACCTAACCCCCAATTGCTCCCCGAATGCTGCAGTGAATGGCTGCCCACTCCTCCGGGTGTGTATCCACAGTTTGCAATGTGTGTTCAATATCCACTGCTCCTAATATGTGTGCACTAACTTAGATGGGTTAAATGCAGAGGATAAATTCCAAGTATGGGTTGCCATACTCTGCCTTTACTTCACTTAATTTGAGACATTTACTGTTATCATAGTGGGGACCAGACATACAGAGGCTTTGGTGGTTGCAGGGTTCTTCACTTTTAGGTTGATATCCGTGGGCTCAGAGCAATAGAGTGGGAGAGCTTTGTTCCAGCATACACCAGTTCCTCCATTTTCCCTGAGAAGCTCAAAAGTGGAGTTGCTAGAGACAGGGATAACATGTCTGCTGAGAGGGGCTGGGGCTCGTGTCATCAGAGGATGAAACAGTTACTCTGGTTTCCCTCGCTTTTTTTTCCCAGGAGGTCGTCCTTGGGTGCAGAATCTTGGAGCTGTTCTTGTTCGTCACAGCCTCTCTGAAGTAAACTTTGTGGGCAGTCGCTCAGCTGAGATTGTGTCCGTGAGCAGTGGTTGTGGCTGCCTGGTGTTATCATTGTCCTTGTGGGATATGTCAATCGCATTCACATTCAGATGCTGATGTGAAGTCCTGTGGTCTTTTAGACACTCACCAGGTGAGTGTGTGCCATTTTGATTGAGTGCAGTGGCACACACTGTTGAAGGATGATGGAGGGAGAAGTAGATATTGTCCTTTAGCACTCTTGCACTCTTTGTGTGGGTATAGGCCGTTTGGTTTAAACAGTTGTCTTTGACTCAAGAAAAGACTGAAGTTGTCAATAAAGTTCAGTCATCTCATGTTGCATGTTTTTACAGCCATGTATTTAGACCAAGCAACCCTGAAACCATATTAGTTCCTCTTGTTAGGAGTGGTCTACTAATGAACAACTGAATTCTTAGTCCTCCAAGTGTTTCAAAGAGTTAATTGAAATCCTTCATAAGGAGTTCTGACTGCTCTTTCAAAATATCATCCTCCCCCACATTATTGATTACCCACATAGAATACACTTGTTTGTTCACAAGTTTGAATGTTCTTGTTTCCTTTCATTTATTTTCCAAATCTGAGGTGAATTATCAATTGCCACTTTCAGTAAGGCTATAAAGGTCATGCAAAATTATATTCAAACTCACAAACTCATTCTTTTAACATTAACTAAAGCACATAATCAGTACCTGAGATTATCATTGTCATACTTTGTATGCTGTTGTTTTAGCTGTGACGTTGTAGAAATAGAAAGTTGTAGAAATAATAGATAGATATAGATATAGAGATAGATAGAAATCCCTGACGCTCCTTGCGTTTCGCTGTTGAGGCTGATTAGGACAAAAACTCTGATTAACATGGAAAAGTTTAAAGGGGACATGTCATGAAAATCTGACTTTTTTTGTTTAAGTGCTATAATTGGGTCCCCTGTGCATCTACCAACCCTGAAAACATGAAAAGTAACAACACAGTAACTTTGTTTTGGTAAGCCTTTCTCTGCAAGCATGTCAAAAATTAAGCCAATCTGATTTCGCTCCCCTTCTGATGTAGGAAGGGGATATTATTATAATATTACCGCCCCTTAATCTGCACGTTTCCACCCACGGCACCGCCATTTGGTTTCTGCAAGCGACAACAGTGTAACCAGTTAAAACGCAATGGCAAAAGTTCGAGCAAAGCATGCAAACTGTTCTGTCGTTGCTGCACAGACGAGCACAGAACACTATTTGACCAACAAATGTCACAGCTGTCTTATAAAGAACTCCACAACAACTACATCCATGTATCCACTGACCATTCAGAAACGTCCAGGTGCGTCTAAAAGTTACAATCTCTTCCTGAGTCTCTCTGTAAGGCTGCACTCTGCTATGAGTTATTTCTGAGATTTGACTGAAATTTGCGTTTGTTAATGCGGGAGTATCTGAAGCTCGTGTAAAAGGATCGGCCTCTTCTGAACAGCGCAAGATCAGCAGCTCATTTGCATTTAAAGGGACACACACAAAAATGGCGCGACACCATAGATTTATAATACATCTTGTGAAAAGGGGTAGGAGTAGGAAGTAGGAAGTAAATTTCAGATGTCCAAATATTCTTTTTGCAAATACTGTAATAATCCAGTGAGACAACAGACGGTATGACCCACACAAAAATCTGATCTCACTTAATCATTGATTAAGTCTGGGATTACATTGATTAAATCTGATCTTACTTAATCATTGAATAAGTCTGGGATTACATGAAGAAACAGAATCAGCTGAGACGTAACCCTAAATCCTTAAAAGAACTGTGACAACTTCTAGATGCTAGCAGAACTGGCATAACATTAGCTTTAGATGAAGCAAACTTTTTTTTTTTTTTTTTTTTCTCTCACACAAAACATTGTGTCTGATTAAACAATTACTGATCGCATGTAGAAGACATCTAGTGTAGGCCATTGGTTTATAATAACATCAGAAAGTTTATAAACGGCTATAAATAGAAAAAGATGGCAAAGATTTTACACACAAAATGGTGTAGTTGCAGCATGGACCAGCAGGGGCTAAGTGTACCATGCTAACTAGCCAAACCCTGACCCCTTAATGGGTCAAATCTTGATAATGTTTTCCATTAAAACAAGAAATGGAACTAAAAAGGGTCAACACTCCCATTGAAAGCTGAAAGTCTAGTATAAGATGTCACCATCCCTCCATTAATCCAATCGTTTTCCCCATTTTTTCTAACGATGAAGAAGATGTGATCCTGGTGCATTTGCATTAAGCAAGTTCATATTGGAATTGGAAAGCACCCAGCAGTGCTCCATCAAACCAAACTGGGTGGTAAAAGCTCTCAGTTCCCCTTAGTAACCTGCCTACTTGCACTTAAAGTGACTCCATCCATCATGGCAGTACATCATTTCCTGTAGTGATAATGTCAGAGTTTGGGGGAGTGAGAAGCTTCGGGATGTGTTAGTGACCTATTGGACATCCAATCAGATATCGACTAATGCAGACGGAAGAGATTAGATCAATCTGATTGGCTGATCCACCAGTGATGGATTGGGCGTGTCAGACAGGTCGCGTCCTCTTTCTCATAACAGAGAATGAATGGGACAGTTTGTCACTGAATATTGAGGATATAAAGCTTCTATGGACAATTAGGAAGTGGACATTCATTAAGTTCATGTTTTATGACTTTCCTCTATCCTTCTGTGTCTTGTTCCCTTTTTTTTTCTCATTCTCTAGCTCTCCCCCACCCCTCTGTGGTTCTCGGTGTGAATCACACATTGAATGATAATGTCATACATTAAGAAAGCATGCCTTACTTCAGGTCTTGGAATGGTTCGGCTCGAACGTGTGGCGTTTCCACTGAATGACTAAACACTACTCCCTCGTTGCCTAGAGAGATAAAGAGAAAAAAGAGAGAACGGCAGGTCATTTGGTTAGAACCATGTTGTGTAAAAAAGAAAGAAAAAAGAAAAAAACACAAAACATTTAAATATACAGTGTCATACAACTTTGTGAACAACTGAATTTTTATAATCGTTATCAACAACTGCAGTTTCTAAGCAGACTTAACTTTTAAAATGAACAGAGAACTTGTGCAGTACCATTCAGTACCCTGTCAGTAATATTTGTTTTCAATAAATTAATACTTATATTTAGCAAGGATGAAAATATTATATGTACATTATCTGACTCTGCTCACAATCGTGTCATCTGAGAGGGGTGTCAACACCAGGTGTAAACAGGGTTCGTGAGAAGCCAAACTCACTGCACTCACAGGTACTGTAAGTTACACCACACCACACACAAACACACACACCCTAACCATCACAGAAACCTATCTGCATTTTTACATGATCAAAAAACATCACTTAGTATGATTGGTAAGCTGTTTTCCTAATGGGGACCAAAAATTGCCCCCAGAAGGACAAAGATTTCAGATATTGCCATCTTTGTCCCCATAACGTAGCATTTACCAGGGCCACACAATCACACACACACATTCTTGTACATCTATCTTTATGAGGACATCCATTGACACAATGCAATCTCTAGCCACTTACCCTAACCTTACTCATCATCACAACTAAGTGCCTAACCCGAACCCTTACCCTAAACCTAATTATAACCTTATCCCTTAAACCAAGTCTTGACCCTCAAACAGGCCTTTAAAGGGGTCTCAGAAAGTGAGGACCGGCCAAAATGTCCTCACTTTACTCTCTTTGTCCTCACTCCAATGGTCTAAAACTCAAACTGGTCCTCACAAAGATAGTTGTACAAGTACACACACACGCACATGCAACACACACACAAAAACATGTGGTCAGTGGTGGAATTGATATACCTGGCTTTTCAAATCTCTTTATCTACGACCTATTGCTCTGTTATACCTTCAATACTACTAATAAAGTAACTCTGGCTATGTAGTGTACTCATACTCAGAGGTATAAACCTTCAAGTGATAAATTATAAGAGTCGTGAAGTGGTAGACTTGAGTGCTGTTCCCCAGATCTGTACTTCTGGAAAATGTTAAATGTCCCCTTTGCACAGCATCATTTTTCTTAAAAAAATGCGCTTGTTACTTGAGTTCTAATATAAAAGTAAGCTGATCTTCCATACTTGCCTTTTTGTTTGCTTCGGTCTGTCCTAGTTTATTTTATTCCTCTTCATTTTCCCCATAATCATGGTCAGAACAGTTTAAAGGCACAGTTCACCCAAAATTAAACTTTAATTTACTCCTTTAAAACACATATTATTTTCTTTCTCACGTGAAAGACACAAATAGGAGTTTTGAAGAATGTTTACAATATTACTTTTGTGTTTCACAGAATAAACAAATATTTTGAATGACATGATGAATAAATGAAAACTTTACTCTCTCCGTTCACTTCCTCTCCCTAGGGCAGTTCTTCTTTCTGACACATTGTAGCCTTTCAGTCTCACCTCTGAAGAACGACTATATTCCATGTATGCATGCTCTCTCTCTCTCTCTCTCTCTCTCTCTCTCTCTCTCTCTCTCTCTCTCTCTCTCTCTCTCTCTCTCTCTCTCTCTCTCTCTCTCTCTCTCTCACTATCTCCCTTGATCCCCCTCTCTACCCATGTCTTTTTTGTGAAAAGAGTTAATGGACAGATCTGCCCAATTACTGAGCATGTGCCCTCTTTGTCCCTGACCTCTAGCTATTCCACTTGACCTCCCAGCATGCACTTTCAGACAGAAATAGAAAAAAAAAAAAAGAGAAAAAGAAAAAAAGAGAAAGAGCGGCCCGCATGAGTGAAATCTATTTGAAAAAGAAAGAGCGGCCTGCATGATTGAAATCTATTTGAAACAATCTATTTGCATTTCAATGTAAGGGCAGGTTACTAGAACATACAGAGTATGTAAATATTACAATTTGGAAAAAAATTGGCTCAAAAAATGGATGGTGTATAAAAAGCTTTATTAAAGTTAAATGTTTTGTTATTAAATGTTAAATGTATTTTCTAATAATAAAAAAAAAAAAAAAAAAAAAATATTCAGTGCTGAAAAATTACATAACAACTGAAGTCTTCCAATTCGATTGACTCTTTCTGTAGGTTACATCACTACACCAGTAGGTAAGTGAGTGAGTCACTGAATTTCACACTGCGCTCAATCCTGGGTTATCGTTGTTTTGAAACCTGCTTTTATCCCCGGGCAAAGCAACGTTTCACGCTGGCAATTAACTCTTTCCCCGCCAATGACAGAAAATTCCGGCTTTCCTTGTTTTTTACTGTTATATAGTAGGGGGCGCTATGACATCTTCTGAAATAGTACTAAAATAGTAATCTCCTGATCAAAACACAGATGAAGAAGAAACAGAAACAAGCAATATCATATATAATCAAGCTACAAGTACAAGTACAAGCTATTGGTCTGTGAAGCTTTGGCGGGTGTAAATGGACTCAATCGTCTCCATCTATGCTTTGATCATTGTTCTAAATCCGATCCAGATACAGTCTTTGACAAAAAAACATGATTTTCTCCGCTTTTTGCTCAGAATTTTTTTTTTTTGAAAAAAAAAACACATTCAACATTCAGGTGTTGATAAAAAAAAAAGAATGCATGAAGCTAAGCTAGAATAAAACCTTTCTTTTTTTTCTTTTTTTTTTTTAAGGCAGAGGCTCTGCTCTTTCTTTTGATATATTGCATATTATTCATGCAATAAAAAAATTCTGGGGGCCATGACATTTTTGTGAAAATTATCAAAAAAGAGAATGCTTCATTTGAACCTTTATAGTCCATTCAGAAAACATTTTGATACATTCAGCAATAGAGCATTTGTGACCCTGTAGGTAAGTGGTCCCTTGTGACTGACAAAACAACCAGTCACAAGTCGCACGGGTATAATTGTGGCAATAGCCAACAATACATTGTATGGGTCAAAATTATCGATTTTTCTTTTATGCCAAAAATCATTAGGCTATTAAGTAAAGATCATGTTCCTTGAAGATATGTAGTAAATTTCCTACCGTAAATAAATAAAACATTTATTTTTGTGAGTGAATACAGCACAATCGCGAACATAAATGGACAACTTTAAAGGTGATTTTCTCAATGTTTAGATTTTTTTGCACCCTCAGATTCCACATTTTCAAATAATTGTATCTCGGCCAAATATTTTCCTAGCCTAACAAACCATACATCAACGGAAAGCTTATTTATTCAGCTTCTCAGTTTAAAAAAATTGACCCATGTGACTGGTTTTGTGGTCCAGGGTCACATTTACGTAAACAGGTTGCGTGCTGCATTCATCCAGTCAGTGACACTGGCACTGCAAATATGCCAATAAGGATGTTTGTTAACCCCGACTTTGGGAGTGCACAGTGTGAAACGTTAGATTGCGAATACCCAGGATTAATTATTATCCCCGGGTAAATTATGAGCAATAGGATTCAGTTTTCAGGATTCGGTTTAGAATAACCCAACTATTTCAAGTGTTAAAAGCCATACTGAATCATTATTTCAAGTGATTTGTTAAACATACTGATTCATTCAGGAACTAAATAATGTGCACTCCACATGTGAACAGTGCATTTTTTTATCAGGTTGAGAAGATATCGGATTCAAGTGTTTACATACTGAAATTCTCCTATTGATTCGATCATTTTTAAGTCTACAATCCGATCAAAATTTAATTCCGATCGAGCATAATTGGATAAACTTTACATGAAGACTTTTCAATCCGATTGAACAATCAATCATTTGGCTGCATGCAAACATAGCAACTGTTAATTGTATTGAACTGTTGTTTTATTGAACTGACTCATCTCTCCCTATCACACACACGGCTCTGATGCAATGGGCAAAAGATACTTAAATTAAAATAACTAAATGCATAGCAGTCAGGTCATTTTTTTTTTTCTTTTTTTTTTCATTTTATCATTTTATTGTTGACGGACAGATAAAATAAAGAGGCTGCGACATATCAAAAACAAAAATGGGCATCTATCAACTGAAAGCACGTAGTCATAATGCTGCAGATAGCTCCATTGTTAATAATGGGATTGAACTTGTTTTACAGGGTTTAGCGTTCAGGCTTCTGGTGTAGATACACGCAACCAAACTTTTCTAATAACAATAAACCATGTTGGAAAAAGTATGTGTATATTAGACCACTAACAATCCTTAGAAGAACTATAGAACTTTACAGGCAAATGGATAAGTGGACACTGATCGATGGGCCACATTTAAGAATAAACTATAACACAAATACACTAGTCTATATGTTCTTACATGGATCATGGGTGAGTGTTGGATGAATATGTGTGTTTGTGTATGTGTATGTGATACCTGTGACCCTCAGTTTATCTGTGCCAATACTGATCTCCTCTTCATCAGCAGAGAAGAGAACTCTCTCGCCATCACTACTTCTCACCTCGAACCGCTGACACTGGGCTTCTACCATCTCTGAGCCTGCAGAAAAAGAAAAAAGAAAGAATAAGCCCTTGAGAAACAAGAACATAACTTTTGCGGCCCACATTAACCTCATACAATCATCAGGAAAGGTCTTCTTGTACTAGAAATTGAGTATTAAAAAATGATCCAAGATGGTGGATGACGATAAAAATTATTATTATTTTAATCCAGTGCTATATACGTAAATAAATACAAGTTTAATTTGTTAAATTTCAATTTCAGTTATGAATGCTGCCTTAGAAAACAGCTGCCAATGTTGACAATGACAAAAAGTCTCACTATGTTTCTGAACAGAGTTAATATTAGAGCAGCTGCTCATTGTTTCCAGGGTGTTTAAAGACTTAGTACAGTGTCAAATTATAGATGTATTTGTATAATACACTTACAGTAATTAATACAAGTCTCTTGAGTACTAATCATTCTTTCAGTCCATTTGCCTGATGAAGTCCTTGACCACAAGACCACAAAATATGTCATGAAACACATTTTATTCTGGCCAAAAAGTTTTATATAGCAAACAATTTTGCTAATAAAACGGCATATATGAAAAGAACCTTTCCACATGTTCTCACTTAACTGAAATTAGTCATAATCTGTTGTGAAAAAGACAAAAAATTCCAATTAACGGCACATGGAAAGCGTCTCAAACATGAAATTATCCAGAGACAACAACCAACAACTTCAAATCTTGTGGGAGATTTTTGCAAGTAATATCAACATAAAGAAGCACAAACTTCATAATATAGTGGAAATATGTATATGGAATATGGAAAGCCAGTGATGATTTATTTTACAGTTTCCTTCTACTAGTAATAAACCAAACCCTAATCCTATAGTAAGCACATGTAACAAGGACACCTTGAAATACAGTGTAACCAGAAAGCTGTTCTTTAAACCCTGATGCATGATATGACTTAGAGAAAGAGCTGAATTTGTATTTGTCTCATGCAAGGTGCATGCATGAATGATGCATATGAAACTGATCTTGACTTTATTCACCAAAAATGACTTGGTCCAAAAACAACCGTGTCACTGAAATCTCGGCAGCTTTTAGTGCGCTGCCCCAAACACACAGTGCAATGGCTTCACTGACTATATTATTCATCACAGCTATCATATCTTCCATGACCTCTGTGACTTTGGAGAGCAAACTTGGCTTTATTTGCTTGCCTGCATTGTGTGTGTATGACAGAAAGTAAACTTCTCTTTTTTTCCTTAAGCCTACTCTCGTCTTTCTCTGCCATCCTCTATTGTCTTTCTAGCTCTTCATGCATTCATTGCCTGTCCTCTTACTTTTTTCAGTGTTTGTACTAAACAGACACTCTGCCCTTTCTCCAAGCGCCCTATGGCAAATATAGCAGTCCATTAAAGCCTATAACAATGCAAATTTGGGGATTTAATTTAGCCAAATTTTCCAACATGCCTTCCTTTAAATTTACCAGTTTACACCTTATTGTATAGTACATTAGAGAGATACACTGTTTTGATATATGGGACAACACGTCTCAGAACTTCAACCAGCTAATTGTTCTCAACATCTACACAATCAATCTATTGATCTAATAATCAGTTTGATTTTCTCTAATTTGATCAAAAATGTGATCTGTATATATATAAATTAGTATGCTTTCATCCTGAAGGTTGTCTTTTCATGTTTAAAGATGCATTATGTAACTTTTGTTGTTGTTCGAATTAACAAAATTTACAAAATGGGACAATACACCATCAATCCCTCTTCCAAAACGTGTTTTTGTCTTACCCTGATTCACTATGGTAAGTGTTTATATTTTAGACAGAGCGGGATGCTTTTCACACGAAACTGAGCACTTACTCACTCGTCCGTGCGTCTCGTCATATCCATAAATAGAGAAAAGTTGCTCCGGCTACTTTGACAGGTGTATGGTGGGAGTGACAAAGGTTAGTTGTCGCAACAAGCGAGAAATGTGGACAGAGAGCCACTAAATGTCGAACCCTTGGGGAATCACCTGTTTTAAAAAAAATATGAACAGTGGAGAGTCTGCTGGCAAAATTAGAACAGCTCGTATTAAAACTAGAATCAACACAGACTTTGCTTTTGGGAGATGGTGAAAACAGGGATTAAACCGACATGGAGATGGAGTTTTTATAACTCAACAGGTTAGTAAGGCATTTTATTGAACAGATAAATTGTCATGTAACTCTCCAACAGAGTTAATTGTGAATCATTATGTATTGTGAAAGTTCATTTCATTGTGGTTGTTGTATCGCAGTGCTGTCAATTAATGGGTATATACAGTAACGTCTTCAGCTAGTAAGCTTGAGATCCTTTCCATCTAAAATGTTTATGTCTCTTAAGCCTAGTAGTGAATGTTTTATGTGCAGTAGGACAACCATATTCATCCGCACAGTCAAGCAGAGCTGAAGCACACAAAAAAAAGAAGTTATTCCGTAAAATGCATGCAGTTTTGTTTATTAAAGGTAAATTATCTTTTGCCTCTTGTTCAGGTCAATTAATTAAAATGAGCTAAAGTAAAATGATTTTTTTTTACATTTTGCACAAATTAATTCAATTGTGTTCAATCCAACTATTATATTTAAAACTGAAGTTTACTCAATTCATTTGTGTTAAAACTACATGAATATGTTTTGTTGATAACTAACTGGGCAGTGTGCTTTGCAAGGGACTGCATTAGGAGAGTAATTTTAGGGTTTAAGTGTTATGTTATGTGTTTTCAGTAAAGGGACAGATGCTGGTAGTTTATGTTCGTTTTTAATGTTACGTTATGTTGGACATTTAGAGAAGTTTCTGTAAATCTGTGTATATATATATATATATATATATATATATATATATATATATTCACTTCCCTCTCTTGCTCTTCTCCACTCTTTCTATATTCTGCTTTTAGGTTCACAATCATTGGAAAACTTGACTGTCAATCATAGTTGTGATGACACGACACTCGATCAATCCGCTGGTGTGCCAACTGGATAAAAGTCCCTGTTTGTCTGCTTGAGCCATATCAGCGTCAGACTTCACTCAGTTCTGTTCTTTCAGTCAAGCTTTGCCTTATAGTCAGCGATGAATGTCTTTTAATGTGTTTGCTATGTGATCTTGAATTTGGGTTCGTACTTTGGTTACTGACATGTATTGCACTAGTCACTACTGACTCTGCTGATTCAGCATTAGCAATCAAGTCTTGTGTCAAGTGCATCCTGAGTGTGTGTAGATGATAACAGAATATATTTGTTCTTGATTAGCCAAAGTTACGAACACAGTGTTTGTCTTGCCACTTGATCATGTTCGGTTTGTTAATTAACTAAATCATTTACTACTTGTTTAGCTTAATGCACATTGCTGCTTATTACCACTTTCTAATGTTGTGGGTTGGTGTTCTTAAAGCAATTTTCAAACAGATAGTATGTCCATTACCTGAAAGGTTAGGTTAAGAGTGGTCACCACTTTTTTTTATTTTTGGTTTTAGTTAGCATAGTTTATGTAATGTGTTATATACGCTGAAGACTTCTAAATTTTTTTGGTAGTTAGTTTAGAGGGTTTGGGTTATTAGTTATGGGAATTGTTTGGTTTTGATGGTTTGAACTTGTTCACACTGCATTTTTTTAAATAAATTGTACTCAGTACTCCACGTTATAACGTTGCAATGGTTGTTTCTGTTTATTGAACATATTTGACTAATGTAGTAAGTTAAACATACTAGACTAAATATAAATGTTGTTCTTTTGAATTTTCTATTATAACATGTTAATCTTAATCTCTTCAGAGACCCAAAGAAACAAATGTAGAGCTCATCTTCAGATCTTGAAGATATATATATATATATATAAACCTTCCAGTTCGTTAATTAATTACTTATCATTATTTTATTTTATAATTAGCAAGATATATAGCATATCAGTTAAAGTTTCAGATCATTTGTTCTCTTTTGAGGGAAAAAGGGAAATAAAAATAAAAAAGTTGAATCTACATTATGTAAGATAGTGATTAAAAACGTGCTTGAGTATAAGGAAAGGCTAATTTTGATTATGCTGATGAGACCAAGAGAAGTGAATGCTAATAAAGTGTTAATTTATAATTTTTGTATTATACTTTTTAGTATTTGATTAATCCTCTCTTGACAATATCACTGCACAGCCAGAGATGTGCTCACAGATCCACTACAGAGCATGATCATCTTCAGAAAAGATGTGACAGAATCACACCACAGGATTATGAAGGGACAGTTGTTTCTTAATTTCTTCCTTCCTTCAGTAAAAAAGAGCTCTGATACTTGATTTGTGAGTTTGTGGAGTATCAGAAAGTCCAAGATGTCTCTGTATCCACCAGAGAAAAAAAAAAGAAAAAAAAAAAAAAATTAAGATTAAGTATAAACTGTACGATTATTTAAAAACAAATACTGATTTAACATGGCCAAAATGAATGAGCAAGCAATGATTATATATGTGGAAATTTGGTTAATTGGATAATGGTTGCACATGGTTGCAGATAGAAAACAATAATACTTCTTAAAAGTGGCACAAAGTTTTGTTTATTATTATTTCTGCTAAATATCAATAATGCCAAACATTAACATCTTACAATTACGATAAAATTAAAGGTTCGTTGGTAAAAACATACACATTAAATTGATTAGACAAGTGGATCGGGTCTAATTTACCTGTGGAACCACGACTATACCTTCTTGGAGATAAATCAGTGTTACCTAATATAGCAAAAAAAGCATTTACTCTTATTAAGATTGATACCCTTATTTTACAAGGTGGCTATTTTTGCTCAATCATACGTATTTTACGAGTTGCCCAATTCGTATGAATTCATACGAATGATCTACCACTGCCCCTGCCCATAAACCTACCCGTCACTGGGGTTGGTTTAGACAAATCGTACGAATTCGTACAAGTGAGGTCGTACAAATTCGTACGAAATAGCCACCTCATAAAATATATACGAATTAGTCGTGAGATAGCGTTGGTTGCATCACAGCTGCCAGTATGATTTTACGCAACTGGAAATGCCCTAAAACCCCAGATCTAAAAGATTGGATTGATGGGATGATTGAAATTGCTGAAAAAAAAAAAAAAAAAAAAAAGGATAATTTTGGCAGCATATACAAATGGAGTGAATGACTAGGGCTGCTTAACAACTGTTTAATTCCCATGTGCTTTTTGCTTTTGTGACTAGTGGCTGAATATGTAATTGCAAAGGTGATTACTGAATACTTTGTTTATATAAAATAAAATTATATATATATATATATATATATAAAAAAAATTACATTTGGTTATTCATGATTAAGCCATGTTGTTATCAACAGGTTGTTACCTCAGATTTATTCGCATGATTCAAGAGCTCAAGGTTCGAGTGCTTGATTACTTTAGTGATTCTCAGTGAATGTGCATGTAAGGATTAAACAGTAAACACTCAATATTTACACAAGGACATCCTCACTTTCATAAAGCCATCCAGACTGCACCACCGCATGGATCCTTCCACTCATCCAGGTGGTTTAAATGAGAAAAGATATGCAACGGATATTAATGGCCTGCTCTTGAATATTAATTGGTATTGATGTACCTCTCATTTGAGGTTGGAGGAAATGGAAGCTTTCACCGAGTAAAATGGCAAGAATATGACCTTGCTATGGAAAATCAGATGGTGTTAAAATGAAAATATGCTTGTTGCATTTAAAAAAAAACAAAAAAAAAAACAACAACTGGCATTTGCTAATTTTGTCAGTTGAAAAAAATACTTCAAGAAAGCCTTGAAAGGTCTTGAGTGACCAGTCATGGCCTTTTGTGGCATATGATGGAAAAGTTTAAAGTAAAAACATATAAATAATAATAATAATAATAATTTAATAAAATGTAATTATATATATAATTTTTATATATATAATTTTTATATATATATATATATATATATATATATATATATATATATATGTATATATATATATATTTATATTATAGAGAAATGTTTCCACAGTTCCAGGAAGTGTTTCTACATGGAAATATAAAGCTACCTTTTATATTTTAGGGAGTCCCTTCACAAAGTTAATCATCATATTTGGGGGTCCATGGCATAAAATAAGTTTGAAGACCCCTGTTTTACAATATCCTGTATAGCCAAATAACAGTGGGCTTTAAATCATGGGCTGCTTCATTATCATTCCAGTTAGGCTATAGCAATTGACACTATAGCTGGACTTGGATGAGGGTGAAAATATGTCCAAAATACAATTAATATAAAACATGGAGGTTCTGATCTGAATTACTTTGACCATATAAACAATCTCAGCTGATGCAAAAAACATAGTTAAAAAAAAAAAAAAAAAATACAAAAAAAATCCTTTAATCTTTTGAAGGTTTCAAGAGAAGTAGCTTGCAGAGAACTGGTGCACAAAATAAAAGCAAACCAGAGAAGAAGGAAAAAAAAGTTGGAAAGATAAATTATTTATCTGAACCGGATAACCCTCATCAATAAAAGGAGAAATAGGTGCCTTTTGAGCACCTGCATTAATCAGTGGGTGTGTGTACATGTGTCTGGGTGTGGTTTGTGAACAGTGTAAAGAGACAAATAATCAAAGCTGTTGTCATAATCAGCCAACACAGCCCTGAAGACTGATGCGTGTATTTGTACGCATTAATCTCCATACTGTATGTCCTTTAGGTACTCTCTCTCTCTCTCTCTCTCTCTCTCTATCTCTCTCTCTCTCTCCATGGAGGGTTTAAGCTCACTACCTCTAAGCGGCAATGTGGCATTGCAAATTATGATATTCATTTAAAACTAGCTTATTATTGCTAAATTACACAACATAAAACAGCACATTAAATTTATAAACGTTCCTCTACATGCATGCACACTTTGCCAATGTATTCTTATCGTGATTAATTACTTGGAACTAATCACTCAAATCACCAGATTTTTGGTGCCGCGAAACTTATAATTGATGATTGAAGCCCTTTGAGGCGGCTGTTTTGAAACTTCCAGGTAGATCTCCATTTAAATTGGTTCTCTTATGCCCTGCAGTGGATGCAATGGAATAAAAACTTTTGCAATAATAATCTTCTTGACCGACTGAAATTTAAATCCATACTGTATATACATAACTTGATCTAGAATAAATTTTGTCCTTGAACAGCCGAAATTCACCAAGCAAATCGCTGTTAGTGCAAATGCCCCTTTTAATGTCATGTGAAGTAATAAATAGCAATTTAGCAAACCAATGGTCCATATTTGGCTGGTTAGCTTGATCTTGTTAGCCCTTGATGGTATGCTTTCATGAACAATTTAGTCAGTCTGTTGAATTCAGTCTGCATAGAACGTCAATGGAGTGGCCATTTTTAATGCATAATCAAACACATAATAGTTATAAAAATGTATAATTGAGCATTTAAATGTATTTATAACAATACCTAATAGAACATGAACTGGCTAGCAGTGTGCTAAGCTGCCTGGTTATTAACAATCCCACAAAAACACTGTAGGATGTATGTTGGTTGTAAAAATGTAAATGGGTTGTAAAACCCAAAAAACTAGCTAACTAAAAATGCTACAGACCTGTTAATTGGTTGACTGTAAGTTATCTTACCATATAGGCCTGGTGATTTTATGTTGTTTAGTTAATGTTTATTGCATTATTTAATGTTTTATGGACAGGCCACTAACGATAAACTCTGATTTCATCATGTGGGTTTCTATTTTACCAACTGTATTTTTATCATCCATAAAAAAATAAAATAAAAACGGTTTTGCCAGTTTAATTAAGCTTAGTATATTAACATCATATCACTTAATGAACTACATGGTTATATAAGTATAAAATAGGAAAGCACCAATATGCTATCCTATAATACCATAAAAAAAATTATAAAAATAGTTGCTGGATGTTTACCGTAAATTTAGCAGGGTATCAGTGGGTTTCTAATGCAACTGGTATGTTAAGCTAACTATAGCTTAATTTTACAATCTATAACTTTTGTTAAATATTATATAAAGCATAATTGACAATACATGAATTGGTCATAATAACAGTTCAGATGACATACATAATGTCATCAAGTGATGAGACACTAAATAGAAGAGTACATTATTTCAGCCAATGGAAAATCAATTTCATGGGTGGGCTGAATTTATCAAGACAGCGAATTGTCTTTAAAATGAATGGAAATGCTAACCGACAACGTTTTGGATACTGGCAGTGCCCCTGTCCCACACCTGAGTCCCCAACGTCACACGTGTCTTCCTGTTGTCCTTGTCAGCCCCCCAGAGCATCTCTTGCTCATGTCCTCTCTGTCACCCAGTGCTAATGAAATCATCTCCCACTCTCTCAAAGCGGAGAAGCCATTCATTATGCACTCTACACTTCTAAAAATGAAAAGTCAATAAGACAAAAAGCAGATGCTGTGTTCCCTCAATGTCCTCTCAGTTGTTTGGCCTCTGGAGGAGGTGCTCAGAGGAGAAACGAGCACACAGCTGGAGTCGAGCGTGAGAACAGCCCATGCACGGATTATTTCCCTGTCCCCCAATTTCAATCATCTGTGCAGAGACCTCGTGGCAAACAGCGGGATGCCTCAGGTTAGCGGAGAAGGATGGAGGGATGGAGAGAGAGAATGAAAACAAGATCTGACAGCACAAGCTTGATACTGCATTTCATCACCAGCTCACTTCCAGCACACAGCCCATCAACTCCTCCAACTAAATCCTGCCGCACAATAATTTAGCAAGGCAATACGTTGCTGCAAGAAGGTCATGAAGAGCATTACTTCACACCACCATTTTCCAGAAACACAATTGAGGGTCACAAGGTGAGGATATTCTAAAGTTTAGCCAAAAGTACCAGATCATTTTTGGGGGGTAGGGGGTGGGGGGTTGGGATTGTGTGTGGAGGGGTTCCAAAATTCTGCAGACACAATTCACTCTCAGAAAAAGGGGACAACAGCTTACAATGTGGCGGCACCCTTTTCAAAAGGTAAGGGTGCAAAAATGGTGCAATTGAATAAATAATTACTAACTTGTGTGGAAGTATTCAAATGCTGTGTATGTAAATATATATGTATTTTTCCCCTTCATTGCATCATTACTGCAGTCTTCAGTGCCACACAATCCTTCAGAAATCATGTGATTATGTAACATGTAATACATTGTAATGTAATAATGATGTAAAACATATAATAATTCAATTTTTATGATGGATTTTCTTTTGGTTCTGGCAAAAGGGTAATACAATAGTCAAAAGTCATTTAAACAATAAAGGTTGTGATGAAAGTATTAATACGTTTCCAAGACAGCTTTAATCTGAGCTTCATATGACAAAAAGGAGGAAAGAAAAAAAAGGTAATTTTAATAAAAATCAAGCCCTCTGACATAAGTTGAAGAAAGACTCAAGTATATATTCCCTGAATAAGATACAGTTCATATAAGCTGTTGTGTTTACACTTGTGACGATGAGCTCTTCAGGATCAACTAAATACTGGATTTTCAAAAGTATAGTTCACAGCACCATTGTTGCAGTACACTTGCAC
This sequence comes from Rutilus rutilus, assembly GCF_951802725.1. Taxonomy (NCBI): domain Eukaryota; kingdom Metazoa; phylum Chordata; class Actinopteri; order Cypriniformes; family Leuciscidae; genus Rutilus; species Rutilus rutilus. The sequence continues at coordinate 19,994,718 of NC_140210.1, read as the reverse complement.
GATTGTGGGGACAATGACTTACATTTTCACATCCCTAAACATGACACTGAACAAAACAAACTGTGATTGGTTGCTTTACATGTCAGTCAGACGTCCTCTTGGGTGGTTCTTGGCCAATGAAAGCTGCAATGGAGTCCAGACCTTCTGCCGTCTATCTGAAGGTCTGGCAATGCAAGACTAGTTGGGTTTCGACTGGGTTGAGAACCTTGGGCCTAAAGCCACAAAGAACATGACGGACTACAGCTCTCAGATATTTAAGCGACTCCCTTATGAACAGAGGATGAAGTCATGATCGCAGTGCTCCCGCTTCATGCTCACCACAACGCAACTGTGCATCAATCACCTGAACTTATGGGCCATATTATAAAAACAGAGACCTCTGGACTCTTGGGCCAAGCTATCAGAGGACAGCCCAGCTCTCTGGCTCTCAGCACCCCTATACAATTTCTGTTTGAAGATTAATGTACTTGCAGCGAGTGGGTTCAGGGACGAGAGAACAAGGAGAGAATGGAAACAAACAGGAGTGCAGGAGAGAGAGGTGATACGGTATAACTTTGCTGCCTGTTTGGGAGCTAATCCCTGCAATGAAATTCCCTAAATGTTCAGACAATGTCGAAAGAGCCTGAAGGCAACGGCTCTGCAGAGCGGGTGATGTCAAAGAGAGGATATAGAGGGCACATTGGCGAGAGCGCTATATGACTCTCACTATGCTGTCTGCAGAGGCACTATAGTATATACTAAACTAATAAAGAGACTTAATAGAAATAGAAAATCACTATGAGGGCAACTTTTGCTCCCAAACATTACATATATGGGTGATTTTTATCACTTTTTAATTTGCATTGGTTAATTCATGGTCCTGCTGTGTACATAATAAAGCTCAATGGGACACTAATAGCCTGAGATTTACAAAACAGGCCATACGAGCCATATAAGGCTTGCTGTGTTTTTGCTGGGAAAGCAGATCTATATACTATATTTAGAATCAGATCATTTAATTTCTAAAGGCATATCTGGTCTGGTCATTATTTCAGCAAGTTCCAGCTGCAAAGACCAGTATATGTTGTGTTTTACATCCCACCAGTGAACGAATGAGGAACGCTAAATGGGAAACCGGGAGTGACGTGATTACAGAAACACAAACAATTAATAATTGAATAAATAGGCCTAATTAAATTAAGTTAAATCAGTAAATCAAATTAAATAAAAAATAAATAATAATAATTATGAACCAAGATGGAAAAACACTTAATTTCCAAAAATGCCATTACCTATTGAATTTCTCTTTACTGTAAATCATTAAATTCTACTTCCTTTCATTGCAATTCAAATTTGTTTTCAACTTCACGTAAGACTTGGCCAATTTAATTCAAATTCCAACTCATGAACTAAATAAATTATTCAATTCTGAATTTTGCCCAACCCTACCAAACCATGCAGCACTAAAGCCATGGTCACACTAGACTTTGAGCATGCACAATTTCTACTCCACTTTACAGTAATGCTGAAATCCTGCATGTTTAAAAATTGTGTTTTTTTTAATTCAGCAAATAGGTCACGCTGTGTTATTTCTTGTATTGGTTCAAGTGATACGAGTAATCGCAGGTCAGGGTTCACCATACTTGAACTTTGGAAAGCAGCGAAATCCGAGCTTGCGTTTTTGTTCTCTAGCATCTGTATGAATGGAAGTCAATGGAATGCAAAATGTAGTGTGACCGATCCTTTACCCATATCCAACTGTCACGACCAGTGGAAAATCTGAGAAAATCCACCAAAGTTTCAGTATTTCTTTGCTGCCTGTTACTAATACAGGGGGAATATGCATGTTTGTTCTTTTCTCTGTTTTCCTTTGCACAGCAAAGCTGTGATGTGCTGTAGTCCATGAGCAGAAAGTGAGGGAGAGCATCTAGACTTCTGCTGGCTTTGGGGGTGGTTGCTTCTGCTCTGATCTTACAGCTAGTTTGAGTCAGGTAGCTCTTTTTTATACACACATACACAAACATAAACACTCTGCCTTGCATACCCTGGAGTGGGAAAAAAATCCCAGACAAGCAAAGGGGATTCACTGGAAAACACCAGAAAACACAGGGGCTCCAGAAACCCCCGTGGCTGCATTGAGATAGAGCAGTAATTGATGGAGGTCCTGAGCTCAGTAGGCAGTCGGCCCCAGAATGCAACCTGCTGTCTTCTGAAACATGATGGTGAAACTGAGCTTCTACTGAAAAAAAAAAAAAAAAAACTTAGGTTTGCAGGACTGGTGCAATGTTCTGTGTAAATGTGCATGAGTTACTCTGATGTACCTTGCACATGAAACCAAAGTCAGGGGTTAAACTGGACCAGAACAATCTGAAATTGTTTGTCAATCCAAATTGTTCATGTACACTACCATTCAAAAGTTTGGGATCTGTAAGATTTTAAGTTTCTTATGTTCAACAAGTCTGCATTTATTTGACCAAAATACAGTAAAAACAGTAGGCTAACATTGTGAAATATTATTACAATTTACAATAACAGTTTTCTATTTTTATTTATTTATTTGATAGCAAAACTGATATTCAGCAGCTATTCTTCAGTGTCGCACAAATCTTCAGAGATCATTTTAATATGCAGACTTGGTGCTCAAGTTACTTTTTTCCTTAATGTCAATGTTGAAGACAGTTGTGGAAACTCTTACGTAATACGTACGTATATGTCTTTACTGTCACTTTTGATCAATTTAATGTGTCCTTGGTAAATAAAATCTTACTTAAAAGCTTAAAATCTTACTGAAACCAAACTGATTCAGTGCCACTGATCTCTATCTCATCATCATCTTCTCTCAGACGCAAGCTCGACCTCGGTTGGTGGCCCACTAGCTAATACCAAACTACCACTAATCAAGCAGGGCCAATGTGGAAAAATGATGTACATAGTACAATCACAAAAGGCTTTCAAAACAGGTAACTGTACCTTTTGGGAGGTTGGTGTAACACGTTGGGTCTCGTAGAGTCTAAAATGGGGTCTAATGGGTCTAATGGGATCTAAGTACTGCTTTATTAAAAAAACAAAAACAAACCAAAGGCAAGATACAAAAGTTGATAGCTTGGAACCCTCTAAAATCCCAGAAAACATAAAACACTATTAATTAAAAATGCACACCAATTGACAAGAACCGACAAAGAAAAAAGTTAAATAAGAAGGCTTAAATATACAAGGAACTAATTAACTGAAAGAAAATGCCAGTAAACAAACAAAAGGCAAGAAACCTGACAAAACAAAAGAGCCTCAGTTGGGGTGGACACTGGACAGGAACTAACACCAAATTTTAGAGTTCTTCCAATTTAATCTCTGCATTTAAAGGGTTAGTTCACCCAAAAATGAAAATTCTGTCAGTAATTACTCACCCTCATGTTGTTCCAACCCCGTAAGACCTTCGTTCATCTTCATTAATATAGTCCAAGTGACTCCAGTGGCTCAATCTTAAGTTTATAAAGCGATGAGAATACTTTTTGTGCGCAAAAAACAACAAAAATAAAGACTTTATTCCACTATTCATTTCCTTCTCTCTGGGCCTCGAGTTTTTTCACGTAGTATAACTGCGCAGCGCATCTGTGTTGTACGTCACACACATCACACACATGACCAGCGTCGGCCAATAGTGAGCCTACATGTGACGTACAACACAGATGCGCTGCGCAGTTAAACTACGTGAAAAGACTCGAGGTCCAGAGAGAAGGAAATGAATAGTGGAATAAAGTCGTTATTTTTGTTGTTTTTTTGCGCACAAAAAGTATTCTCGTCGCTTTATAAACTTAAGATTGAGCCACTGGAGTCACTTGGACTATATTAACGATGTCTTTAATACATTTTCTGGGCCAGCAAGTTATAATGCCTTAGAAGCCTATGGAGGAGTGATCCAGCTCTCAGATTTAAAGGGCACCTATTATGACTCTTTTCACAAGATGTAAAATAAGTCTCTGATGTCCCCAGAGTACTGTATGTATGTTAAGTTTTAGCTCAAAATACCCAACAGATCATTTTTTACAGCATGTTTAAATTGTAATTTTTTGGGGCTCAGAAAAACGCACTGTTTTAGTGTGTGCCCTTTAAATGCAAATTAACTGCTGCTGCACGGCACAGGGGGCGGAGCCTCACGAGTTCGCGCTCAGGACAATCTCAACAGAAACTCTCAGTTGCAGTGTTCATTTCGACTCGGAGTCGGACAATAATGCCCACAGAGCCAGAGAATATGCTGTATGGACATACTAACAGGTATAGTTTAGTTTAATTATGGTTATAACTTATTTGTCATCTGCTTTTATCCACTAATACAAGCCTGCTGTAGCAAAACCCGTCCGAATGATGACCAAAATATACTGACCAGTTCAGTGAAGTTTATTTTACATCACACAAAAGATGAGCGTTAGTTTTACTCCAGAGAATCTCTGTAAGAGCTGAATAAACATAGTATAAGCGAAGTACACAAAACACTTGTTACAACTAACAGTAAACAAATATCAAACTGAAGTGTCACTCAACAGTCGTGGGAGGGGCCTGCTCAATTCTACGTCACATTGCGCCGAATCTGAGAACAGCTCATTCTGAGACAGTGCTTATGATTTATTGAGATTGTAAAAAAAAACACTGGGTGGATTTTTATCATTCTAGGGTGGTTTTGCTCACACACTGCCAACACACATTTATGTTCAAATACCATGTAAAAGTGAATTTTGCATAATAGGTGCCCTTTAATAAAAAATATCTTAATTTGTGTTCCGAAGATGAACGAAGGTCTTACGGGGTTGGAACAACATGAGGGTGAGTAATTACTGACAGAATATTCATTTTTGGGTGAACTATCCCTTTAATACAGTCCAAGAAAAAAAAAAAAATCCAGGCCCAAAAGCCCTTTGGAGTGTCATTAAATGCCAAAATGCCATCAAGGTAATAAAGTAAAAGCAATCATAATGTATATTTTATGTTTACTGACAACTTACTGACAATAATGAAATTGTCATGTCTTTTTCTTATTCAAATTTGTTCTTTCATGTAAATGAGCATATGCCAAATTGCATATTAAGGTTTGGAGGGCAAAGCAGTAGGAGTTCTAATCATTAAAAAATTGTGGTAGCTCAAACAATAAAGAGAGAATATGAAAAGCACATGAGCTATTAATGAAACGGGCCACTGTGAAATGAGAATCTGTGAACTCTGGCAACATGTCCATGAAATAGCTTAAAAATGCCACTCACCCACAGTGAGTTGTCCTGTCAGCTGGCCAAGGTTATTTCGTGCATTCACTGTCACATTGCGGTCTGACTGTAAGACCAGAGGACTGTCCTGAAACACACAGTGAAGAAAGAAACTGGTTATATGATCCGGCATAATTTAAAAAAGTTACACAAGATAAAGCAATAAGTCAGTAACAAGAACAAGGAAACAGAGGAAAGTGAAACTGATCTTGCAACATTGCATCTCATTCACAACATTGTATTTTGGTTGCTGTTAGTGATGTTGTACAGCACCTCAAGAACATTCTAGAACATTAACACCTGTGACCTGAAATATGAAAAAGTAAAACAAATAAAACACTTTACAAACATTGTAAAAATAAGTCGTTTTTAATGTATTCTCCACTTCTTGGTTTTCTTTAAACAGCCTTAAAATGTTACAGCCTGGTCTCATTGTATTAATATGTAATTTTCAAAGATAGAAAACGTACTTTTTTGTACGTTTGGATAGATGCTGATATGGACGTATCTACAACAATTAAACGTAACATTATTACGATTTTACAGCTACAAAACATTAAATATTTACAAATCTTTCATATCATAAATATATTTACCTTTTACCGTTTTATAGATAAATGCAAGATCCCTTAACCATACTCCCAAACCTAAACATACCCATTTTATAGAATATAAAATAATAAAACGTAACGGATGGAGATGTGAAGGGAAATGGCAATTTTATTAACAATATAGCATGAAAAGATATTTTGAGCAGCTAATCCTACTCCTACCGCTAAACCTACCCATAACCATTTCTTAAAAACTACATAGGTACGCATCTGTGACGAACAGGCGAGAGCCAATGAGCGTTTGATATCACTGCCGTAAAACATGTCGTAACACTTCTTGAGGGCGCAATTTTTGAATTTGAATTCATCACGAGCGCGGGATTTGACATTTACGGTCGCTGCTGAGAAATGAAGATGAAGATCGCTGGATAAAGGGCTGAATATGGATCTCTATGGATTCTAAAGGTTTGGATTACATCAAGCTAATAAAATTGATGTCTTTTGTGAATTTATGTTGGGTTTTGGTGTATTATGGAAAACGCATTTTGTGTCTCACTGTAGATAAAATACAAAATGGTTAAACGATTAAATAAGGTATTTTTAAGGTTTTAAAGTGTAGTCTTGTTAACATAATGTAGGCTAATCCTCAGTTTTATATGTTTCTGTGTGTATAAAACATAAGTAAATGTAGGCTACGTGTGATAAAATACACTTTAAGTAAAAATACACACGTATTCTTATGAGATCACGTTGCAGCAGGAGGAAAGTATAGTACTAACATGGTAAAATACAGTAACATTTAAAACTTTGACTGATCAGATGGTTTTAGTTGAAAAATATTAAGTTATGGCTGTTTTATACGCTCACGTTCCACCGGGTAAAAACTGGACTTGGGAATACAAAATGTCTACAGTTTTTTAAAACAGTAGGAGGGTTAATTGCTTATAAGTAAAGCAGAAAAGAAATAATGAAATGAAATGAGATAATGACTTGAAAAAACTGAATAAGTAAATTCATATTAAATAAATAAAATGTCACCTGCTAATGCCGGTTTTCATCAATCATACTGAATTGACATCATTTGATACAGAACCATGACGAAAAAGATGACACTGGAGCCATTTGATCTGTACTTCTCTCTTTTCTCTCACTATTGTCAGTACACTCACTACTGTTTTATGCTATTGGTAAACATTTTCATTTGAAAGATGGCAAAATAATTTTTATGACAGGCATATGTTGTACCAGGGGACCTGCTATACATCATAATAACAACGTTCCTGCAATGTTGTGAAAATATTTATGATGGTAAAAACGTAACATCTGTCGTCTTAAGTACACAGGGACAAAATCTTAACACAACTAGCTGTTGACAATGAGTTGAGATATGGGATGATTGACATTTACATCTGTATTTAATACGGGTACTTGTGATCGGACAACCTGAAACGGATGTTATAATAGTTGTAAACAGGTGTGCAGGGTAATATTATACAGAAGATAAAGAATGATAGACAGGATGTTAATGTGTTCAATGTGATGCTGTATGTGATATCTGAACTGTCAGAGACTCAGTATGTGTGTGTGCGTGTGTGTGTGGGCGTGTGTATACACATGCATGAATGCACTCTGGCTGGCAGGGGTGTGTGTTTGTGTGTTCATGCATGCTGTGGATCACTGGATTCAATGTCTTTTTGTTATGTGCAACTTTGATCCTACTGACCTACACGTCCTCTTCCATAACAGAGCCTCTGCTGTAGCGTAAATCAAACACAAGCACTGAACACGTCGTAGTGCCCTGCATATACGATTCATCTTAACCCCGGTCAGAATCATGAAGGCATGCAATTCTGAAATCACCCTATCATATATAATGTCAGTATATTATTTAGAGTGTTTTTGTGTGTTACCTTTATAAGCTGATCTGAGGCTCAATCTCTTTTAAAGCTTAAGAATCTGGGCATGAGAATTCAGCCCTTAGATTAGCTTCAAAGCACAGCGCTCCCTTATGACATTGATCGACCTGCCAGGCCACCAGATCAATATATCGACAAGTACAGTGAAGGTCCACAAGAGCAAGTTCCCCATTTCTTCGCTTTCTCTAAAAAAAATGTTCCCCCTTATGTGTGTATGTTTAGTGTGTGGCCAAATTTCTTCACTTGTAATGACAAACATGTAGCAACAGAATGGTTTTGATATTATAGAAACATGTGCGTAATGGCTTATTCCTGACTATTTTTATTGTCAGGGTCGAAAAAATAGACTTTTTTCTTTTTTTTTTTTATGACACTGTTGTATACAATTAATATAAATCAAAATCAGAAAATATATAAGTAAATTATTAAACGATACTTCAAGAAGTATTCTTCAATTAAGAAAACATTGAAAAAGCACACTGAGTTCTGCACTTTTGTGAAAACTCCCTTTATAATCAAAAAAGCTAAACTGCATGAAGAATCGCTTATTTACGTACATTGTGTCTACACTTACTGTACATATAATGAGAGGATTTAAATGATGTCAAAAAGGCACAGAAAAAAAAGTTATGTAAACATACACAGTACTTATAGTCACTTATATGTCAGTGACAGAAGCCAACTGTTGTAATGAGTAGTACTTAGTTGATCGCTTGAACAATAGAAGGAGTTTGGAACTGCACCGGCTGTCTCAAACTGTATAATTTTAATCCAGATGATGTCAATCTAATGGAGTAAAACACTATCTTCTCTAATTACCTCGGAAACACCCGCTTACCCAGCGCTATGTGTTATCACCAGCTGTTGTGCATGTTCAAAAGCTGAGATGGACAGTTTTATTGTTTTTTGATCATGGGTAAATAAGCAATGCAGAAGACAAGGTTTCTAAAAGGGCACATTCAAATCAAAAGTAAACAGTGAAAGGGCTGTGAAGTTTTAAGCACATGACAAATCCATTAAAGCAAGCTTTGCATTTTCATTTTAATTGCTCAACCTTGACGAAGACCTCCAATCACTCACCATTCAACTCCTTTTATCTAAACCCAACATGAACGGCTTGTGAAATCAGTCACCTGGTGGCTCAGAGCTGACACATGTAAATAACCTTATGGCCATTTACATGAAAAGAAGCCACTTCGTCTTGAGTGTTATCCTTTAATCTGATATTTATTTCCATTCCAATCAAACAGATACAAAATCTGTGTCCACAGCTCACTGTCTCATTCTTCTCCTTCTGTCTTTACACAATGCTAAGCAGGATGCACAATGAGCAAGATACAGAATGAGGAGAGAGAATTTGTGTAAAGAGCATTCAGGCATGATCATTCTGTGTTCCTCCCCGATGTCCACCTGTTCTTCATTATCACTCTTTCATTGTTTTCCCTCTCGTTTAATGACACACCTGCTGAGATCCTAAATTTAGACACCCTTTTTCTTCTGCTGTGGCGACCCCTGTGATGTCTCCTATTGAACGGATTCTGTTTGATCTTTAATCACAAAATCATACACACGCACAAATCCTCTCATTATAACAAACAAAGCAGAGATACAATGTAAATAAAAGATTCATTTTCAAGTTTAGTCAGATTCACTGATTAAAACAGGAGTTTTAGCACTCAATGAGTTTGCACTAAACTGACTGAGAGCTTCAGTGATTATAAAGACGAGCACATTCTTGCTGTCTTGAGACTTTGTGACCTTTCCTACAAATACATACCTCACACTTCAGCACAAAAAGTGACAAAAATAGTTAGTTATAATAGTTTTTCATATTCATATTTTATAATCTCTAAAAATAGATTCACAAGTAAAATGTGTGAGAAAAAAAAAATGGCTAGTGGGAAAAGTGAAAGTCCTTTGTTCTTCGTTTTGCTCTTTGCATATTTATAATACCAGGAAAAAGAATGTGAAAGTACACTACCATTCAAAAGTTTGGGGTCAGTGACCATTCTTTTTATGTTTTTGAAAGACATCTCTTATGCTCAATGAGGATGCATTTATTTGATCAAAAACACAGAAAAAAAAGTGATGTTGTGAAATATTATTCAATTTAAAATGTAATGTATTCCTGTGATGGCAAAGTTGAATTTTCTGTATCATAACTCCAGTCTTCAGTGTCACATGATCCTTCATAGTTCATTCTGATATGCTGATTTGCTCCTTAAAGTGTTACCAAGAAATGTTTCTAAAATAAGGTTTCATTAGTTAACATTAGTTAACTACTTAAGTTGATAGGAACTAAAAATGAACAATATCTACAGCATTTATTAATCTTAGTTATGTTAATTTTAACATTTACTAATGCATTATTATATCAAACATTGTATTTGTAACATTAGTTAATGCACTGTGAACTAACATGAACAAACAATGAACGACTGTATTTGCTTAACTAACATTCACAAATATTAATACATACTGTAACAAATGTATTGCTCATTGTTAGTTCATGTTAGTCAATACAAAAACTCATTTTAACAAATGAGACATATTTCTTCTCATTATTAATGTTGAAAACAGTTGTGCTGCTTAATATTAAGTAGAAACAGTGCTAGATTTCTTTAGGAATTGTTGATGAATAAAATGTTCAAAACAACAGCATTTATTTGAAATAGAAATCTTGTAACATTATAAATGATTTACTGTCACATTTAAACTATTGTATTTATCTTTGTTAAATAAGTATTTTTTTTTTCTTCTAAATAAATAAATAGATAAATATTGACCCCAAAGTTTTGAACGGTATTTAAAAAAAAAAAAAAAAAAAAAAATGTTCTGTTTATTTTAACACATTTTGAGAAGTGAATTCTCTATTGTTTCGTTCTGGTTAAAATACACATAGACATTCAGCACCATGGACAGCACACATAAGAAACCAGGAAGCATTGCTGATGGCACATAGGGAGGCAAAACAGATGATGCTAGAGACTTGAAGTAAGTTCAGGGTTAAAACACTTACACTTGTCTCTTTCTGGAGTAGAAGAGGAATTAAATGAGGAATCTCTCATCATGAGTGGGTGTGAGATGTCAGGCTTTTGAGTTTAATGTACTGTCTAACAAACTCACTTAAACTGCATCAGAGAGAGGCATTTCAAATGCCAAAGAATAAAATAAAAATCATGTATTTTCCCAGTAATGTAATGAGATATTGACACGACACTATTGCTTGTTATCCAATCAAACGAGTATTACTCATTTACCTCCTTCAGACAGAGTCCAGGAGGATCATGTTTATACATTTGTGATCAGTAGTAGGGCTACACAAATTAATTATATGGCATTAAAATCATTAATGTTACATTAAAATCAAAATATGGCATAGAGGGAGAATTAAATCACAAAATAGACACACACACACACACACACACACACACACATATATATATATATATATATATATATATATATATAATATGTTGAATGAAGTGTTTCACACATTTTGGACCATCTCTGTTTGTTTTCAATGCAATAGTAAATATAACTGGTTGTCTGAATAAGTACAGCATTTTCGGTTTTTACTCAAGAAACACTATATATAAAGACTAATGTTTTATGTATTTGAGGAACAGAGCAGAGTGTCTTAGTCTAGCATTTGTCCTCGAGTCAACCAATACTGACTTAAATAGGCTGTGCAAAGAAAAAAAATAGTGCAAAGAAAAAAAGAGTGCCCAAATAGTTACAATAAACTTTATAAACCTAATGCTGCCTTAGATGATTTTTATTTTGGTAAAATGTTAATAATATAATGACATATGCAAATGTCTGGCCATATATAAAGCCACAATATCAACACTGACATCACAGTGTTTAATTATTTTAAACAATTGTGTCTCTATTTTCTGAAAAGTAGCAGTTTTGCAACTTAAAAGTAGCTAGGCATTTCTGCCCAACACTCTACAATATTAGGATTATCTCCTAATATTCAAATATTATTAAAATACAATTACTTTTAATTTAGCTTTGTAATCAATTTAATGCATCTTTGCTGAATAAAAGTAGGCTTTAAAAAAAAATAATAGTAATATGTGAACCTATTATTTCCACTACAGAAAAAGCTAACAAAATTCCAATTTCATTAATTTAACCTTGCTGTGGGAGGATATGGAAAAGGAAACCTTTGCCACGAAGGGGAACACGATGTGAAGAATGACAAACCAATCTATCTCCAGGTGGAATAACGGTAACAAGGTTCCATTTATGACACTATAAAATAGCAGAGAATGAATGTATGTTCCTGCACACTAAGGGGGTATAAAGCTTAAGACCACATTTCTGCCTTTATGAAGGCACGTCTTAGGAAAGACTCTCAGCGTAAGTCTTTGTGCCTCTTACAGGGCTAAGCACCATGGAGGTTCAGGTGAACTTTCAGGCCAAATGACGTCAAAGACAAATGCTTAAAGGTGAAGTTTTGATAGTTTGATAGGTGTGTGATAGTATTATAATAGGATCTAAGGGATATATAAAACACTAATATATTATGACCTAAGATAGTTACTTACATCTAGCCAATTCTGACATATTTTCTCCAATAAAACTCTTGATTCATTATACTGAGTTAAAAATTCAAAGCGACATACCTCATCTATTGAGTGCTCCAAATTGCAGAATATTATATAGATATTAATATTCGGTTATTGGGCCCTATTTTAATGATCTGAAACACAAGTATCAAACGTGAAACGCAAGTACCTTTGTCGGCGGATCTCGGGCGCTGTTGCTATTATACCGGCGGGACAAATCACAGCTGAGGGCCGTAAGAGACAGAAAAGTGACATTGTATGGGGATGGGAGAAACCCACCCAAATTAGCTTTAGTTAAACAGGCGTATAATAATTTTGGTAAATGTGTAAGCTATTTATGCCTATTTTTTCACATCTTCATGGACACCACAATGATTTCCCTTATGTGGAATATTTTTCCTTGTAATTATGTATGGTTTGCAAAAATGGCAACTGCTGCGTCTGTGTGTAGATGAAAGAAGCAAAGTGTATGCGCGTTGTGCACACACTACATTATGGCCAAGCATGCGCCCTTAAAATAGCATCTGAATGCGCCACTGAAAACGCGCCACTGACTTTAGACTAGGCTTTTCCTGGTCTGTGGCGGAATTGTTTTCTGAAACTGCAAAATAGCACCAGGGAACGTTTGCGCCGGAACACGCCTCCTCTTTTCGCTGAACCGCCCCCGGGAGCGCAAGTTCATTCCCTAATTTACCAACGTGCGTCTGTCGAGGGAAAAGTCTGCTGTGCGTCGGGTGCAAAATAGGAATGATATATGCGTCGGTGTACAAAGTCAATTGCGCTGGGTGCAAGATAGGGCCCATTATGTCTTCAGGCACTTTAACCAACAATATATATTTGAGTTGCTGCACTAGTCTTCATGTCCAAATCATTGGCATTCAGTTGTGTGATTCAGGCATCTAAACACCAACAATGTACTGTAGTTACACTAAGATTTAGATAGCTTCAGTCACTGCTCCGGATGAGATCAGCATGCAAAGTGGCTTTAGATCTCACACACACATATACACACACAAACACTTTTGAGATCTCACAATTTAATCGAAAGCCAATACTTTTAAGGCAGATTTGGTGGAAAGAGCACTGCCAGTCACTGCCAAACAGAAAGCAAACAGCTGTCCGTGCGTGACTGTGGTGAATTCGTCTCCTGAATCAGATGTAAACACAAATGCAAATACTGGCTTTCATTGCCTTTGCCACTGTGCCCTGTAACACATTTCTAACACACAATTATTATTGCAATGCAAGGGCAAACACATGTCCTCAAACACCCACGCAAAACAATATTTGTATACTGTATGTGCCTATACTAGTGAGATCTGGGCTGGTAACCAAAAAACTGTGAGTCTGAATCCTTCATTAACGTAAAATTGCTGAGTATAAGGGGTTGTTAGAACTATGAGCACAAAGGTATGATGGAGGTGTTTGATTGTATAATAGTCCCTGAATCACCTAATCATCATCTCATAATTATAAACCAAAAGCTAAATTAGACTCAGGTGTGTTTGGAAGCCCGGGCAGACTTAACAACAGATGTGCTGATCCGACCATTATTCATCTAAGCTAAGAGTAAAATAAGCGTGGTTTCATTCAATCTCTCTTATAGACACATATTTTCTCACAGGTAAAAAAAAAAAAAAAAGAAAAAAAAAAGATTTGTGATGTAACATTATCAATGTTAGCAGTTCATGCATCAGTTACTATTTCAGTATTGATAACACTTTAAAGTACTATTCTCATTGATATTAGTTAATGTGATAGGCATCATGAATAATAAAACAAATCTGAACATTGTTAAATAATTTATGGTAACACTTTTGATTTTAAAAATGTATTAGTAACTGCTGAATTGAGCTAGCCTAGAAATCTAGACGCACCCTAGCGGCAGCAAAATGTATTTTGCAGCCAGGTGGGTCTAGACCATAGACTGTAAAAAATATGGACAAAGCGTCTGTGACGTCACCCATAGACTTTCTGAAGAACGGGTTTGAAGCCGTTTATGGGGGGTATGGGCGGCGCCATCTTGGAAAATCTTGGGAAATCATAACCCCGCCCACCTTCTGACGCAGCGCGCGTCACTCAACTCGCTCTGCTTATCTCTGTGTATATTTTAGGCAACGAAATATGTTATAAAACACCAACACCATCTATGTAAAACACCAAACTAACTCTTTTCGTTTTCATTTAAAGAAATCTTAAACATTATAGCCACACAAATGTTATTCACTGCACATAACGTTTGCCTTTTTATAACAAAACGAAATATAAAACACAAACCTGCCTCTTTTCGTTTTAAATAGGCTATAATATAAAAATATTACAAATTTTAATATGGTCCAGGCAATATGTGCATTTGTACTAAACAACAGATGTTGCAGTAAACAACATTAGATCATATTCGTTGTATTAAAATGACAAAACTCAACCCAGTCTCTTTTTGATATATTTCAGTTTTATCAATATAAAAGTAAAAGGTAAAGTTACAAGAAGCTATACAAACAAAGCAAACAATTCAGTCAAACATAAAAAGTCAGCGCTCGATCTAGTCTAACCATACAACGGTAACGTTACAGTTAAATAGCTTATAAACTTACTCAGCCAAAACGATTGCCCAGGGAACAAATTATAGATTTACGTTACGAGACCAAAGATCGCCCGTTAGATATACACAAGACTAATCACGTTTAACCACTACAGAGACGCCAGAGACCGCGGCACCTCAGAACGTCTAGCCGAGCAAAGGCTGTTCCAGGCGGGGTACATCGCGCTGAGCGCCCGGTCATCGCTGGATCTCACAACTGGATACAATTTTCATAAATCTTTATAAATAAACCACAGATTTGAGCTTTAAACAACTACATTCTCGCCTGAAAAACTCTTAAAACTAAATTTCATGATACAGAAACAGTAGTATTATATGTCAACTGTATTAAAAAATGGCGCTTCTTATGTTGTCATTCTCCGTGGCGCTGCCTTGTCAGCTGTCAATCAAGCTGTCAATCAAAGTTAACCACGCCCTTATTGTCCTACATTTTATATCTAAATACGATCTAAACTAACGAGTTAGAAAAAAATTCACTGCCCTCATGGTTGTCAGGCACTCGGAACCTATCGAAAAATACAATAAAAGTCCATGGGACCAACCTGTAAAAACATGAATTTATGCTGTGAAAACGGACATTTTAACATGGGGGCTATGGACATTTGCTCCCTTTTGGGACCTTCCCCTAGCGGATTTTCGATGTATTGCAGTTTTTCGCACTTCCGGGTAGGCTTCATTTTTCAGATGAGAATGTTGCCCCTTGGTCTAGACACTCTCAATAGACCTTCTAGCTGCAAAAACCCAAATTGGGTCAGGCCAATCACAACGCGTATAGAGTAGGCGGGGCGGGCTTAACATAATGACGACAGAGATGTGACGGTTCCCTGGCTTGAAAACAAAGAATGGCTGCTGGCGAACAGTCTTACGAATCGGCTTTGGCCGCGACTCTGGAGGACTTGGAGTTAAGTTTTTCTTTGAGAAAAGAGCAAAGAACGGCACTTCTGTGTCATTCTTTAAAAGTCATTCATTCTTTCATTCTTGACTTGTTCGTAGTTTTGCCGGTGTTACACCAGATTCTGTGACCGTCATAATATGTGACCGTAGTGGGCGCGGTTGTCACTGCGTGCTCCGTGATCTACGCAAACAGCGTAACTTTTGACTATAAGCCAAAGGTGAAGTATTTACGACACGTTTGTTTAGAAATGCTTTTTTTTTTGCCTGTCAGATATGGCAAAAGTTGAATCTATCATCTAACGTTAGCTCAGCTGTTGGGAAAACGCTCTGGTTGGTTGTAGCGCTGTCCTATTGCGTGCAGAGGGAATTTGAAAGACAGCCGTTTATCCCGCCCCTCGGATTGAGCGTGTCTATGGTGAGTTTCCAGACCTAACATCTTGATGTAGGTCTGGCTTGCCAGGCTAGAATTGAGCATTAACTAAGATTAATAAATGCTTAGTATTATTGGCAAACTTTACAAAATAGTCATGTGCCTCAACAAGTAAAATCATAACATAATGATACCTTTGCAAATCATAAGCTAATGATTAATTAAAGCAGACAACTGGAAGTTGAAATACATGGCTTCTACCCATTGTGGTTAAATTAACATATTCATTTACACTATTAGTTTATGTTATTAAGGAATTAATACATTATGACACATTTAATTAATAACAATTCAGATATTACTTAATCTATTAATCATATAGAATCTTAATTAATTGCTGATGCAGTAATCATTAATAAATGGTTTAGTTCTTCATACATTAACTCATACCTATCTGTGCCTTTGTTAAGCATGAATTAATGCATATTAGTGCAACCGTATTGTAAAGAGTTACCGTATTTTTAATTGTTAGTTCATGTTAACTAATGTAGTTAACTAATGTCAACAAATGAGACCTTATTGTAAAGTTTTCTTGAATTCAAACATCTTGGTTAATATTAATGAGCAAATGTAAGCAAATCGTATTTTGGTTAATTTACCCTGAAGTGATTTCTATCTCTACGGCAGACTTTTGTTGCTGTGAGGATGTGCACTATAGAAGCACTTCTGACTGCATGTATTCCAGCTGCATTCACGAGTGTCAACATTGCACAATTTGATTTATAAAAAAAATAATAATAATTCTACAAATATATTGGAATTTTTGTTGTTTTTCAGTATGAATATATTGAGGAACATAATGTATTTCAAACATTACATGAAAACATGTTGAAATATTAAAACCTTTTTTTTCAGAGAATTCTTGAAATATGCTTCTCATTAAACAAGTAGGTAACAATTTATTTTACAGTGTCATTGTTACACGCTGTAGTTACTATAGTAATTACTATAAATTGTGTATAATTACATGCAACTAAACTTAACCACACCCTAATCCTAACCCTATATAGTAAGTAGTTAATTATTATTATTACTCAGTACTTAAATGTATAATTACACTGTAACACAGACACCTTGAAATAAAGTGTAACCAACAAGTAGGCTATATTGTCTTAGAAGTTTGTCTTTTCCCCCCTACTTATTGTGGCTGTGGACTATTGTGAAACAATTTCCAGAGCATTTATGAATAAAATATAACTTAATATATCGTAAAATGAAACCAGTTTGCATATTTATGATCACTTCTTTGCTCACATACGCATATGCAGGCCAAATGTTTCGCACTTTGAGGAATAGGATTATACTAGCATATCAGACTGCTCACACACACAAAGTACTGCTGATCCCAGCTGACAAACGCCCAGCACTGATGTCTGGATATCATCCAATCTCACAGTGGCCTTGGGCAGAGTGGAATATGATTGGTTGCCAACCAGAGTCAGAAATTTGAGTATTAAGCATTAAATCCAGCCTTATGATTAGTGTCAGTCTGTAATGTCCTGCCCTGAGTACACTTCCCAAGACACTCCTAGCAAAAGCATTCATAAAGTTTAGATGAAACAAACATTGAAGAAGATGTATTTGATGCAACTTTGCAAAGTTGGCTATTTATGGTAAAAACAACCATCACAGAAGATTTATTTGATGCTATCCTTTACACAAAGTTTTATTTTGTGGCTTCCATAAATCAATATAAGCAATGTGATTTGCGAGCACACAACAGACTGTTGTGTGAAAATTATTCTCTCTTCGAGGGCCAAACCTCGCAAGGGTTGGTTGCACACACACAAACCCACACACATACAGGCACGCAGACACAAATGCATGCTCAACACAAGAAAGTAGAATGAAACCGGAGAGAAAGTCTTGTCTGATTGGTAATAGGTTATTGATTAGCGATTCAGTCCAATCCTGTGGTTTGTTGGCAGTTTGAGCTCAACTAGCCAACCTGTTCTCAGAGTAATCAACAAAAGAAAACGCCAGCAGAAGCAACCTGAAGACAAATAAAATACTACTATTGCTGAAAAAAAGACATATTTATACATAATTCACACTTTCTACTATCTTCTATTTTGCAGTGAGCGTACGTGAACATTCTTTGAGTTGGATGAGTTCTCTGCACTCGTTCTGTCATTCTCTGCTGACTGTTCTTCTTAACATGCTAAAAGTTTCTACCCTGTATTGAGCCAATATACTTCTATTGATTCCTTAGCCACGGCCTGTACTGCACACGCACAGTCAAATTCACACACAATATAGCAAAACCACACAGTAATACAGAAATTAGCTTACAAGACGGTGAACTTCATGTTTTAAAGATGAGCTAAACCACATCAGACAGGTGACAGTATTGTCAGTGCGAGTTTGAAATTATATATGAAGCATAATAGAACGCATTTTTCTGAAATGTTCTTGAGGCGCAAGCTTAAAATGACAGTTTGACATGCACTGCTGTTTAACACTGTACGTATGTTGAATCTCTTGATCTCCAGGTCTACATCTTATTAAAGCAATAGTTCAGCCAAAGATGAAAATTCTGTCATCATTCACCCACCCTCGTGTCATTCCAAAACCTTTCTTTGATTTTTTTTCTTTCTTTCTTGGAACACAAAATATTCATTTTGAACAGTGTATTTGCTGTTTTTTAACGTTTAATTAAAATTAATGAGAAATGCACCTTTAAAGCTATAAAAAGAACACAAATCGTCAAAAGTATGATAAAAGTGGCCCATAATAGTACATGCTTTATATTTCAAGTCGGTTGAATCCATATCATAGTTTTATGCGAGGAACAAAACAAAAATGTAGGTCATGCACAAAATCCATAAGTGAAGTAGTGATGCCTGATTTGTCATTAACTAAATTAGTTAAATTATTAAAATATGTACTATAAAAAAAAAAAAAGTTCTTTTGCATCCTTCTAGATGGATGGATGGATGAAGAAATCGAGATATTACAAAGAAATAGCTAGATAGATTACAAAGAGCTATATGCCGTTTCATTACATGCATATTACGTGCACGTACTGTAAACCTAAATATATTCAATGACAATGCATGCACATTCATACACACATTCATCTTGTCATTTTTCAGGCCTCTACAAATTTTAATTATGAGCAAGCTTTTTATAGATTCAAGCCACAGTGTGGCTTTACAGCAGCATAACATAATGCATCACTCTCCCAAGAGTATTTCTCATGCTCTCAGCTAGATCTTCGCTCAGATCCCAGCGTGAGCAGACCACAGGGACTATTTGTCACTGTAATACTGATCAAACCCCTCCTCTTTAATATCATGCTTATCTTCCCCTATTGATCTTCATTTTACTGCATCGTAATTGTAAGCAGTATGCTGTAAATGAGCAGTCCATATAAAATCTTTTGATCTTCTAAGTTTTCCTGTGCAGGAAATGATCTAGGAGCCGTGCACCACTTGTTTGTTGCCTTATCATCCTCATGGGGAGACCTGGAGATCTGGGCTTATCTATAATGGTAGTGCAAGCACACTGATGTTACAGTGGCGCTGTTCACACCTGATATTAAGATGCATTTTGGTCGATCGGATCACAAGTGGATGACGCTAAACACAGGTCTATACCATTTTGAGATTGTCCACTTTCGACCACTTCCAGAGGTAGTCGAAAACATATTCGACCGGATTGCTTTTGTAGTGTAGACGCTCATGTGGTCGAATATGTTCGAATATGTGCCACAAAGGTCCGCCTACTCTCCGCCTACTGACCTAATGCTTAAAGGGGTCATATAATGGTACATGCACTTTTACAAGTTGATTGTACTGAAATGTGTGTTGGCAGTGCCTGTACACAACCATCATATAATGATAAAAATCCATCCAGTGTTTTTTTTTAATCTTCTTATATGTTTTCCCCCATCTCAAATCAAGCCGTTCGACCGTGTGACGTCACACGGTCGGACGCCCCTCCCGCGATTGTTGATTGACAGCAGCGTTTCAACACAGACCTGCCCTTGCTCGTGAGCGAGCTGTCAATCATAGTCCGTGCGGACCGGCGCGGTCATTGTTGATACTGGAGCAAGCACTGTCTATGAGCAGAATGGCGTCTAAGCGATTGTGGTGTTCTGTTCTTGGGTGTAATAAGGAACACAGCAGTCATTTTGATATTCCTAAATCCGAACCGCTGAAGTTGTTTGTTTTCGAAGGGAATATTCCCCACGATCAACGTCAATGCTTTCATGTTTGCGCGAATCATTTCACACACCAGACTGCTTTACAAACGAGGGTCAGTAAAGCTGGTTTTTCTAAGAAGCTGCTCCTGAAAAAAGGATCGGTACCAACTATTCGTGTTCCTGCTGCACCTCCAGAAGAACTGAAGTGAGTGTAACGTTTTATTAACCTTTATATTAATATTTATATGTGTGTGTGTGTGTGTGTGTGTGTGTGTGTGTGTGTGTGTGTGTGTGTGTGCGTGTGTGTGTGTGTGTGTGTGTGTGTGTGTGTGTGTGTGTGTGTGTGTGTGTGTGTGTGTGTGTGTGTGTGTGAACAATTTTTGGAAGTAAAAAAAAAAAAAAAAAACATTATTTTGAGAGAGAAAGGGGAAATGGGATTGAAACACAAAGGAGGCCATATTCAAACCTTTATCTCCCATGTGAGCACCAAGGCTCAACATGTCAGAAATCTCAAACAAAGAAAGCAGGGAAAAACAATGCTAAATGTAGCAAATTAGAGTAAAAAAAAAAACATGTATCCCATGTATTTTGTTGATTATCTATAAGGCCTTGTCAGGTCAAACTCAATTTTGGTATTTCGACACAAATCTGTGATCAACACAGGCCAGCTGTGTTCATCTTCCAAAAAAAAAAAAGAAAAAACCTTTACCAAAAGTACTCAAAGAAAATATGCCCCAGAATTATATTAAATGCATGATAACTTTGAAGGACAAATTTAAGACAGATGTTTCCACCAATCAAATGAAAATCAGGTTAGAGAGGCTTCATGGTGCTAAGAATATGCACTTCAGAAGAAAAAAAAAAAGTGTTCAATCATGTTCTTATCAGAATTTTTTTTTTATCACATATATAAACGCCAATCTGCATGTGCATGGAAAGAACATGTTCAGACAGATAATAAAGAAATGTCTTGAAAATTCTGAAAAACATCCAGAGATTCTGAAAAAAACGTTCAGATCCTGGAGTAGCTGTCAAAATAAAATCACCCTAGAGACAGGTAAGGTAATTAGTACTTGACATGATCAGAAATAACCCCAGGAGCAGTAACAGCTGCGTACTTTCTGCACTGACTAATGACAGTCCTCATGAATCCCACCAATGAGAAACACAGAGGCTCTTTGCGAAATAAAAACCATTGCTTAACGTGAATGAAATTGCTGTCCTTTTCAACTTTGTTAATCACTGAGGAGACAATTCACACAAGAATGAGTGTGAATTCAGGAAACATTATAGCTGAAGGAGAATAATAACTAAAGCCAAATTGCTGCAGTTAAAGGAAATGTTGACTAAAAACATCCAAAATGTGGTTGCATAATTATAAGCCCAGCATATCAATATCTTAAAGCATTGTTGTAAACAGAAATGGTTCCATATAGCTTAACATGTTCGGGAAAGCCATACCACCATAACACTCATATTCATACTGTGTGTATACTGTTCAAAAGTCTGGGGTTAGTAAGATTATTTTTGAAAGAAATTAATTCAGCTGGGATGCAATAAATGTATCAAAAGTGACTGTAAATACTTTTACATTGTTACAAAACAGTTCTAATAAATGTTCTTTCTATTCATCAAAAAAAAAAAAAACTATCACAAAAATATTAAGCAGCACAACTTTTTTCAACACTGACAATTATAATAAATGTTTACTGATATATTGTGATAATATTTCACAATATTACTGTATTTTTGATCAAAAAATTGGTGAGTATAAGAAACTCCCACAATGGAATGCACTCAACTTGACCTTTCTTATATTTTCAGTGTGACAAATTGATATCACAGTCTCTCAATATCTTAAGTAATTAATTGTTCAAACTTCCACAAGGTAAGACTTTTTCACCAAACGTCCCCATTTTTAGAAAGTCACGTTTTTTTTGTTGACAACTGGACGCCACATACTGAATGAAACATGCAACATAATGAGATAACAATAGAGAACATTATTGTTTGAAATGTTTAACACTGCATATTTTACATACTAGCTTCACATACTACAAAGTATGTCATATACAGTGAATACTGTACAGAATGCCGTAAGTAGTAAGCTAATATTCCTTTCAGAAACATATTGTGCACATAAACAAGAAGCCTTCAAGAAGCATTATTAAATCTCTAAAATTTTCAAGGGAAGACATTCAATGCTGAATGAATGTGCTCAAGAAACATTTAAATTCATATTTTATTGACAACTTCAAACATGCCATTTCTCAGCAAATATGGAGCAGTTTAGAGAAGATAACATTTCTAGCAAACACCTTTTTTTTTACTTACTTTAAAGTGTACTCAGCGACATAAAGGAACAGTTTATCTCAATAAAGCAGCCATTTTCCTTTCTGCACCATGAACAGGGTAAAGCAAATCTCCAGCAAAGGTTGTGCATCACTTTCTAAATCTAAAACTCAAAGATTATTTGGATTTATCATTGTTAGCAGTCTCTGGAATTTCCTGTCCAGACTTCATTTCTCCTCAGTCCCGCTGATACGCTCTTATCACCTCTAACATTTACCTCCACAGTCCAGGTTGTACCCTGAGCCCTGCTAGCTAAACACCCAACGGCTAGCCTGCCCTTTTACACATGCTACATGGACCCCGGCTAAATGTCATTAGCCGCTGATGAGGATCAAAACTAAAATGGCCCACTAGCCTGTGTAATGTCAACGTGTAGCATTAATTAAAACCGTGTCTGTTTTTAATTCATTTCTCTAATCGAGAAAGGTAGAGTTGATCCCAGGTTGGTGATAACGGCCATGTCACCATGTAGCGGCGGACGAGGCGAGGAATTCGACGTCTGAAAAGGCAACAGCTGGAAATTTGCCAAAGGTGCTGGCTCCTTGAGATGTTAAGATGCAGATAGTGTTTATATTTATTTGGTTAATTAACTACGGCTCATTGTTCTGGAGACAGTGACCCCAATTATCTAAACACACGTTTATTTGGTGATGTCCCATCAAACACTAATTTGGTAATTCACAGGAATGCTGTCATAAAAATCACATACTGAGGGCATCTAAGGGTTAGTTTACCCACAAATTTGTTAGTCACTCTCATGTTGTTCCAAACCCATAATACTTTCTTTCATCTTCAGAACTCAAAAGAAGATATTTTGGTAACACTTTATTTTGATAGTCCACTTTAGACACTCTGCTAGCTATAAGTACAACTACAAGTCATTAGAATATTACTTGGTAGTCTGCTTAATATCTGCTAACACTTTATTTTGGTGGTCCCCCAACATACATTCTAGTGACTGTAAGTAACTTTGCAAGTAAGTCATCTTATTCTACTAACCCTAACCCTAATCTACTAATAATGCACCAATAATGCTACATTTTCTATATATTGTAATCATTTTGTTCACAACTTCTAATAATTACTTCAATGAGCTCAATGTTTCGCCTTAAATTAATAAATTGTTAGCTAACTGTGTGATTTGTATGTGTACATTTCTGAAATACATAACTTGGACACATTCACCTCTGATAACAGATCACTCTAAATTGTAACGTAGACATGTATTTTCTTTGAAGCTGCTTTGAAATAATGTTTGTTGTGAAAAGCACTATACAAATAACTGAAAGGGGCAATAATAATTGAAAATTGAAGGGACAGGAATGTCTCAGATACAGTATGAGATAAGTTGTTTGTGTTTTGAAGATGAACGAAAGTCTTACGGGTTTGGAACAACATAAGACAACATGGCAAAATATGATTTTTTTTTTTTTTTTTTTTTTTTTTTGGGGTGAAATATCCCTTTAAGGTATCAAGAAACATTTGAAGTAATTTAAAAACACTGCTGTGGAAACTCACTGTGAGTTATATTACATGTCACTAGCAGTTGCTGTCATCTCTGCATCTGTCGAACAGCATCATATCGCCATTGCATGCCCGCGTAAACATAGTTCCCACCCCTCCTGTACGGAAAAACAATAATAATGTGCTTTGACAGAACAGATTGTGTGACACTAATGTAAATAAAGAGACTATCACTCTTCGTTATGCCTGCTGCTCTCTGATGACACATCTGCCTTGTGCTTAGATGTTGGGTTATGCCTAACCAATCACAGCAATACAACACAGAGTTATCCAATCGCATCGCACGTGGGACTAGTTCATTGAGCCAATCAAAATGAAAGGTGGGATGACATTGCCAAGAGATGAGAGGTAATTGCAGAGGTAACCTGTGCCCACAAGGCTTTTGAGAATTTTTGTGCATCTGAGAGAGAGCGCAGAGAGAATAATTAATATTCTCCGTCATTCTCGGTTCCTGAAGGTCTGAACAGTCCCCATGTTTTATCATCCTGAAATGTTGTTAAATGTTAATGGGAACCTATTTTTACATGGGCCATTCCACCACACTCCTAACCCCCTGAATAAATCATTAGTACCAACACACTTTCCAATACTTGTGAATCCCTTGCTCTCTGCTAACACACTCAGTGTTTGGGACTGGAAACCGTAATTACTGACAGGTGTGACTTTTGAATTGTCCTGTTCATACATCGTCCTATACAGGAGTGGCTCGAATACTGTCTATATGCACTAATATGACATCAAACTACTTTCAAAATTGGTGATTTCCATAACATCAGCATGTTACACAAATTACACAATTTACAATTTCATTGTAAAATATTGCAATACTTTTCCCCACAATATTTGACAAATATCAGGGATGTGCCCGAAGATGAATAACAAATTCTACCAATTAACAGAAAACAATATTTGATAACGAAATATTTTAAAGAACATAAATAAATTTGATGCCTTGAGTGAAGTTTAGGAATAAAAATGTGCACAGTGTGATTTTATGTTCAAATCAGATCAAATTTGATAAATAATAAATAAATAAAAACAGTAATATTTTGAAATATGTTGTAACAAGCATTGTCAAACAAACATTTTTTTCTCAATATATTTATACCCCCAACGGGGCGACGCATCCTGGAGGATACAAACATTAAAATTTAAAATAAAAGTCTTTTTTTTTTTTTTTTTTTTTTTTTAATCATGAAATTGTATTATTTGTGTCCTAATAAGCAATATATAGCAATAAATTAATGTGTTGATGCCTCTTTTTGGACTTCCCTTTGTAGGGTTAAATACCTGATTTCTAATTTCAATACATTTTACTATTTAATTTATTCCTGTGATGGAAAAGCTGATTTTTTATAATCAATTACTCCAGGCTTCAGTGTCACATGATCCTTCAGAAATCATTATAATATGCTGATTTGCTGCTCAAGAAACATTATTATCATCAATGTTGAAAACGGTTGTGCTACTAAACATTTTTGTGGTTACTGTGTTATTATTATTTTATTTTTTTCAGGAATATTTGATGAATAGAAGGTTGAACAGCATTAAATGTCTTTACTTTGACTTTTGATCAATTAGTTCTTGCTGAATAGATGTATGGATTTCTTTAAAAAAATACTTTTGAATGGTATGTGCACCTATTCTACTTGCAGACTCTCGTGGGCACGTTAGGTCTCTATTTTTTATTTGTCACATTTTCTATTTCTCTCATTCTCCAATGATCAGTAAAAAAGTGAGAAGCTCTAGCCTTTGTGCATGTGGATTGTGTTTAGACTCCTGAGGAGGGATTTACAATCATTTCAACCATTCCTAGAGAATCATTTTGACATTTTTTTTCTTGTCTCAACATTTGTTTAAGGATGGAATAAAAGCGGATATTACTAAGGGGAGGAGAACAAGAGAAAATATCATATTCTTCCTACATCATACAGAGTGTGGAAATAATGCCTACAACAGGAAACTTTTGTCTCGTTTTAGCAACTCCCAATACAGGCATTCTAGCAACAAGGCCACAAGGGAGTACCATAGAGAACGAACGAGAGAGAAAGAGGAAATGATAGATAGTGCATATGAAAGAGAGAGCACCAGAGAATGGTTGTGCAACATTCACAAGAGACAGAAGGTTGGGAGGCAAAAATAAACTCTTGTCTTCTGTGCCTATAGTGACGTAAACACATAACTTGAGAGGGACACCTATAAAACATGCGTGAGACCTTGGTTATAGTCAACAGGTGTACATGAACATTTAAACATGCATACACACACACACACACACATACATCAGGCCTTTAATTAATTATCTTGTCCTAGGCAACGACATTCCCACTGTAACCTGACTAACTCAGCTTTTTATCCAAAGCACAGTGGGATATATGCTGAAAAGACATCCTTAAATTAGCACTGCAGAGTCGGTGTGACTTTATGGCAGGAGATCTTGCTTTACCCGTTGCATATATCCTGTATCCTGTCCTGAAAACAAGGAAAAAACAAGGAAACAGCTTTGCATGTATCAGCATAATAATTTCAGCTCATGAACTAAATGGATTTTGCAATCTAAACAAAACTGTAGGTGATGAAATACATGGTTAAATATATAACAGGATTAGATGTACCGTTCAAAAGTTTGCTGTCAGTACAACTTTATTTTTGAAAGAAATTATTGCTTTTGTTTATCCAAGGATGCATTACATTAATCAAAAGTGACAATAGACCTGCATAATCTTAAAAGTTCTATTTCAAACAAATGCTGTTCTTTTCAACTTCCGATTCGGCGAACCCTGGAAAAAATATTAATATTAATTCATTTAAATATGTTATTGTTGAGTTTCCACAACAATATTAAGAAGCACAACTGTTTTCAACATCGATAATGATAATGTATATATATATATAAATGCTGAGCAACCTATACAGAGCAATAAATCCTGAGCAACATGTTCAGCATGAATGCTTTTTTAAGGATCATGTGACACTGAAGAATGTAGTAATGGCTGCTGAAAATTCAGCTTTGTCATCACAGGAATAAATAATATAAAAAAAAAAACAACAACAAAAAACAGTTACTTGAAAATGTAATATTATTTCACAATATTATTGTTTTTACTGTATTTTTGATCAAATGAATACAGCCTGGTCAGATAAGAGACTTCTTTCAAAAATATGAAAAATCGTACAAACCCCAAACTTTTGAACGATATAGTGTAAGTTCCTCAGAATATCTCAGTCCTCACTCTGGTAATGTACAGTAAAGCCACTTGGATTGTTGGATAACAGACTGCATATTTGTGAAGCCATCAATGCAGGCATCACAGAAATGTTGGACACAAACTTTACAGAGAAGTCTCACTATTTTCCAGTAGGCAATTCAGGACAGGGCCAAAAATATTTTAAACCTTTTATTTTGCCATATGGTGAATGCAATTTCATCATTACATGGCCATCCAGGAACACTACTAAACCCAAATCCAGGAAGACCAAAATAGATCATAAGGACACTTTGAGACCCATAACCCACACTATAACTTACCCCCCTATATGTTTATAAAGGTATGCATATGACCATTATTACATGTCAGTCTTCCCATGTCACAAAAAAAAAAAAAAAAAGGATTTTCACGACAGAAAAGGACATCATAGGGTGCAATCAAATCGTCTTGAGTCGACGAATCAGAGGAAAGTCCTTCTAGTTTGGACAATTGGTGGCACTAGAAGCATCAATTTAGAGACTCCAAAATTACTGTGGTTTTTGTTCAGACTATCCTCTATCTGTGTGCCAAATTTCACAACTTTCCTCTTCAAGAGCAGAAAAAGAAGAAGAAGAAGAAAACTAACAGTCTCTGTGAATCCCTACAGTCCGGGCACTGATCAGTGAGTCGGCCATTTCAAGGGGTGTCTCAATCGCAAAATCCATCCAGTGCACTGAAACGTTTATTCCCTAAAAAGACCCACAACACATCGATGCTCACTATGTTCCCTCGCCGTAAGTTCTGAAGCGCGAAACATAAATCACTCGAGCCAACTCACCACACATAATTACATGCGATAAATGTAAAAAAAAAAAGAAAAAGAAAATGGTATTTAAATATATTCCAGCATAACTATACATTGACAGACAGGTAACATAATCTAGCTAACATTTATAATTCATTTATGACTGAATTGCTGCATGTACTGTATATATTACAATAAAAGTATTTATCATAATGTACTTTACATAACATTAAAAAAAGTCAGAAAAATCTGTTATGCAGTTGTTCATAAATTACAGTAGTGATGTTGTACAACAAGGATGTTGTCCCGAATTTGTGTATACAATATTTGTATACTAGACCTAGGGAGCTGACTAAGACGCACCAATATTCAAAAGGTGCCTACGCACATTCGGTGCTTGGCCCCTATTTACAATTCTGAAATACAATTCTAAATAAAGTCTGATTCAAATTCAAATGAAAGTGCAAGTTATTTGTCAGTTTGACAGCCCATCAATGTCACAAAAAAACTTTTTTCTTTTAAACTTTCATGTTGCAGGCCTCTTTTTTACTGGTGGCTACATACTGTCACTACTCCTGCTGCCCCTCATGTTGCGAATCTTTATTCATCCTTCTCAAGCACCTTTCCTTTCATATGTTTCCTTTTTTGGCCACTCTTTCATGAGTGCCTGTGTCACACACCATTGGTGGCCCTTAGAAGCAGGGTGTCAATTCAGGCTATGCCACAATCCCTCTTTGTAGGAGACGCCAAAACAGCTTGTCTGCAGTATTCAGCTTTACAGCTCAAGGCTCTCCTCCAAGACCAAGACCACCATGCCGCATCCCCCGAACTCTAGCTTCTGGCTTTCTACACTTTGTGGATTAATTATAATTTGCAATGTCGCACCCTCACAGTCATCTGAGGCAAATGATCCAAAATGGCCGCCATGTCGCTGCGAGGGTGTGTTGGGATTTGCGACGCTGTGTTCTCGGTGGGGTGCTGAGGGGAAACGCAAAGGGCCCTCAACAGGCTTTGATGTGCGCTGGTGATTATTGAGGCTAATCAGGAGTGCCATCAGCGAGCTAGCAGAAAGCATGCGCTTTGTTTGTGTTCTTTAATGCTAATCACTGCGGCTAACACATTAGGCACTTTGATTTATTGGCTCAGGGACAATGCTTCTTTATAAGTTTATCTGAGCAGTGGTAAAAGGGTTTATCATTATTAATGAATGTGCACTCCAAACAGGCTCAGCGGCCATTATTTCTGCACAGTGTATCGGTATAGACTAAACTATCAGAGACTGCTATGCCTCTATTCATTTCAGTTTCTCTAGTGTGCCAATTACTACATCTGTTGAAAGGACTAGCATATACGTTAACCCATGTTTTGTATAATGTCCCTTAACATGGGATAGCCTAGGCTAAAAAACTAAAGCAGCTGGACTGCTAAAAAAATAAAATAAAGAACTTGGCTAAGGTTGTGGTCGAAAAAATGGCTTCTTGATTTTGTCATTTTGTTACAAAGATGAGATGGAAAATGTGCACCCTAAATTCAAGGATATTAAACATGACAGCACAGAATATTAATAATGCACTTTTTGGGAAAGATTATGCTTGTTTCAGATCATTTAATTCAGTGTGACGGGGATTGACCTGCTTGAGCAGCACGAGCTGAAGCGAAACAGTCGCTTCACGCACACTACGTAAGTTGACAGATCACGCACACTACGTAAGTTGCATAGGGCCCCGCAAATTACTCAAGGCCCCACCTCCCCCTCGTGTCAAAGCGCGTCAATCAAAGTTTACAACGTCGATGAGAAAATGAAGTGGAACTATACTTCTGGTCACGAAAAGAGAGAGAAAAAAAACACAGTGAGAGTGGTTTGCGGGAACAGCAATCAGGTAGACTTGTGTTCTCTCCTCTCCAAGTTTGATGTCAGCAAAGAACAGTAAACTTAAGTTGATGTGCATCTCTCTCTAGTCTGTCTGTCTGTCTAACCCAGCTGGGCAGTACATCTTTTGGTCTTTCTGTGTCTTGCTTGCTAATGCCGGCCACTTCCAGGGCTGTGTTCTGTGGCTTTGTGCCTGAGATAACCGCGCAGCGTGTTAACAAGCGTTCATATGCACGTGCACGAAATGAAACGCGCCCTTTACAGCAAAAAGTGGGGACCAGTACAATATGGGCGTGATGGGATTCCTCATTATAGGTGCACATACTTTTAAACCAAGACAATGATTATCTAGTCTCCAAGTCAGTTTAGTTACAACTCTGCAATAAAGCAAGATGGAAAGCAATGTATTGACATTGATTTATGATTTAGACATTGATAATACAATGTATTGATTTATAGGCTATATTGCATTTAAAATGTTGATTGGCTGGACATACTGGTCGATATGGACATCCCTCAGGAAAATACTAACCATCAAGTATTGCATTTATCATTTAAAACACAGTGACATGCTATGGCAAGCCATTTTAGCCTGTATTCATTCACAGGGTGCATTTTTGATATCAATAATTACATTTATACTGTTTAAAATGTGAATTCTTGATATTAAGAATGTACTTTTTCTAGTAACAATGTCTATTTCTGATATCAGGAATTACATTTTCATTAGTAGTAGTTAAAGGAGGGAGGATTGTAGTGGGAGGTGTGACTGTGTGGCAATGGCAAATGGTTTACATGGCTCATGTGTCAGGTATGAGGGCCCCTTAACAGAATTTTGCTTAGGGCCCCAGGGAGGTCAGGATCGGCTCTGGAAACAGTGAATGAACACCAGTAAACTGAAACGCAGCAAGCGGGTTAATTAACTCACCCGAACGCATCCTATAAATATGTGATTAATCACGTATATGCACAACATAAAAGTAATACTACAATTTGCCTCTGCTCAACATGACGGAAATAAAAACTATAACAACACTGTGTTTGTTAAATGTTGAAATAAATATAGGATAAGTAAATATATAATACAGTACAATTGTAGTCAGAGTAAAATTAAATATGTTAAGTTAATAATTTAATATTTTATTGTAATTAGAGGAAATTCATGCTTTAATATTTGTTGACAGATAGATAGATAGATAGATAGATAGATAGATAGATAGATAGATAGATAGATAGATAGATAGATAGATAGATAGATAGATAGATAGATAGATAGATAGATAGATAGATAGATAGATAGATAGATAGATAGATAGATACTGC
Organism: Rutilus rutilus; assembly: GCF_951802725.1. Lineage (NCBI taxonomy): Eukaryota > Metazoa > Chordata > Actinopteri > Cypriniformes > Leuciscidae > Rutilus > Rutilus rutilus. The sequence goes on along the minus strand of NC_140210.1, from coordinate 19,963,305 downwards.
AGATTATGAATGCCGCAGTGACAACAGCCACAGTGAGTTTAAGAGTAAGACACAATGAGAAAGAGAGGGAATGAGAAGGAGAGAAATAGATCAACAACATTGTGTTTACAATTGGGTGCTAAAGGTCAACAGAAGCCTAATACAAATGAACCAGAACATGATGCATGCGTACAGCAGGAGTTTGGGAAGCACCCGACCCTGTGTACTTATCTGTATGTGTGCTTGACAAAGAATGTGTGCTGGTGTGCTTGGCCTATTCATCTTAGTGATCTACACTTTGTCCTTTCACATATATCAAGAGTTCAAGCTAGAATCCCCACCATGCTCACTCCAGCATCACAGCTGGTGCCTGGAATGACAGACCAGTGATGTCTGAAACCCTCCCAATTTACATGCCCTGTCAGCACGGTGGGTGTGTCGGCATTTGATGAAGAGTGTAGATGTTGTATTAATGTCCTTAACTTTTATAACTTATACCTTGACAAACTGCAAATGGGAAGCAAAAATGCTAAATCTAGCATGCATTACATGACTACATTTAGCCAAACAAGAGTTTTCAAATGTCCATTAATGACATTTAACCTGTGCCCTAAACATGATACAAAAAATGATATTATATTATATACAATGCAGGTTAGATACTCATTGTATGTATAAACTGTTGCATGAAGAGTCCTTTTGTGTTATCCAATGCTTTATGTACATACATTTAATCCTATGCATACATACATGCAAACACACACACACACACACACACACACACACACGCATGCACGCACGCACACACAAGTATATAAAACGGGATATATATATATACAAGAAGTGATCAGTCAGATAAAAAATACAAAAATAAACATTTTAAAGGAACTAGAAATTTTAATCAATTTAATCATAAAATAATAGCCCTTGTCGCATCAAGTGTAACATAAAGCTGAATGAATGAGCTGAACCTGTGCAGGCTGAAAAGACGTCAACCAGTAAATTCACTCGCTAAATGGCAGCACCGAGTGAAATAGCTTCACCGAGGGATTTAGCAGGCAAAGTTCAGCAGGTTGTTTGAGCTGCTTAACGTGGATTCAGCACCAGCTCTTTCAATGTGACCTACTGCACCTGTGAAGAGAACAGGAGCAAAATCCTCGTCCAAAGCCAAAACCCACTACCCTAATCACTTAGTTTGCTGACACCAACTAAAAAATGTACTATGGTATTACTGTGACATGGTACCATGGTAGTGAAAATCATTTGAAGTACCATCAGAATATTTTAATCAGCCATTACCCGTATATATAATGAAGTGCCACAAAAACAAAACAAAAAAAAAGTTTACACCATGATTTGCCTTTTGCACAGGTATAGAAAACGAAATTCTTACCTGTCTGGATTTGATCTCTTTCACATAAAGTGGAAGAAGGAACTCCGACACTCCCTCTAATCTGATGCCCTCTTTGGTTACGCGAAGATTTCCCATGCCATCCTGAGGGACAGAGAAAGAGAGAGAGAAAGAGTTTGTGATATGCATGCAAATATATTTTAACATATTTACGTTTCAAGGATTGTTTTCTGAATCAAGTATTTTTCACCTGTCAATATCCTGAGTTCAAGGCAAAACATCAGCATCTGAATGATAACACAAGCTAAGAGACATGCTGTCTCGCTGTGAAGTGCTGGTGTCACAAGTTTCATTTTCATGGACTTTTAGGGGCCGTTTACAAAAACACACCATTTTCAAATAAAAAAGGAAAACTTTTTATGTGTTTTGCCCATTCATGTAGATGACAACGGCATTTTGGTGGCCTGAAACTTTTTAAAACATTGTCCCTATGTAAACAACAAAAATGTGCAGTTGTGAAAACGGTGACATCATGTGCATGCGTATCACTTGTCAAGTCTTTTTCAGTGACATCGGCAACTATTCGCCTGGCATGCATTATACAGCACTTTTAGTCTTTTTCACGGATCAGAGTGAACGGTGATCGTTTTGACAACGTTGTCGCCTGTACACGAAAAACGTAAAAGGATAAACTTTCCCGTCTTTTGCTCATTGTTGTCGTGTAAATGTACCCTAAGTTTATTTTTTAAATGTTTCTTGTATTTACTTTCTGTTTCATTGGTTGTCATGGTAACCAAGTCTGGTTTTCATTTGTCGTCATGCTTACTCATCGTTTCATTGATTTCACACACCTGGTCCTTGTTTTGTTCATTAATTTCACTCTGTATATACTGTCCTCAGTTCAGTTTACTCACTGTCTGGTTTTGATTGTGCTCTAGCACACTGTTGTGCTTATTTTCCCATTGTAGAGTATCCACTTTTGTTTTGTATATTGAAAATTAAATTAACTGTTGATAAATTGGTCCGCTTTGCCACTCGTAGTCTTCGTGTCGGACTTGACATTACATTTAGATGCCCCTGGTGTGCCCACAGTTACAGAATCACAGTCAGTCTTTAGCAGGTTCAGCATTGATAATCAAAATAACTGAGTTTCACATGAATGAAGCATGAATTGATAGTTACATTTGCATGCTCTTGTTTTTCTGAATGAAAGCTTTTCTGTCTTGTAGAGAATGCAAGAATATGGATGTCAGAATGTACAAAAAATTTACCAGTTTGCTCCCACGTCTCTGCATTAATAAATGATTGTAAATGCTCAGATGTGGCAGCATGTGGATTTTTACATCTCTCAAAGGCTGGTTTCTCTATTCAATTTGGGTTGCACAAAAAGGAGCCCCACGGCTGTTTTCCAGCTTCCTTTACCCCCATCTCTCTATCTCCTTCCCAAATGCCATAACTACAATAATGACGTCAGACACCAGTCCACATTTTTCATATCTTTAAAAAGACTGGACATTGTTGATAGAGAACTATGTTGTTGTTTTTTATGATTCAACATATAAAAAAATATATATATAAAAAAAATAATTGGCTACATTTTTCAAATGATTCTACCTTTTTATATTTTTTGACCTCCCTGCTTTTAACCTGTTCTTTTTATCTCTCAAGAGTGTTCTTGGACAACGTTAATTAGTCAATTACTAGAGAAGTTGATTTCATGGTTGGCTCTAAAAGCATTGTCACAATTATCACATAGAACACTATAATTACTGAATTTGAAAGCACTGCCAGAAGATAGGGAACTTCAAGTCCCGTTCCGGCACAATTTCAGGTTAACTAAAAGCTGAAAAGGTGGACTCTGTTAACCTGTTATTCTTTGGGAAAGTAGACCATGGCACTGCTGTCAAACAAGAGTTTTTAAAAAAGAGAACAACGAACACCTGCAGCCAATGAGTGGGTCTTCTTTTTACCAGATTTTCCATTTAAAAAAAAAAAAAGAAAGAAAGAAAACATTTAAATTCACAATTTAAAAAAAGCATTTGGTTCGATAAACTGAATAACAGGTTTTCTGTTCAGTGCCTGATTAGAAACCTCAAGAAATGTCTTGTATGTGTAACGGGTTTGGTGTAGTAGGCAAACGTATGAACGAGAAATACTACAGTATTTTATTATAAGCACAGGAGATTGTTAAAACAACACATTACAAAAAGACAATAAACGACAAATGACTAAACTGTACAGGAAGTATGTATACAGGGGATAACAATGAACTAAATAAGAAACACATGATAATAATTAACCATAGAAACCAACAGGGACATAATCAGAAACCAAGGAAACAAAAACTAAACAGAGCAGGGAAACAGGAACTAAAGGAAACACAACAGAACATTAAAATAAGAATCCAAGACAGTGACAGTATGTACATTCCTACTTGTACTAATTTAAATCGTAATAATATTTTACAACATTCCGGTAAGCAAATGCATTCAAACAGTCGGTCCAAAACAGCCCTGATGCAGAGAAAACCCAGACGATTTCTTCAAAGATGGTATTCATCAAAGCACGAGCTCTCTCCTATTCTATGATTATTTCGGAGCAGCTCAAGCCATTTCTCATGGCTGTGAAATACAGATTGAACGGTGGCTCAAATGACTCAACCGCTGCATAAGCATTTGATACGCAAACCAGTGTCCTGCTAGTAAAGTTTTGACGGATGTTGACTGTACTCAAGGTAAAGACGTTTACAGTAAAACACCGGAATCGTACATTAGTCACACGAGAAAAGAGTCTGTTATTATTGATGCTCTTGATCGCTTTTGAAAATTTGTAAATATTGGGGGGTGCGGAGGCGCCATTGTGTGTATTGTGTCAAAAGGGAGGCCCACTGTCTTTGACTTTGAAAACCTGTGCATTATACATTATATTACTTAATGTAAGTATGTACAGATTAAATATGTTCCTTTTTCTCTGTTTTTCAGTTTGCTTTTGGTTAGCAAACAAAAAGCCCTATTGAGTCACTAGAATAAGATATCATAATAACACACTTCATTTTTTTTTTATCAAGGTTAACAGGATTCTGTGGTGGGATTGGATCTTGCACGACATCTGAAATGGTACACAATTTCCACCAAAGACAAGGCAGTTCTTAGCAAACTGATCCACTAAACCTGCTGACCTCAAACCAGGAACCAATAACATCAGTGATAATGTCCTCAAAACAGCTCTCCAATGAAGTATCAAAACTAAACAGCTCCATGGTGTGCTGTAGGGATAACGCCAAAACCTGGAAAAATGATTCGCCAGTGGTTCCCTCAATATTTTCCAATGGGTTTTTTCCAAGGGGGGTTTTACATTTATTAGTAAAATAAGGTACATAAGTTGGCAATACTTTTTGACGGCACGTTTTGATCTACAACGTAAATTACACACACTCATATTAAAACATACATTTTAAAGCTGAACGTTTAGGGTGTGAGTATGTGCAGTTTACAGTGTAGAACAAAACGTCCAAGTATCGCAAAGTTATGTTTACTACAGATCATATTTTACTCACAAATTGAAAAAACCCATTAGAAAAACCCATAGGGCAGTCTAAAGTGAACCACTAGCGAATTAGTCTTCCGGGTTTTGACGTCATCCCTGCAGCACTCTATTATTATAAACAGTTCCACAATGAGCGGCCAATGCATGTTTCAATGCATCTTCAGCTGAGAGATACACCCAGCTAGTTTCTCAGTCTGTCTGAAATATAATGATTTTATTCACAAATATCATGTTTTCTTGGTGACAGTCTGGGCCAGCTCAATAACTAGACATTCTTTCAATCAGTGACCACTTTAGGAGATTCAAGGAGTGACAACAGTGTCAGTGAGGCCCTAAGGCCTATAACTTGATCCTTTTTTAGTACCATTACAGCTTACATTTCTGCTTCAACTGGCATGACAGTGGTTTGTTACCATCAACTTCCTCGACAGCAATGGCCATCTGAGTTGCTGCTCTCTCAATAACATTTTCAATTTCAGCACTTCTCCCTGTCACGATCAACTGAGCGGCTTCTACTGATCATGCTGGACTGATCTTGTTAAGACCAAACATCTCTGAAATAAGGGCAAAAAGGGAAAGTGGAATCTCCTATTATATCAAACGTGTTGAATAAGAAGCTAACGTGGTATTTGTGTTCATTATTTCTCCTGTCACATGCAGGTGCCTGTATTTCCATTCATGAAACAAACTACATTCCCAATAGATCATTCATCAACCTCTTCATCAGCTTTGCAGACATAAATGCATACTCATCCAGAGTAATTTTTAAATACAGCACAAGTGTGAATCAACCATTTCTGTGTGAGCAATCAACATCATGTAAACAGACATACAATCATCACTTCAGTATGCTGTCAGAATGATTGGATTCATGGCAATACAGTGCCATTTAAACCTTTAGTGGGGATTCGATTAGCTGATACCATATAACGGAGCCAGCATAGATAACACTTGAGCAGATTAGGTTTCAGGTATGGCATACTATGCACTCATAATATAAATTTAAGTATAAAATATAATATATAATTATATTTTATACTATAATATATAATATAAAAATATAAAAATATGAATTGGTATTATTGAGCAAAGTTACTGTAGTTCAGTCTCCGCTGACAAATACCACAGCTCACAGCGCTGTTCATTGCTAGTAGTAGAAAAATGCAGCTGCAAATTGAATGTCTGCCAACATGAGCAAAAAAAAAAAAAACACGAAATATAAATAACGCCTGGGGGTTACAAACGTTGCTTTGAAATACTAATAAAGGTCTTTATTAAATTTTAATTTAACGTTGAGTTGACTTTTGGAATTTCAATAATAATAACCTATTACAAGGTCAAGACTTTATTTATTTTCACTCTGTAGATTTAACTATGCCTTGCCAGGAACGGGTGTACTCTGGATCAATGTATTATTCGATTTAAACAACCTTCGCTGGATGCTGCTTTTAAAAATTAATGTTGCAGAACAGCAGAAAATAATGCAAACCAGCAGTTGTGTCCCCCCACATACACACACACAGTCACCTCCTCATCACCCTATTGGGAGGTTCTATAATGTAAGTCCTTGTTGTGAATGGATCGATGTGGTAGCCTTGCACAAATGACTAAATAATAACACTGATTGGTCCATGATTAGCTAAAGACCCCTGTGAGGCGGAGCTTCAGCAGAGCCAGTCAGACTTCTAAATTAGGGTAGTTTATACACTATTTGACCAGATTTAAAAATCCACTTAAAAGGTCACCAATTGCAAGGACAACCCTTCTCAGAATACTCAGTTTAAGGATCTTTCTCAAAAACACATGGGTGTAATATTAACAACTGTCCAAATCCTGGGTTTTCAACCAGGGATAAAAACGCAACCTTCGTTTTAGTGGTCAAGCTTATTTTGTTGACCTTGGCCACTAAATTGTGACTCATATTTGAAATATTTAACATTTTATAACAAATGCTAAAAGAGATAAATGTCATGTTATGGATGCATGTGATGGATGCGTGTGCCAAATGCATGTGATGGATGCTGAAGATGAACCATGTTATGGATGGATGGATACAATTGACAGATGGAAGGAAGAATGTGACGGACGGATGTATGCATGTTAAGGACAGATGGATGGATGGGTGGATGATGCACAGATGAAATGGTGGGTGAATAATGGATGTATGGATGGACAAACGGACGCATGTTAAGGAAGGATGGCTGCATGTAATGATGGATGGATGGATGGATGGATGGATGGATGGATGGATGGATGGATGGATGGATGGATGGATGGATGGATGGATGGATGGATGGATGGATGGATGGATGGATGAACTGGTGGGTGAATAATGGACGGATGGATGGATGGATGGATGGATAAGTGGGTTGATATTTTAGTTAGTTAGTTAGTTAGTTAGTTAGTTAGTTAGTTAGTTAGTTAGTTAGTTAGTTAGTTAGTTAGTTAGTTAGTTAGTTAGTTAGTTAGTAAAAAACTGAGTATATTGTGGAGGCCTGATTGATAGATCATTGCTATAAGAGCTCAGTGGTCTTTTGGCTTAAGCGATTGTCAAAGCCTTTACCCACAGAGACTGTGAGTGCCACACAGCAAGAGTTTCAACACAAAAACGGCTGCATTATTATAAACACATCTCCAGCAGAAAGTAACAAAGGGAATAAAAAGAGCAAAAGACAAAGACAGAAAGAACAAAACAAACATGAAAGGGTGATCATGACGGGCAGCGTGGGTAAGAAAGGACAAGCCTGCTGAGAGAGCAAGATCTGTATCGGTCCCACGCATTACGCTCAGCATAGGAACTGACATCATCTTTTAATCAGCTTCTAATACACTGCTGTGTCAAGGTAATGATCCTTTGTTGCCAGGCTAATTGGACAAACATATCATAGCCCCTCCAACTGTGCGCGCGTGTATGATTGCGTTTGCCTGAACGTCTCCACACAATCACAGAGACAGAGAGTGTGGGAGGAACTGGTGAGTCCATGTTCTAATCTGATAAAGAGTCCAACTACGGTTGGATTCAGAAGCTATGAACATTATCAGCACAAGAACACTCCAGAAACCCAGCAGGGATGACACATGGCCCATCATCTTTTGATGCATCTGACATCATGCCTGGTAACATCAACCTGACTTCAAGGGTGCTAGTGTAGGAGAAACTGTTTTGAAACTGCAGTTTGCCAAGATACAAGCTACTCATAGTTCAGCTGAAGTCCAGCTACCCTAGAAACGTTTAGAAAAATGTGCTTTTCACTACTCCCATTGTGTATTATTGCAGAAAAAAAACAATGTTTGTATTGAACATTGATGAAGCAACAGATTTTGTATGAAAAGAAAAGTGGATAATTTTGTTTAAAAAAAGCTTATAAATGTATGAGGTGGCATGGTGGGAAAAAGCATGGGGCAAAGGCACAAGTTATTGATACAAATGCTTTAGCTAAAATAAGATGTTTACTTGTTCAAAACAATCAATTCAGCAAAGTTTGTACCTTTTTCTGTTTATTTTGATAAATACAATTATTCATTTTTGTTCAAGAAATATACTGTCATTAAAGTATGTTAATATAAAAAAATAATAATAATACAGAATCACAATTATAAGTAATAAGTAAAGATTCTGAAAGCATTGAAGGAGATCCCAAAATAATTTAATATAGCTTTACAGAAGTAACTATAAATGATATTTGATTATATGAAATTATTAACATCATATTTGATGATAATTATCATCTGCATCTTACCCCGTCATGTCAACAAATGGAAAAGTCAGACAGCTATTTATTATCATGTCAATTAGTGTGCCTTTAGCCCCAACAGCAGGGGCGCCTTTAACCCCAAATACCATACTTTTACATATTCTTCTGTTATTGAAAAAATGTTGCTTTATTTACCTTGAACAAAACTTAAAATAATTAACAAGACCTTTTTTTAATTTTATAATAATATAATTATAATTTTAGCGCTTCTCATTTGTTACTTGCTACATTAGGCAGTTGTGGCCTAATGGTTAGAGAGTCAGACCTGTAACCCGAAGGTCAAGGGTTTCAGCAAGGGAAGGAAAATGTAGGAGGGGGGAGTGAATGAACAGTCCTCTCTTCCACTCTCATTATCCACAACTGAGATGCCCTTGAGGAAGTTACCTAACCCCCAATCGCTCCAGCAAAAATGTCTTGAAATGCATACGCTTTGGAAAGTGCTGCGGCACGTTTTTGTGCCATCTAGTGGTTTAGAGGAAAATACTTGAACTTAACTGGCCTACAGCGGCCATGTTTTCTGTGATACCGAATGTGTGACATTATCTCATTCCGTGTCCACGCCCACTTTGAACGTTTTGGCATCCCGTTGCGGGTGCAAATCTAAATTTCAATCTTTTTAGCTTATTATTGCTAACTATCAGACTGCACTGGTTTGGTTCCGATCGGGTGAAAAACCTAGGACTAGTTCGTAAAGAAGGTTTTTCGAAAAATCCAAAATACACGAACATTTCGCCAGGGTGACGATCAAATCCAATATGTGCGTTTTGTTCGTTTTGAGCAAACAGTATAAGACTATTGAGCCTGCAACGAATGGTTTAGGAGCTAAAAGCCATTACATACTTTTGAGCTCTGTAGCGCCAACATCAGGCCGATTTGCGTGAGCTTTGGTGACATTGTAGACGTTGTGGGTACTTTCATCCCTCAAAAACTTTAAGTCTCTACGACTTACGCTTTGGTCTGCCCAATCACTTTTAGAGGAGAGTGCTGATCCTTGTAAATTCCAACAATAACAATAGGGTTTCAGCGCTACACACTTGAACTTCTAATAAAAATAAATAAATCAGTTATTGCTCTAAAAGAAGTACATATGAAGAGTTCAGATGCAGAAGCCTCTAAGTGCCATCTGAAATTTTCTTCTAGAATGATCATTTTTATCAAGCTTGTATTTAAGTTCAGTAATTTCACTTAAATGACAATTAATAGGCAATTTTCATTGCAATTTAAGTTAAATTACTGTACTTGAATATACGAGCTTGATAAAAATGATCATTCAAGAAGAACATTTAGAGGCTTTTGCATCTGAACTCTTCACATTTTTAACAACTTACTACAACTCTAACAACTCTAATTCTAACTTAAACAACTCTAACTGTGACCTTTTCAGCAGTCAAAAGTCTATAAGCTAAACTATGTTGCAGTTTGTTGGGGGAAAAAACTGCTTGTAATTGGAAAAGCGAAATTCACACATCAAAATGTCACAAAGCTTAAAAAAAAATATTTAAGTTAAAAGCATGACTACATTTTGTTCCTCAAACATGAAAGCATACCGACACACATACATGGACTAATGGTTCTCTTCCCACACTCCCACCATAAGTCTGAAGAATATCCTTCAGACCAGCTGAATAAATACTAAACATTCAAAAACACTCTTGACATTAAGACACAAGGTAAATACGAAATAAGTGTGCTGGGTTCATGCTGGGTTATTGGTCACCGACAGAGTGAAAAGGGACTGAATGGAGTTGATATGAGTTTAATGCTGAGCTGTTTGTGGCTATTGAGAAGTGGCCTGTGTGATTCTGAAGTGGGTTGCTAAGAGGTGAGAGGCAGGTAAAGAGAGAACACCAAGGGCGTTTTTGTATGCCGAGCTGTTCGTACTGTACTGCTCACAGTCCTGCACGCAAATGGGAATGCTAGGAAAACAGTCTGATGAATGAATGTGTTCCTTTTGTGCATCTCGTTTGACAAAACCACACACTTGAATTAAAAGAGCAGACCACTCAGCATCCCACACAACTTCAAACTCACAATCAGACAAAAATAAAAAGGGCTTTATTCTATGCTTATTTTTATTATACGCAACATATTTTGATTACATGTGATGGAGAGACTTTATTCAAGTGTGGACATGGCCGGCGAACAGTCTATAAACAACTACATTTAAATGATAAAAAATATCAAATTAGAATTTAACATTTAGTCATTTCAACGGTTTGCAGAATTTTAGTTTCATCTGATGTGTTCTAAAGCCTTATACAATCAAGGCATTGGGACAAATCAGATTAAACCGCCTGCTGTACATCAGTTATTTCAATCTTTCAAAAGGTAAGAAAAAAGAAGGTTACTTGTACTTTAAAAATACGTATGTGCAATTAACCATGGACACTTTTTTAACTTTTGTTTAACTTTTGGGGATTATTAAATGTGATAATAATAAGAAATGTTGCTTGAGGAATGATTTCTGAAGGATCACTTATAAATTACACTTTAAAATGCATTAAAATAGAAAACAGTTACTTTAAATTGTAATAATATTTCACAATATTACTATTTTTACCGTATAATAAATTCAGCCTTAGTTAGCATAAGAGACTCTCTTTCAAAAACATTAAAACAACTTATCTTCCCCATTAACCTTTGAACAGTAGAGTATATGTGGTATACAGTACAATATTTACAAAGGTAAAAGAAAATAACACTTCTTGAGCATGACATATGTAATTTCAGAACTTCAGAAGTGAAAGCAGGATTTTCCGACAAGCAAGTGAAAGCATCAGCATAAGTGTTGTAGCGACTCCTACAACACAGTACATCAAACTACGTTTCAAACAAGCCAAGAAATTTCCCCTTTAAAAACACAAACTAAAAAGTTTCACAAAGAAGTCAGCGCATATACTAAACCTATGACTGTCTTTCAATTTTCTAAAGCATACACAAGCCTTCTGCTGACCCTCTGAACTCTTCGGGGAGCATTAAGCCTGATGGGTAGGTGATATACTGCAAAAGCGAGGTAAGAATTCAGGTGTGCCTCCACTAAAAGTGCTGATTGGTGTTTCTTAAAACAATACTGAAACAGCTAGGCCTGCCATTATTCACTTTTCAGTGGATTAGCTGTCAAAAGAGGCAGCAAAACAACACCCTGCTCTGAATATCTCCCACTCTCCAGACCTCTTCTCACTACAGATACGAATCAGTGCAGTCAGCAGTCTTTCGTTTTCTCACTCCATCCATCTTTCTTCGCCAACACACACACTCAAATACAGCATTCAAGTGGATCTGCGCCATACGTGTCAGAAATATTGGACTAAACTGGGAAGGCAACATTAGATGCACAAAGCACGCACACACAATTATTTATACAAAGAGCATGTCTCGCTGTGACAGATCAGTGATAATGAGAGCCATATTGTCTCAGCATCTGTCCCGGGTTTTGTCATACCTCACGTCTGAATCAACATACTGTCACCACCACTGGCCAGGAAACAAACACGACGCCGACGTCTGGAGGAAGTTTAATCTATCAGCAACTAGTGATAAGAAAGCACACACAAAACATGCCGGTGGTTCATGCTGGATGAACTCTAAACGTTCCCCATCCAAGTCCATTTTCACACAATCAGCTTTTAAATATGGTGATTTTGTATTTGCATAATTACAAATGTACAGTTTCATAACAGTGTTGTATAACCAACCAGAATCATGTGAATTTGCTTCTGCAACTTTCAAGCTATTATAGCGACAATTCCCCTGGAGCAACATGGTTTTAAATTCAACAAATTCTAATCATAATTGACCCCATTTATTTTCTTAATACACATTCTGGTCTTATTCTGCACTGTTCATCTGTGCACTATTCCTAAGGAGAGAGGGAGAGAGGGGGAGAGGGGTAGAGGGGGGTAGGGGGGTCTCAAAAGCCGTTCTGAATTAGCAGTTTGACTCAGACTCACTCAGCCACTGAATCATTCAGAGCTGTTACCGAGTTTACAATTGACTTTCCCTCCAGACTGTGAGGCATTTTTCAGTTGTGTCCTGTTAGAAATGAACAGTTACTGTGATGTACAGTATTTAGGCTCATGAGGTTTAAAATGGTCTATTTAGTAACTTGTTGTTCATATGACATGTCATATATGAAAATGAATGCATATTCACAACAGTACTGTAATTAATAAATAAATACATATTCAACATATGCCTTCAGGTGAGGTTTGTTGGATTTTTTTTTTTTTAGGTATATTCTATATTCTTTATTCTATTTGAGCCCCCAGCATGAGTTTTTAAGGTGACCATTATTTTAGAGTGTATCACCTCATTATTTCCATGGTAATGCATCATGGTTGTCACGTGACACACCACAGCCACAGATGTATCGCTTTTAGAGAATCGGACCTGTCAGATTTACATCAAGAAAAATTAATCAGTTTCTCCCAAAATACATAAAAGTAAGTGGCCAATGAACTAGGAGAAGAATAGAGTAAACTTCATTGTTACCTACACAATGTGTATCTGATATTAAAACCCGTCTTCAAATTTTAATTTAAAGGATTGTTATTGCTGTTTCCATAGACATCAGTGTATATTTAACACATTTTTTTTATTGTTTTCAGGTTCACTTTATTTTGATGGTCCCTTTAACACATTCGGTTGACTGTAAGTAAAGTTGCACCTACATGTCTACTCACTCTCATTACAATGTTAGTAGAGTATTAGTAAACTGTTAGGGTTTGGGTTATAATAAGTTGACATGTAGTTGCAAAGTTACTTATGGTGTATTCACACAAGGAAAGTCCGATAGTTCACTTGCTTTGGTCCGGACCAAATACAATGTTGATTTTTTTTGTTTGGTACGGTTCTTTTTACAGTGCTCTTTTTGCAAGTGAACCAAAATTTGTAAAAAAAACCACAGGTGTGCTAAGGTCGTCCATTCATTGGACGGGAATTCTCAGGCAGGGAAAAGCAGGAAGTGCACAAACAGGCTCAGCATGGAGATATTTCGTAATGCAATATTTGTTCTTTTACTGATTTGGTGTTATTCTCTTCAAACGCAATATGAAGAAACTAATGAGCATCATATGATACAATGTCATCTATACGATGTTGTAATTAGGATTTTGAGAAGACGACGATGTGCTGAAAGACGGTTCCGGCAGAGAGAACATGCTTTTAAACCATTTAAGCGTGATAAGACAAAAGAGAACGCTCTGTCTGTGAATGTCCTGATGCACACTCGACGTGCAGAAAGACGCACAACAGTATCGTGTGCACAGACAGCGCGCCGGAATTCTCTTTCTATTTCGCGCTTGAACGAACAATAACACACACCATTATGCCAAAATGTCCGTTTTGTTAAGTATCCTCATAAGAGCAGTCAAATAAAGGCGCAGTGCTTTCTGCAATTGGGTCGGCTCATGTTCACACCGTAAACGAACCGTACCAGAGTTCGTTTGGAACCGTACCGAGACCACCTCTTCAGCTGGGTCTCGGTTCGGTTGTTTGGTCCGCACCCGAGTGCGACTGCTGTATTCACACCTGCCCAAAAGATCCGCACCAAGGGGGAAACCGAACTTGAGTTCGATTCAGTCGAACCAAACAAGGCAGGTGTGAATACACCCTTATATTCAGTTGAATGTATGTTGGAGGAGCATCACAATAAAGTGTTAGCAGATATTAAGCAGACAGTCTACTACTCTAATGAGAGTTAGCTGACATGTAGTTGCAAACTTAGTCAACAGAATGTTCAAAAGGGACCATCAACATACAGTGTTACCAAAAATTTTACCACACCCAAACTCTTGAATGGTAGAGTAACTAATAGCTTACTATACCTCTGAAAAAAAACATGCGTTGGTTGATATCACCAATCTCTTAGAAATGTCTCATTATGGCAAAGAAAATGGGTCAAACCTTATGGGGTTCAAACTAGCAGTCTTTCAGTTGCCAGTCCTGAGGCTTAACCACCACACAACATCACCCTATAGTCCGCATTTCTCCAGGATGCAGACAAAAGCCTTCATATTAATACTTCTATTTGATGAATACATAACTAGCAGCAACTGTGCATTTGAACTCAGAACCCTTCTCATTGTTCATCTCATTGCTTATCTCTTTCTTTTATTATAAATCTCTCTTTCTCTCTTTTTTTTTTCTGCCTGGGGCTTTGTGGTTTTGAAATCGAAAGCTTTTCCACTTCTATTGTACTGAACAGCTCATGTGTAAAAAAACAAAACAAAAAGAACAAGACACTTAAGATAATAATAATTTTCACAGTAACGGCTTTCGTTTCATTTAAACAAAAAAGAAGAAAAATGAGTGTGCATGCACACACTGGCACACTGCTAACTCTGTCCTTTTACTGCTGCGACCCATGACATTGAAACTTAATAAACAATCAGGAAGCAATCATTCAAATGTGGAACCTTATTCATCAAATCTCTAATAAGCAGACCAAACAGGAAGCATGCATAAATGATTGCCTTGCCCTTTATATCAAAACCAGCTTGCTCCGTAATATTCCATTTAGAAATAATGAGGGAAAACTGCTATGAACAAAAGATATGCTCGGATGGATCTTCTCATGAAATGATTGAAACTCATTTCAAGCTACTGTAAAATGTAATTGATGATCTTACTAATAAAATGTAGTGATTATAACTTATTTTGAATAAGTTTGTTAACCTTACTGAGTTTAAGTAACGACAACTTTTTAGCACGGAAAGTTATTAAACTTAATAGATTCAATTATCCTCTACTTAAAATCATTTTTGAATTGTCATGCGCAGTCCTACATGTAGGTGGAGTGAACACTACACAGTGATGCATAATATAATATAATATAATATATATATATATATATAAATCTTTATAGTAAGAATTTAGTAGGTTTATACTATTTGTGGAATGAGACATGTAGATTAATTTGCAGGATTTGTTTTATGGAATGAGATATACAATGGAAATGTGAGTATTGTGTTTTTTTGTGGCAGTTAAAACATGGAAGCTGCACCAGAACTAGTCCAATTCCATGCCTTCACACAAACTGTTTGTGTTCATTCAAGTTATTTAATGCATTACAGATTCATTTAACAAGAAATCATTCCCAACATATTGATGCAAACCAAACAATTATCCCTTTAACACATTAACCAAAAGCCCAATATATATTTAACATTTCTTTTTCTTTTCTTTTTTTTTTACAGATCAATGCAGAGTTTAATAGCATCACAATCAAAAGCCTCAAGCAAGAATTCTTCTCAGTGCTTGATCAACATGCTGCTCGAAACCAAAAAAGTGGCAGTTGAAGAGACTTTCTGAGTTTCTTGTGCAAATTAAATCTATGGTAAGCTTGTCAATGCTTCTTTCTTAATCAAAATTCTGGTAGTGTTTTAGCTCGGTTTTTTTTATTTTTTTATTATTCTATGTTGTAACATATTTATCCGAGTGCTGACATCACTGAATTATTTTGTTACTAGACTTTTTTTTTTTTTTTTAGAGCACTGTCATCACTGCACAGTTCTTCATGGCCTTCCTCTCATTCTTGGAGAATAAACCTGTTTTTTTTTTTTTTTTCTTCCAAACAAATGTTTACAGGTAACTTTCTCTGTATATTTCATTATAAATTCCCCACACATACATTACATATAGGCATTCAATATGCTTCATTCAACTCTCTTATCTTGGATCAGACATGTAAACTCTGCATTTGTTTCAATTAAACATTTTGTCGAATGCAAGTTCTTAATTTTTATACTGTTATTTTTTGTTTGTCTATGTTTCAGACAATATACTTAAACAACCATAATTAATCTCTGCTAGTTGTACGTAGACCTGATACTTTGTTATATGTATTGTGGATATGGATTTTCATTTGTAATGTAACCAGAATTGTAATATTGCTGTTCCTGTTTTTATTAGGACTGTGATTAACACACCCAAGATTTCTTTCATCAGGATTCTGATCGTGACAAGGGAAGACAGCCAGGATTGTCCCTCCACAAGCACATTCTAGACGGAGCCATAGTCATGGATGATCTTGAAAACTTTCCAGGTGCCATGTGCCTAATTTTTAGGCTGATTTAAGAGCTAAATTCTGAGTTTTTCTATCCCTTGGATACAAATCTCTAAAACCAAAACTACATTCACTTAAAAAACATCTGTTGATGTAAGCGAAGGCATTTTGAGATTGTGTTAAAGGTATAGTTCACCTAAAAATGTAAATTCTGTCCTCAGTTTTTTACTCTCTTGGTATTCCAAACCCATAAGGACTTTGGTTAGTCTTTGAAACACAAGTTTAGATATGTTTAAAGGGGTGGTATAATACCTTTTTCACATGATGCAAAATAAGTATTTGATGTCCCCAGAGTTTGTATGTGAAGTTTTAGCTCAAAATACCCCATAGATATTTTTATATAGCATGTTAAAGTTGTCAATTTTTGAAGGTGAGCAAAAACGCACAGTTTTTGTGTCTGTTCCTTTAAATGCAAATGAGCTGCTGCTCCTGGCACAGAGGGCAGAGCTACAACAGCTTGTGTTCTTTTACCTCACACAGACATGCACTGAAAATTTCAAAAACTTTTAGCCTTTTTATGTTCAAACCGAAGTCAGAAAGATGGAGAGACTCAAGAAGAAGTGACAACATGTAGACAACATTTCTGAATGGTTAGTTGGTGAATGTATGTAGCTTATGTGTAGTTATCTTCTAGTCAATGATTAGCATATTCTGTCTTGATAATCTATGAATCACGTTCCTGGGGGCGGGTTTAATACATCAACATAAATACGGTTACATAAACCCCGCCCCCGGGAACACGATTTATAGATTATCATGACAGAATATGCTAATCAATGATTAGAAGATAGTTAACTCCACATCAGCTACATAAATTTAAAACATTAAAGGTCCCGTTCTACGTGATCCCATGTTTCAAACTTTAGTTAGTGTGTAATGTTGTTGTTAGAGTATAAATAATATCTGTAAAATTATAAAGCTCAAAGTTCAATGCCAAGAGAGATATTTTATTTAACAGAAGTTGACTACAAAAAACGGCTCGATTGGACTACACCCCTCTACTTCCGTCATTAGTGACATCACCAGAACCGTGTTTAGACTAACCTCCGCCCACAGGAACACAGGCGTATTGATGGCGAAATGTCAACAGATGGTTGATGTTTATCTATAATCGGATACCGCAAAAGTTTAATTCGAAGTTAGTTTGCTCTGTCCATTTCACCACGGACTGTTTTTCTAACCTGGGATAATATCAAGCAGGCTTCTCTCAGCGTTTCATACTGACGAAGGGGACTATTTCAACTATATTCCAGCAAGCGGTAAGTACAAGTAGTGATTTAATATGGAAGTAGCGATCAACTTCACATCGTTTCTTAGTAGGATGAAAATAATCTAACTTAAACTGTGATTAATATACAGAAAGCGATCAAAGAACAATCCCTTTCCAATCGTCCAAGCTGTCAATCACACAGCGCGAGTTTATATGGACACTTGCCAACACTCGTTATGAAATCAATGACGCTGTTACACTGCACAACGAATCTCTTACTGTATTTATATGCCTCATGTTTGCATTGGTGAAATCATTAGTGAGTGCAGAAACTGCGTTGCAATGATAAGATTTTTTTTCACGCGATCAACAGGCTGTCATCTGCTCAATGCTCGTCACTGCAATTTTTTATGTGATTGAAAGAGATCTAAATACTTAAAAAACTTCTCACGATTCGTTAATCCCGATAGCTGTAATAGTAAAAACGTATAATAGCTGTAATAGTAAAAGTTTTCCAGATAGTTCCACATGTAATGCCAGATATTTCATATGCAAGCATTTCAGCCAATCACAGCAGAGGGCGTTTACACTGAAGTCTCTCAGCAGACACGCCCCTTCAAACAGAGTGTTCAAACCAGGGAATGAAATCAGGCTAGGAAATATGCCTTTTATTTCTAAATTATAACAATTTTTTATCTAAAAACATACTAACATTATAAGGGCACCCCTGGAAACATGATAAAATAATAAAAATAATCCATGGAATGGGACCTTTAACAAAAAAGTTTTTGAAATTTTCAGGACACAAGCTGTTGTAGCTCCACCCCCTGTGCTGGGAGCAGCAGCTCATTTGCATTTAAAGGAACAGACACAAAAAAAGCATTTTTGCTCACCCTTAAAAAGTGACAATTTTAACAAGATATATACAAATTTCTGTGGGGTATTTTGAGCTAAAACTTCACATACACACTCTGGGGACATCAGAGACTTACAGTATTTTACATCTTGTGAAAAGAGCATTATACCACCCCTTTAAAATAAAATATCTCCCTTTGCTTTGAACTTTGAGCGTTGTAACTGCAGATGTTGTTTATGCTCAAACAGCAATATTACACACTAACTAAAGTTAGAAAAGTGAAATCATATTCAACCACCCCTTTAAAGAAAACCAGAGAGGTTTCTGACCCTCCAATAAAAGTCCAGGTAACCAAAACTTAAAAGATCTAAGAAGGTCATGCTAAAATCAAATGGATTAATTTTCCAATGTCTTTTATACACTTTTTGGATCTTTTAAGTTTTGTTTACCTGGGCTTTCAATGGAGGGACAGAAATATCTTGATTTGTGTTTCAAAGTCTAACCAAAGTCTTATGGGTTTGGAACGTCATGAGGGAGAGTAAATTATTAAAGGAACACTCCACCGTTTTTTCATATTAAACTATGTTATTCCCTTAACTAAGACGAGTTGATACATACCTCTCTCGTCTCAGTGCGTGCACTCAATCGCTCTGGCACGCGGCGACACTTTGATAGCACTTAGCTTAACCCAGTTCATTCATTAGGGACCAAATAGAGATGAAGTTAGAAGCGACCAAAAACCTCCACGTTTTCCCTATTTAAATACAGTTACACGAGTAGTTACACGACCAAGTATGGTGACACAAAATAAAACGTGTAACTACTCGGTGGAGGTGTTTGGTCGCTTCTAACTTCATCTCTGTTTGGATCCTAATGAATGAACTGGGCTAAGCTAAGTGCTATCAAAGTGTCGTCGCGCGCCAGAGAGATTGAGTGCACGCACTGAGACGAGAGAGATATGTATCAACTCGTCTTAGTTAAGGGAATTACATAGTTTAATATGAAAAAACGGTGGTGTTCTTTTGAAGAATTGACATTTATGGGTGAACTAACCCTTAAAGCTTTTTGTTGCGCTAAAGTCAACATTATTTTTATTTTCACCCGTCAACCTTAGGTGAAATTATTATTATTATTTTTCAAAGAGCACCATTTTACTTAATTCTGTTAAATGTTTTTTTTAAGTGTCAAAATTAAGCAAATATTCATCTATTCAGTTTCTTGTCAAAAGATTGTCAGTATTCTTTGTTTGTTCATCAGTCATGATTTGTTGTAATGCATATTGTTGCATTAATGAAAAATGTTTTAAATGTTAAGGGTGCCAGAATGGCATTGTTTGGGACATTGTGCCTGAAGAAAATTGATGAGTAAACAAGCTATAAGACATGATGTCCTAGCCTTTTATGCTCAAGCACACATTCAACACACACAGTTTGATGCAGAAAGAAGATCAGTGAATTCCCTTCTATCTGCTTATGATGCACCAACTTTCAAAACAACCTTTCAACCTCATACACACAGAGCGAGAGATCAGATGCATTCCAAAAAGATAAACAGAATAAGGAAAGAATGATGGAGAGAAACAAAGAGAGAGAGAGAGAGAGTGCTGTGAGAAAACCTTTGTGCACTTCCTCTGAAAGAGGGCAAATACATTACTTGGCTTCACTCAAAGTTCAAAGATGTAAAGTTCTTTTGCCTACTTTCTTTCTCTTTCACTCTACGCAAACTCTCTTGTCGCTTACCTCAAAGACCAAACTCACAAAACAAGGGTCTCCTCAACCGCCACCAATGTGCATGATGATGTGACGGCAGCCACAGTGAGCCATGCAATCAATGTACAGCCTTGAAAAAAGTGTAGTTTACCAGCGTATGTATTGGTTCAAGGTTCAAGGTTGTAACTACTTCATTTCAGGTGCAGCCAAATTACAACAGCAGTAGTTATATATAAATATATTTTAATTATTAGATCAAAATTATTGGTAGGGACAATTCAGTTGTCGCTGGTTATTGGTAGGGACATATCCCTAGCGTCGCGACAAAATTCTATACCCTTGACCCGGCCCCCTAAATGGCAAAACAAAACAAAACAAAGCAAAATAAATAAAACAAACAAACAAACAAACAAACAAACAAACAAACAAACAGTGGTTGATCACACTGTCTGTTAATCAGGCAGTCTTATTCCAATATAAGTGTGCCGTTTAGAATGAGCTCCAATGAGGACTAGACTCATGATGATTTTTCTTTCCCAACAAGTAGCTGTTTACATAAGTGAATAAGTTTGTTTGCTTGGTTTATATAAATAAATGATTCTCTGATCAAATTAATAATTCATTTATTAAATATGTAATTCACTTTTCAGTCACTGCATCTTTTCTAAGCTACATATTTAGTTCAATACTGATTTTCATCACTATGTTTTCAAGTTATTTAAAATTATGAATTAAAGGTATCTTTTTTTTTTCTTTTTTTTTTTTTTTGCAAGATAAATACAGCTCTGATTACATAATGAAATAGAATCATCAGTTCAAAAATAACTTTCCTCTGAAAATACCTTCAAACCCAATGTTTATTTGTCACTTTTAGTGTAGCAGCTAGGGTTTGAAATTAACACCCACCAACCCACCAAATGCAGGTAAAAATCAACTGTGTACAGAATATGCTGTCAAATCACTAGCAAATCTGGCGTGTTTACTCACTTTGCTGGGGAAGTTCATGTAAGCCAAATCTGCTCAGATTCAGGGCAAATACTCAACTCATGAATCATCATGATATATTAAATACAGCGTATTGTGCATAATCTGCGCATATCTGGCTTACTATAATAATGGTGCACTTCTTTATTTGCATCCTACTTTTTTTAATGTGCTTTGTTCTGTATTGATCTGTCCACCTAAAACGCATTTTTGGTGATGAGGATGGAAGGAAGGGAGGCGATGGCTGGATGACATGATTTTGTTTGAATAAGAAATGAATGTATGAAACCCAAATTCTTTAATATATATATATATATATATATATATATATATATATATATATATATATATATATACACACACACTCACCTAAAGGATTATTAGGAACACCATACTAATACTGTGTTTGACCCCCTTTCGCCTTCAGAACTGCCTTAATTCTACGTGGCATTGATTCAACAAGGTGCTGAAAGCATTCTTTAGAAATGTTGGCCCATATTGATAGGATAGCATCTTGCAGTTGATGAAGATTTGTGGGATGCACATCCAGGGCACGAAGCTCCCGTTCCACCACATCCCAAATATGCTCTATTGGGTTGAGATCTGGTGACTGTGGGGGCCATTTTAGTACAGTGAACTCATTGTCATGTTCAAGAAACCAATTTGAAATGATTCAAGCTTTGTGACATGGTGCATTATCCTGCTGGAAGTAGCCATCAGAGGATGGGTACATGGTGGTCATAAAAGGATGGACATGGTCAGAAACAATGCTCAGGTAGGCCGTGGCATTTAAACGATTCCCAATTGGCACTAAGGGGCCTAAAGTGTGCCAAGAAAACATCCCCCACACCATTACACCACCACCACCAGCCTGCACAGTGGTAACAAGGCATGATGGATCCATGTTCTCATTCTGTTTACGCCAAATTCTGACTCTACCATCTGAATGTCTCAACAGAAATCGAGACTCCTCAGACCAGGCAACATTTTTCCAGTCTTCAACTGTCCAATTTTGGTGAGCTTGTGCAAATTGTAGCCTCTTTTTCCTATTTGTAGTGGAGATGAGTGGTACCCGGTGGGGTCTTCTGCTGTTGTAGCCTATCCGCCTCAAGGTTGTGCGTGTTGTGGCTTCACAAATGCTTTGCTGCATACCTCGGTTGTAACGAGTGGTTATTTCAATCAAAGTTGCTCTTCTATCAGCTTGAATCAGTCGGCCCATTCTCCTCTGACCTCTAGCATCAACAAGGCATTTTCGCCCACAGGACTGCCGCATACTGGATGTTTTTCCCTTTTCACACCATTCTATGTAAACCCTAGAAATGGTTGTGCGTGAAAATCCCAGTAACTGAGCAGATTGTGAAATACTCAGACCGGCCCGTCTGGCACCAACAACCATGCCACGCTCAAAATAGCTTAAATCACCTTTCTTTCCCATTCTGACATTCAGTTTGGAGTTCAGGAGATTGTCTTGACCAGGACCACACCCCTAAATGCATTGAAGCAACTGCCATGTGATTGGTTGATTAGATAATTGCATTAATGAGAAATTGAACAGGTGTTCCTAATAATCCTTTAGGTGAGTGTATATATATATATATATATATATATATATATATATATATATACATATATAAGCTGTGACATAGTTAATCTGGTTCATTTCTTTTTTTTTTTCTTTTGTCTATAGATGTTCTGAATGGCCGGTAACTTAGTAATTTAGTAGCCAAATTGGCCGGTGAGTGAAAAAGTGCAGCTGACCCTTAACCCTGCAGCTAACTGTTTTTAAGAGTAGTTTGACTGCAATTTAAAGGGTCAGTTCTCTATCCTTCCAAACCTCTGTGACATTTTGTTTTCTCCTTCTGTACAATTTCAAATATATTTTGTAGAACAACTGCCAAACAAAGAAAAGAAAAAATAACATAATGTGTGTGTCTATTTCCTTTGTTCACAACAGATACGCACACACACAGACAGAATTATGACTTGTGTGACATTTATCAATGTGAGGGATTTGACTAATATCAGTGGAATATTCAGCTTCATGGGTTAACGGGAAGGAAATTCATCTGCACAATTGGATTTAGTAACAGCAGAATCCGCCAACCCTAGAGACTTGCTAACGGCTCCTGTGAAATTACCCATCTGCCTTTTTCCCTTCCCCCAAGCCTGATGTTCACTCACTCACTCGCTCTCCATCTCTGCCTCCGTCTCCCCCCTTGCTGTTTTGGGCCAACTTAGTGGAGATTTGATTGTTGGGGGCCATTTATGAAAACAGTAGGGGTGGATTGACTTGACTTGACCAAGCTGATTTGCATACATATATATCCAGTCCAAGCACTGGCCCTTCAGGGTATTGTGGGATATTACAGCTGGAATAGCTGGTGACCAGGCAGGTAAATTGAGTTGGAAAATACACATTTTGCAGAAATTGGTGAAAATGGATAGAAATGTAACGTATGATTGGTTTATCAAGCTCTCGTTGCTGGAGCAACGAATAGTGAGTTATTAGTGTTCACCCCTCAATATGCGGTCATTCCATATGATTTTTGACATTGGTGGTTTCGGTATAGCTGGAGATTTGCACAGGGTAAGATAGTAATCACAGGAGGGAACGTACAGTTTGCTACAGCTAATAAAACTGTCACTGTACAGCAAAATACATTATGCAAGGACTCTGATGACACTATAAAGATATCTATCTGACAGTTATAGTGTAAGATAGTGTACACTTAAAGCCCTTGTGGGTTCTTTAACAAGTTCTCATGTTTAAATAATGTGGAATGAAGATGTTTATTTTTATTTTTATTATTATTGTATTAAAACAGCGAATACATGGCAGGAAAACGAGGATAGTGAAAGGTAATGGAATGGGAACACAACACAGGTCAGATGCAAACCTGTATCTCCCACATGAGCATGTTTTTAATGTGTATGAGCATGCATTGATAGGCCACATCTCTGTTAAGAGATTACACATTTAAATGGTAGGCTATGCCTCTTGTTCTGCATGGAAGACTCTAGTTTCAGGAAACCACCAAGACATTAAATGTTAATAAAAACTAACTTGAGAAAAACCAAAGCGACATCCAGTACACCATTAAAATAACATTCCCCCAGGAAAGTTGATGTCTAAGTGCCTTGTTGAAAGATGCCACAGTGATGGATCATTCCTTGCGAAGGATGAACTTGCAACCTTTTTCTTACCATCCCTGATGTTTAACCACTTAGCTAAACCATCCAGAGAAGCCAGAAAAAAATGTTGTTATGGTTACAAAAAGTTATTTTTACTTGCAACTTTGCCACACAGTGAGTTTGTCACATAATTTCAGAGTTTTGTTTTTTAAATGACTGTTTTGAAGGTTTTCGGGGAGTATACATTGGAACCGTGCCTCTTTTCTATAGTTGGGTCAATGACATGATACTCATTTTGTCCCATTAATTTCTGTGGATGGATGGATAAATGGATGAATGGATGGAATGAATGATAAAAAACTGAGTAGTTTGGCATTGTCTTTTGTAATTTCTCTCTATATGTATGCACGTGTGTGTGTGTGTGTGTGTGTGTGTGTGTGTGTGTGTGTGTGTGTGTGTGTGTGTGTGTGTGTGTGTGTGTGTGTGTGTGTGTGTGACTTGACTTGACCAAGTCAAGGAAAGCTAAATAACTTTTGATTCCCAGGGAAAGCAAGAACTGTTAAGAATGTAAAAAATGTGTACCTTGAAACGCAATGTAAGTCGCTTTGGATAAAAGCGTGTGTGTGTTCGAGAGAGAGTGTGCGTGCTCTTGGCCAAGTGACATACTTTTAGAAGTTACTTTTAAATGCATGCGCTCCTTTAAATAAAAAGTAAAGATGTGTGATTAGTCACTTAAATTATCACTAATGAACACACATGCATGTTCAGTGTGTGTGAAGCATGGAGAAAGCGTGGGAGAAGTCATATAGCTCGCCTACGTGTGTAACATGTATGCCATATAATAATATTTATAACCGAAGAACTGTGCAGGTGATGGGATTTCAGATGAGGCGAGCACTGCTTGCCGCCTTTACTGCTACTAGAACTGCCTGCAATTTGCTGCTTTCTGTGTGTCTCTCATTGAAAATGAACCAGAGACTTGTGGGGAAAAACACTTCCTGTGTGAAACTGCCTTTATGCTGATGTGGTACCGGCCCACAGTGAATTCTCTCAATTCTCCCTATGACCCCATGATTTACTGGTATTAATATCTGAATATCAAATTCCTGAAGTTTGACCAATATAAAATAATATAAATACATAAAACAGGAAATTATGTTGTGGGACCCCTGCAGATTCGTATTACTGTATGGAAAGGTCAAAAAGTATTTAAAAATATTATAATTTGACCTCTTCCATTTCTTTCCAAAAGTTTGTGAAAATTCCTGTAGTGACATTTCACACACACACATGCACATGCGCACGCACATGCACGCACACACATCATTTTAAGTATTCAATTTAATTATAATTCATGATACTTGTTAATGTTACACATACTTTTTTTTTTTTTTTACTTTACTTACATTTTTTAATAATGTACTCAAGGTGTTACCTTTTATTTAACAATTACACTATTTTAAGAATCACTAAATATAAACTTTCCTTAAAAATAGTCTAAATGTTCTTCATATAATGAAACTAACATGAATAAAAAGAGTGCATTTCCAAGAACTTGGAGCATGGGTTATAAACTAGATTTTAAACAAGATTTATTATTATTATTATTATGGACACTGAATTTCTAGAGTTCTAATGTAGTCATGATAACAAGGATTAATGGGAGAATATATGTGTATATGTGAATAAATGCCTATATTTGGTCATTCGGTCCAACTCTGGTGGCTCATGTAGTGCTATCTGCCATTGTAGTTGGGGAAAGGCCCACCTGAGAGGCACTTTACAGGTCAAACAACTCGATGTTTGCCAAGATAAAGTCCAAAGTTATAAGTCTGTCCCTTTGGCAGTCACACGGCAAAGATATCAGGTGCACAGTAGGGTTGTGCCGATTGTGTATCAAGTCAGAGATATAACTGATGGCTGATGCCTTTGACAATATGAAGATGATGATGGTGATGATAATTATTATAATTAGTATTATTATACAATTCATTTGCCCTTCTGTAATTTAATAGTGACATCACCACATTGTGGCACAGACACAAGCGTATGAGGATTGAGGACTCCTAAATGAAAATGTTTTTAAAACAGGCTACAAACCGACTAGGCGATCTAGTCACAATTGAGTACTTGTTATAAAAGAGACGCATCATTCTTATGAAGCTGTTGTTTGAGCCAAGACAACAAAAAAAGCATTGTTGTTCATCTCCATTTTGATTTTGATAAATGAGAATCACAACTAAGTCTCTTGAGCTTGAAAAGAGCAACCTTTGAATGAGATTGCAGCCAGACAATAAATATGTTATTCCCACCACATTCTCAGCTTTAACTCAGATATTTCTCATGTCTCATTTATGTCTACTCTTATTTCTCCTAAGAAATTTTAGGAGAAACATCCGAAACTCTGGAAAAGCAACTACTGAGCAATAAATCTTTCCTCTGGGATGTGCCGTTAATTCGGTAATAGATTCCAAAAGTCAGTTTTTGCTTCCATTTTCTGAAGTGAATAATGGACTGTGATTCGGGACTCCTTCATCGGCATAACTCTCATGCAAAGTTTGCAAATTTCCTGTGTGATATCCACACAAGCTTACCTTCTGGGTGAAATATTCCTATGCGACGTGACATCTTTCTTTATCACCAACTCCATCTTTGCTCGCAAAATGATAGAAAACGATTTTAATTTCCCACAATATTAAAACTAAGACATTAATTAAATAAATGAGTAGATAAACAAGTAGATAAACAACTTAAGTATCAATTAAGTAAACTAAGACTATGACTAAGGAGCATTTCCCAACACTACTACACAATAGGGCCTGCGACCACACATGAGTACATATGCTAAAAAGAGAGATTTCATGATCCTGCATGTTATAATGGCAGCAACTCAAACACATACTAACTCTACAAAGAGGTATTTTAGTTCTATTGTACTTCCCAGTTCTTACACAGTCACTCCCTAAATCTCTCTCTTACACACACACACACACACAGACACTCGTACAAGCCCACAAAATCCTCTCATTCTTCTTGCTGTCTCGGCAGACAAACCACAGAGTGTTCATTTTTGAGTAGGTTCACAACTCCGCTGATCCAGGCAGCCATGGTTTGTAATTCTGTATAGACAGCATGTGTGGCAGATGCTGTTAAACAAGGACAAATCAGCTGGGTAAATAAAGTGCTGTGACCTCATGCTTGCTAGCTAGTACACCTGACCATCTGAGTAAGGCCATTCACACAAGAAAGAGAAAGAGAATTTGAGCCAATGAGTGACCAGTGCCGGCAAAATGAGTCGGAATCCGCTCGAGCAACAGGCAAAACAAGTGAAAAATGTCAATTTGGCCGAGGTAAATTTGAGGTTTTCACAAAGATTAGTCCATCAAGCCCTCATCTAGCGATCCCAATGCTCCAAATAGTAATTAAACATCTAAAATCAATGCTCCAAATAGTAATTTAACATCTAAAATGATCTTTATTTGTACATTTTCTGAGAGGTGTACCAAATCTTTCCTTTGTTTTTAATAATCCATGAAAAAGTGCAGTTTTTCGGCACTTATATTAGATCCGTACATTATATTAGATCCGTACATTGAACAATTATGTTATCATTGGAAAAAAGTTGAATATACTGTATATTTTTTCTGTATGCATTTTGACTTTGTGTGTGCCAAATTTGATGTTATTACCAGGGATTTTAAGGTGTAGGTGCTAGGTCATTTTATTTTGGAACCTTCAGAAGACTTTAACTCGATTTATCTCAAAATTTACTTTGCTGACTCTGTCGACTTCAAACAGGTGTAGCCCAGTCATTTTGTGTCTGAATCCAACAAATCATACATCATTTTGAAGGTAATATAGAATGTGATTATATATGTATTATCAACGCATTCTCATCCTAGGGCGTCATATACTGACGCTTTTGACATTTCGTCTACATCCAACGCACATGGCACCCTTTAGCGTCAATATGACACGCACAGAGCTTTGTTCGGTTATGGGTAGGTTTAGGTCTGGGGTAGGGTTAGGGTTAGACCGCTAGGAGGCGCCTTCTGGCCCATATCTATCTGCGTCTCATATTGACGCTAAAGGGTGTCATGTGCGTTGGATGTAGACGAAATGTTAAAAGCGTCAGTATATGACGCCTTGGGATGAGATCGGGCTGGTATTATAAATATAAAAATAACAATAACTCATTTTTGAAAATGTGCTCATTGTGACTCATTTTGCCAGCATGGGTCACAAATGTACACCAAGTTGCTGAGAATCAGAGACAACTTGATTTTTATATTTTCTCAAGAAAAAAAATGAGTGGACTGTAACAAATTGCTCATTGTTAGTCAATGCATTATCTAACGTTCATTAACTAACGTTCATACAACCAGTTCATTTAGATGTTACCCTATGAACCACAAAAAACCTTTCTACAGCACCTACTGTATATGCGGTTGCTATAGGGTGTTAGGTATAAAATTGTCAAAACAGCCCACCCCAAAGTCTCAATGATATTCAGGTCCATAGATAAGGCTTACATCCTTCCTTCAATGCAGGACTATGGGACTAATAGCAAGCAGCCCAATTTGTGGTATAATTAATTTCTGTAACGCAGGATGAGTTATGCACCAATGTTTAATACTTACTGTAGGGGTTGTTCATATTAAAAGCAATAGTAATAGTGTTGCTTGCATCAGTGTTAAAAGAAAAAAAAAACATAATGAGAAAGAGGATCACAATAAAAGACAGAGAAGTGCTCACCACGGTGAAGTTCATAACTTTTAAGATCCAGATGGTCAAGGCTAAGTTGACGATCATGGTGACGAGGAGGAGGAGGATGAAGAAATAGAGACAGCGCTTTCGCCAACCATAAATCC
This sequence comes from Rutilus rutilus, assembly GCF_951802725.1. NCBI lineage: Eukaryota > Metazoa > Chordata > Actinopteri > Cypriniformes > Leuciscidae > Rutilus > Rutilus rutilus. Next base: position 19,933,847 of record NC_140210.1, on the reverse strand, counting down.
CCACAGGGTACACAGTAGCACATCCCGGCCTTTGGAGAGGGTTTGGCTGAGATGCCAAGATGTACTGCTCCTGAGTCATCTATTGAGAAAGTACAGAAAGAGATTTGTTTCAGGTTTCTTAAATATCTTAATATTCTTTAAAGCATTGTGGTGGCTGACAGGAAAAACAAATATATAAAAATAAAACAGCAACAACTTACAATGCGCATTAAACAAAAACTCTTTAGATGTTGAATAAATGCACTGTTTCATTGACCTTTTCTTTGATCCAATTATTTTCTGTGCTGTTTATCTTCTTTTTGTGTAAGAGAATCATGTCAATCATTTCCAATGCATTATTAATTAAGCACTGTTCAAATAATTGACAGTGAAACAACTTGGTTACTGGTATAGGAATGTAAAAAAGAAAGATACAAAAAAAGATGAAAGTATTCAGAGAATCGGATCTGTCGGATTTACGTCACGTAAATTCAAAAATGTTTCTGGAATTGCATAAATGTTAGTGGCCGGTGAACTGGGAGAAGAATAGATTAAACAATATGTATCTAATATGAATAAAACACAATGCCAAATTATAATTGAAAGGATTAATATTGCCGCTTCCATACGCTGATTTCACGCAGCCGCCATTTTGAACTTGAAAGTGAGGCTCCGGTGGGAAGAACCCCGGAAGTACAGATAAACAACAATGCCTTGGACTACCAACCTGAAGCTGCTGCCGCGATTTACACTATTGGAAGATAATTTCTAATATAGGATATGTATATAGTTCATTCCTGCTTCGTTTTTTACTCTCTGAATTATATATAAAAAAATTATTTTATTTATAAATAAATTTCACTGTATATAGTCTAAAGTATGAAAGAAATGTATGTACAGTTTTAGAATTGACACAACATCATTAAACACAACAATACGCCATCGCATTCACGACTCTCCTATGATTAAAGGCGACACTTCCGGTTTTCTTCCCACCGGAGCCTCGCTTTCGATTTCAAAATAACGGCTGCGTGAAATCAGCGTATAGACATCAGTGACACAATAGAATTTTGTAGTACTTGTAGTAGCTGCAGACCTGTGAACTCCAAAAGTGGGCAGAACCTCCAAAAGGGGGCGGGGTCTCCACACGCAAAGATTTTCCACATTGGCTCTGGCTTCAGCCAATTGTCATTGACATACATTTCAAAATAAAAGCTCAAATTAAACATAATTTCTAGATGATCTAAAATAAAAAGTTATCAAATATGCAATATAAATAAATATGCCTATATAAATTAATATGCTCTGTGAGAGAGGAGCCAGGAGCTTGTGGCCAGTGGCGTTTGGACTGGAGTTTGAACCTCCGATCAACGATATGAGTAGGAATACCCCACGAGCTCTCCTGTAAACTGTCCTAGCACAGCACGTGGGAACATTTTACTCTATCGTTTTGTTATAAGCCACGGGGGTGTCCCAGGGCTAGAGATTCGCAGGGTAGGAGGGGGCAGTGATGCTGGGTGCAACTAAAAAGGTCCCATTGTCCGGTGATGTCCAGTTGGGGAGTTACGGACGTCTCAACAATCTCATATCACATTATCTTATTAACTGCTTATCTCCTGAGCTGCCATTTTCTTTAGCATGCTATTCAATGTAAATCCCGCCCTGCAGTCAATTTCACTGGTTAATGTTAGGGTGTAGGGTAGGTTTAGGGGTTAGCATTTGTTGCAGCATAGCAATGTGTAGGAAATCAGTGTAGGTCAATTGACATGACCAATGAAATCTTTAGAAACGGCTGTGGGGCGGAGTTTGTAACTGTCTGTCAATGGGAGGAAGCCATGCCGTATTTTGGAGCTCCTGCCCCATTTTGGAGTTTGACCCCCATTTGGAGATCTCCAGCCTGCAGCTACAGTATACCCTTCTCCAACCAGGGCTGAAACACGACACCACACCGCTGTCATATGTAACAAAGTTGCCACGCGCTCTACTGACTACAATAGTAGCGCCATTGATCTATTGCTCTAGCGACACATCTGTGGTCACGCTACAAGTTTGATGGGCTGAAACTTACATATCTGACAGACGAGATGGCACAAGGTAAAGCTGTTTTTGATGTAACTTCTCAAACGTGAATAAAAACGTTAATTAACTGGAACATTGAGTGATTATAATTCAAAGTGATTTCTGTCATTGTGTGAGACAATAAATATTTACCTGGTTTAGAAACATTCCAGTAAACACTGCTTATACTGTATGTATTAGAAGTGCAAAGAGGAGACAATTACATTTTTAAGCATCAGTGTGAAAACAAACCTGAAAGAGATGTGAGGATTCAGGGAGAAAAGTGAGAGATTCTTAGTGCATTCCAGTGAATTATTAATGGAATATATCTTAAATTAAATTGGGACAAATGTGCAGTAGCCTATATGTTGTCCTTTTTTATTCTGTTATAATGGAATTCAAAGGAAAAAAAAATTAATGGTCAAGAGGAAAGGAAATGCAGCGACTGAAAAGAGCTCCTGCCACAGGTATTATTGTCATACCACATCACAAAATACCAAGCATTATGTTATTCTCTTAGAAGATGAAGGAAATTGTATAGCTCATTCAGTCAAACTGATGGATAATGATTATTTGTAGTGCAAACTTATGATTTAAAATGATTTGTTTTAGTCAGATAAAGGTGGATATACAGTGGGGAGAACAAGTATTTGATACACTACCGATTTTGCAGGTTTTCCTACTTATAAAGCATGTAGAGGTCTGTAATTTTTATCATAGGTACACTTCAATTGTGAGAGACGGAATCTAAAATCCAGAAAATCCAAAAATCCAAAAATCCAGAAAATCACATTGTATGATTTTTAAATAATTAATTTGCATTTTATTGCATGACATAAGTATTTGATCACCTACCAACCAGAAAGAATTCCGGCTCTCACAGACCTGTTAGTTTTTCTTTAAGAAGCCCTCCTGTTCTCCACTCATTACCTGTATTAACTGCACCTGTTTGAACTCGTTACCTGTATAAAAGACACCTTTCCACACACTCAATCAAACAGACTCCAACCTCTCCACAATGGCCAAGACCAGAGAGCTGTGTAAGGACATCAGGGATAAAATTGTAGACCTGCACAAGGCTGGGATGGGCTACAGGACAATAGGCAAGCAGCTTGGTGAGAAGGCAACAACTGTTGGCGCAATTATTAGAAAATGGAAGAAGTTCAAGATGACGGTCAATCTCCCTCGGTCTGGGGCACCATGCAAGATCTCACCTCGTGGGGCATCAATGATCATGAGGAAGCTGAGGGATCAACCCAGAACTACACGGCAGGACATGGTCAATGACCTGAAGAGAGCTGGGACCACAGTCTCAAAGAAAACCATTAGTAACACACTACGCCGTCATAGATTAAAATCCATCAGCGCACGCAAGGTCCCCCTGCTCAAGCCAGCACATGTTCAGGCCCGTCTGAAGTTTGCCAATGACCATCTGGATGATCCAGAGGAGAAATGGGAGAAGGTCATGTGGTCTGATGAGACAAAAATAGAGCTTTTTGGTCTAAACTCCACTCGCCGTGTTTGGAGGAAGAAGAAGGATTGAGTACAACCCCAAGAACACCATCCCAACCGTGAAGCATGGAGGTGTAAACATTCTTTGGGGATGCTTTTCTGCAAAGGGGACAGGACGACTGCACCGTATTGAGGGGAGGATGGATGGGGCCATGTATCGCGAGATCTTGGCCAACAGCCTCCTTCCCTCAGTAAGAGCATTGAAGAAGGGTCGTGGCTGGGTCTTCCAGCATGACAACGACCCGGATCACACAGCCAGGGCAACTAAGGAGTGGCTCCGTAAGAAGCATCTCAAGGTCCTGGAGTGGCCTAGTATAATGCCCTTTTCACAAGATGTAAAATAAGTCTTTGATGTCCCCAGAGTGTGTATGTGAAGTTTTAGCTCAAAATACCCCACAGATATTTTTATATAGCATGTTAAAATTGTAAATGTTTGAGGGTGAGCAAATACGCACCATTTGTGTCTGTTCCTTTAAATGCAAATGAGCTGCTGCTCCCAGCACAGAGGGCAGAGCTTCAACAGCTTGCACTCACACAGACATGCACTGAACATTTCAAAAACTTTTAGCCTTTTATGTTAAATAAAACCGGATTCAGACAATGATGGAGAGACTCAAGAAGAAGTGACAACATGTAGAATGCAACAGGACATTTCTGAATGGTTAGTTGATGAATTTATGTAGCTTATAGTTATCTTCTAGTCATTGATTAGCATATTCTGTCTTGATAATCTATAAATCGTGTTTATGTAAATTTTAGGGTTCGTGATGTCACTAACCCGGGAGGAAGCTTGTGTAGTCCCTACCAGCCGTTTGTTGTAGTCCTTAAAAAGTGATTTCTTTAAAAGCAAATATTTCCCTTTGCTTTTAACTTTGAGCATTGTAACTTTGTAACCACGTCAACTTATTCTACTAACCCAAACCCTAACATAACAGTTAACTAGCAACTAATAATATAATTAGAGTTAGTTGACATATAGTTGCAAAGTTACTTATAGTTAGTAAAATGTCTAAAGTGGATCATCGAAATAAAGTCTAACTGAATATTTAGGTAAAATAAAAGTCATAAATGAAGGAATGAAACAGTGACAGGGAGAAATGGCAATTTTATCATTATTAAATTATCATTTAGAATTTATAACAAAAATTCGTAAAAAATAATAATAATCAAAGCATCACAGTTTCGACACAAATATGAATCATATCTGTTGAGCACCATGTTTGAGCACCAGATCAGCATACCATGATTTCTAAAGGATCATGTGACATTGAAGACTGGAATAATGGATGCTGAAAAGTCAGCTTTGTCAAATTCAAATTCAAATCATGGCTCTACCATGATTACGATGCTACCTTAGAAAATGGCTGCCTAGTAGACAGTAGGAAACAAGGCACTTCAGAAAAAAGCTGTGGTATAGTGATACTGGAAGGGGGGCAAGAAAAAAGTGGACACACAATTGTAACTTCTTCCACAAGCTCCATCTGTCAGTCACATCTTTCTTTTGCTTTTTAATTTACAGTCTCTCAGCATGCATCGGCTCAACTAAAGACCTCAGGTACATCCTCTCAGAAACCTCCCCAACCTCTCCGTAACCTCGAAACTCCCTATAGCCAACTCTCCTGCTCCGTCTTCTCAATCTCCCCCCAAACACTCTTCAACAACTCTCAAATCTCCTCAACACCATTCACACATAAAAAAAAAAATAAAATAAAAAATGTTCCAATTAAAGTAAAAAGGGTTTTGCAGCCCAATGTCTAAAAAGAAATAGAAATTCTCCCAATTCAACAAAGGACTTTTTATTGTATAGTTCTTTAGAAATCCGGTGCTATAGAGGCATGTTTTCCTATGTTAAAATACTTTTTCCTATCTCAGTTGTGCAGAGACAACTACTGTATGTGCAGACCATTCAAAGGTTGACTTCCAGAAGAATATAAACACTGTTACTCTTTCAAAACATTGTTCTGTTTGTTCGAGCATGTCCAACTCTTTTGGCTCTACCAACGAGTGAAGTTTGGGGATGTTACAACCTGTTTGATTCAACAAATGGAAGACTTGGGAAGTTGCAATTTGGTAGCACTATTTCTGCTGAAAACAAACAAAAAAAACACATCTTTGCTGGACTTCCAGCCTGGCCTAATTGTTGGTCTTAAACTGGTCTAACTGGTCTCCCCACTTTGCTGGTGTTTAGCTGGATAGCCAGCTGGTCTCCAAGTCTGACCTGCTATAGTATAAGTACTACTCAAAACCCCTATAAAACCAGCCAAAGTAACTCAAGCTGCAAAGAGACACTGAAGTAGTAGAGTATACTAATTGTGATTTTAATGATAAAAATGCTTTTCTGTTAAAAAAGCGCTGTAGGTTTGCTGCTCTTGTAGAGCTGTTAAATTTTGCCAAACAAATGTGATTATACACACATATGATTTTTCTTCATTTGGGTGGATAACTGCAGGTTGATCTACTGAACAGCTGGGTTATAAGCGTTTCTCATTAGCCGTGTGGGAAGATGGTTGCCGCATGTTACGTTCCAAATTCAAGTTATAAGCGACCCATGCAGAGATGACTTCCTGGGGAGCAGCATTTACTGCAAGCCGAGAAGCTACACACTTTAAATGTATGTGTAATTTTTTTCAATTAATAGCAAAATTCAAAAAAAAAAAAAAAAAAAAAGGGTTAGGTACCTTGCTCAAGGGCAACTCAGTCATTTCCTGCCGGTATTGAGACTCAACCCGCAAACTTCCGGTTACCAGCCTGACTCTCTAACCACTAGGCCACGGCTGCCCCTTCACATATTTATGAATACAAATCACATAAACTAAATGGCCCATATCCTTGTTCCATTAAGATTTATACAAAATGTTTTATTAAGCTCTAGTTTTTTTTTTTTTTTACTCATTTAAAATTCATAATATGAATAAAATGTAAGGACTATTCAATTCAATTTGGTTGAATTTTACTATTAATTAAAATGTTTAAATCTTGAAAAAAAGGCTTACATTTTTTTTGAGTGTATGAGACACTAAAAACTGGATCATGAACTGCTTAATAGATCAAAATGCAGAGGTTAACTCCAAAACAGCGTATATATTTATTTAATTAAATCACAGTGTTTCTGATTTGATAACCTCACTAAGCCATATTACCATTTTACTTTGATTAATCGTGCAGCCCTAGAGTGTCCCTCAACCACATCTGAAGCTCCTCTTCAAGCTCTTCAGTTGTGATAAACATCTAAACCTGCCTGAACAATAGCCCTCTCTCTTTCACATGGGCATACATGACCTTTGCTGCTCCAATTGTGGTGAAGAGGGACTATGTGCACATTTTCTACATATTTGTGGCGTGCAAATCGAAGAAAGTGGATTTTAGTCTGTGAGGAGGAGTGTAGTTAATACTCAGTTTCCACCAGTTTCAACACATGGGTGAAAGAGATCATTCTTTTTCTCTAGCCTCAAGTCCTTATCAGCTATAAATATCAAGGGCGATGGAGAGGGAAATATCGAATAGGTTTCACTTACATTTTTTTTTTTTACCTTCCAGTCTCCCACGCATTCTTCAGTGATACCATTTTAGCCCATTGTTGTTTCTCACTTTGTTTCTGCCATCCTCCTGTGGCGGTATCGTCTTTATATCTCTCACTCTCAGCGCCTTTCAAATGTCCACCCTTTTATATAGCCTCGGTGTGGTTCCGTACCCACTTTACTCCGCCCCTGACCATCCCTCTCTATCTCTCCCTGTCTTGCTCACTCTTTCTCTCTTTGTCTCTCCGGTTCCAATGCATTTCTAAAATTGATCTGACAGAAGAGTGATCCATCAAATGCATGTGCAGCCGAGCCGCACCAGAACGGCACCCTGCCTACAGCCTAACACTATTAACACGCTCACCAACTACTCACTCGCTCAGATTACATCTGCTTGTTCCAGCAGAAAGAGAGAGAAAAAAAAAATAGAGAGAGAGGGGAGGTCAGACAGGCAAACAGAACGACATAGAGATTTTAGTGCAGAACAGGTAAATAACAAAAGCAGAGACTAAAAGGCCACTAACCAAGTGAACAAGCTCGGCCATCCCCGGCCTAAATCATATTATTTAATATTTGTTCAGTTTATATTTCCATTCATTCATTCATTAATTCGTTCATTCATTCATTCATCATATTTAACCTGTTAAACCCTTGTGTTTTGCTGATGTATAACATTTAAAAAAGATATTTCAACATGTAGAATTCATACACATTCACCATCATTAATTTTATGTTTTGCAATGCAGAATAGCCTACAAATCATAAAATCAGAAGATTTAAGTTTATTCACTATCAAGTTTATATTGTGGTGTATAGATTTGAACATTGGTTATACGTCTTTATTGATGTTGGTTGTTCAATCATTTTTCTCATTTTTTTAACTTTTGAAGCAGAAAACTGGCACAGCCTTAATATCCCTATGCCCAAAATTCTTGTGAAAAAATGGAAGCAAAAGACTGTCCTGTGTGACATGAAAGATATTTGTTTTCACAAATGGAGCTATGAGTCATACAAAGCTTATCCACATACACACATCTTGTAAGGATGTACAGTAGCCTATCACCCTCTGTTTTAAACCCTGCTATCCCAGCAATACACCAGCAGATTGTGCTAACCTGCCCTGCTAATGATGTTATACTACACTAGTCTATATTGGGACACAGTCTGCTGAGACTTCAAAGTCCAGACACTCCTATTTTGGAGTTTGAAGAAACAAAGATGGAATACAGCAATATTTACAGTGGAGTACTCCTTTGAAAAACCCTCACACGTTTTATTCTCCTTTTCAGCAATTCATTCAGCTCCGGCTCATCCATAGACATAGATAATGTCAGCCTTAAGTATGTTTTTATAAACATACAACAATAACAATATTATAAAGTTTTAATAATACAGTAGTTCTAAGTTTATGAGAATAGTGAAGTTCACACCACAGCTAATGATAATGACATAAACAATGACTTTGCAATCACATTCAGAACAATTTTTCTTTTCTGTAGATGAACGATAAAAACATTGACAGCCAATCATAATCCACTCAACTTTAAAGAGCTCAAGCGACAAACAACATAACTGAAGTGTTCGCTTATAATAAACAGAATGTTGTCATCTGTTGTTGTGGACTCTATATTAATCGGCATTGTTCTTGGTGTGAATGGGCCTTTCATGTAACAAAAAAGATACATTTCCTAAATAGTGTATGATTGAAGCACAGCTCACACAAAAGTTACTTTCAAACTAAGCAGCTTTAACGCGGTGAATCTGCATGACTAAATATTTCAATCTCAAGCAAAATTCCCAATCGCATGGATTCCTATTTACATGATGGCATTTCGACCGCAAAAATGATATCATTGACATACCAAATTGTAAATGGTCTACATGTCATGTCATGCAACACCTGCATACTTAAAGAAGGTTCTTCATCAACGGTCAGGAAGTTCTTCATTTATTATAGCACATACTCCAAAAGGACAGGAATTCAGACAGTATACATTTTCTAATTCTAATGTAATAACGTTTGTCTTTAAAAAAAAAAAGACAACGAATAAAGTAAGTAAATTAAACTAAGACAATTATAAAGGATAATGTGTGAGGGTTATTATGCTGTTCTATTTTTGATCATTAATTTTCAAGTACTGGGAATCACATCTTTCAGCCTCCTTAGTTAATTATTACAACAACAAAATAGTGTTTGCATGTGTGAAAGAAAGATTGAGGGAGGCAGTGATGTGTCAACCCAGCAAGAAAGAAGAATCCCCTAAGCAAACAAGCCCGAAAATATCACACCGTCTTCCGCATTTTCACTAAATCAATACCAGCACAAATATTACTTCAATTTTGCGCGACGACATCGTGACACCCAGGCGCTAATGCTAAGCAGTATTAACAAATCGATACATCATTTAAAAAGGTCATATCAGTCAGGGATGTAATTTAATGCCAGGCAGCAGACAGCACAGATTTGCAGCTAATTAAATGTTGCCATCTCTGTACAAGCTCTCTGGCTTTTCAAAGGTGAATCAAAGCAGAGGTATCGACACTTCTAGCTCTGCATAAACAGGGGTGACAATCTCTCTGAAGTAAAGCCCCTCTGTTGTTAATCTGCTCCCTTTACTTCACGTTCAGCTCTTTTTGAGGTTCCCTCAAGGGTGTTTCCATAGCATGCTCAATCTTAATCAACATCTTACACTTTTAATTAGTGCCTTCTACTAGAACTGAACGCCAGTGCCAAGATTTCGAGTCTAACGCAGTTTGTCAACCTTCTAAGATGCATGCTCGGTCGTGTCGCGCTATCACTTCAGACCGAAATCTTGCATTAGATTGGAAAGATAGGACTGGGCGAGGAAAATGGAGCAGGTGTCTTGTGCAATCCAGGCACAATTATGACATCTTTCATGGCGTACGTTTCACGAGTGAGCGCCGTGCAGTTAAAACATTAGCCGCCTGAACGCTCAAAGCTTTCCAGGACGATTCCTCGTCATCCGAGTAGGAGGATGAGGATGGATCTGACAGCTGCGTGTATTTGTGGCACGCGTCACATGAAATCACAGCAAGGAAAACACTAAATCATCTAGTAGGAAAACATACATTAGTAAGACTGATGGTGTGATTTTCTTTTCATTTTTGCTTCAGCATGAGATTTTTGGGGAGCATCTGGATAAAAATAAGGCATTGCTTTTTTGGTGAAATCGCATTGTACATTGTCAATGTCTTTGTGTTCATCTAAAAATTACTTAAAACAACTTGCATTACTTGAAAATCAAAACTGAATAAGATATTGATAAATGTTTTCAGAGAATACTGAAGGCAAACTGTTTCAGATGCTAAAGAACAAAGCAATTTGCCAATAGAGTTTCAAGAGAAAAAAAAGAAAAGAAAAAAAATAAGTGGGGTATTACTAATATATTTTATGCCGTAGAATAAAACATGAAACTATTGTGAGCTTGTGTTAACCACAGACCTTATTTCAGGCATTTAACAAAAAAAAAAAAAAGGGGCCCATTGACTGGCACAACAATGCTGGAAGTGCAAAAATGCTAACTAACTACTGTAGTTTTAGGACACATTGCTCTAAAGGCCATGAAAAACAAGCTTAATTTAAAGATAATATTCTCTCTTAATATCAAACTATTTTTTCATGAATTAATTTGAAGGGTGTTCTTACGGTGGCCAACAGATGCACAACACAGAAATTTAGAATTAAAGGGTTAGTTCACCCAAAAATGAAAATTCTGTCAGTAATTACTCACCCTCATGTTGTTCCAACCCCGTAATACTTTCGTTCATCTTCGAACACAAATTTAGATATTTTTGATTAAATCTGAGAGCTGTCAGATTTAAGGAGCTTAAATCACTCCTCCATAGGCTTTTATGGGATCGAAACTTGCCGACCCAGAAAGTTAGCCATAAGTCAACCATAAGTTTTACAAGCGACGAGAATACTTTTTGTGCGAAAAAACAAACAAAAATAACGACTTTATTCAACTATACATTTCTTCTGTGTGGGCCTCTGATGTGAGTTCACGTAGTGTAACAGCGCAGCGATTCTGAAGCCTATAGAGGAGTGATCCAGTTCTCAGAAAATATCTTAATTTGTGTTCCAAAGATGAACGAAAGTCTTATGGGGTTGGAACAATATGAGGATGAGTAATTACTGTACATTTATTATTACCATGTCCTCACAGACGCGTTTCGGCCTAAGCCATCATCAGTGTGTACTATGAAACACCGAAAAGATTGTTTTTTTTAAAAAAGAAACACCTCACAGGTGAACCTCATTCCGCAAATCATCAGCACCTTCAGGTGCATCAAATTACCAGCATTGTGGAAACACCAGGAATAACACAACATACCATATGTAATATCCATGTGACCCTTATGAACAATTTATACAAAAATAAAAATAAAAAAATAAATAAAAAAATAAAAAATAAAAAAACTCGAATTTCAGAATACATGGTAAATACAAAAAAATATAAGAAAATAATAATAATTTCGAATTACATGATTTCATAAACAATTCAAAGGCAATTCTTCATTTAGACCATTAGGGTATACTATTTGAACTGTATAAAGAAAATAATTTCAGAATACATGGTAAATACATTTTTACATGATTTCAATGACAAATTACATGATTTCATAAAAAACAATTCAAAGGCAATTCTTCATTTAAACCATTAGGGTATACTGTTTGAAGTGTATAAATCCAAAATGCCTCTCGCTGAAGAAGGTAACGCTCCCTATTTCCACCCCGTTGAAAAGGTTTAACTAACTCAATGCCTTGAAATTTCAAAGTACAGATATCATGTCCAAACTCATTAAAATGTCTCGCCACGGGTGACTTAATATCGTGATTGCGTATGTTACTTTTGTGTTCGTGTAATCTTGTTCTTAACTCTCTTTTTGTTTTACCAACATAACAGAGCCCACATGGGCATTTGAGCAAGTAAACAACAAAGGACGTACGGCAAGTAATTCTCCCTCTCACAGAGAATGTCTTGCCGGTCCGTGGATGTGAAAAGGAATTACCCATAATCATCGCATTGCAATTAATGCAACTCCTACAAGGGAAATTGCCCGGATCAAGGGCTGTAAGCCAATTGGTAGGCGAAGTGTAAGAATCAGCTCTAACCAGCATATCTCTCAAATTACGTGATCTCTTATAAGCAAAAAGCGGAGGGTTTCGAAAAGTCTGGCCGATCTGTGTGTCACTCGATAAAATATGCCAATGTTTATTCACTATTGATTTGATCTTACCCGAAAGGGGAGAAAATGTCGTAGATAAGACAACTCGATTATCTGAAATGACTGTTTTTTTCTTAAAAAGTGATTCACGTTCAATACCCCGTACCCTGTCCAAACTCAAGTCGAGATTCATATTATCGTAACCTTTTGAAAGGAACCGGTTATATACTACTTTCACCTGGTTTTCAAATTCTTCATCAGTACTACAAATCCTTCTTATACGCAAAAACTGACTATACGGGAGGCTTTTTTTCATAGATGGAGGGTGATAACTTTTAGAATGTAAAAAATTATTCTTATCTGTGGATTTACGATATACTGTCGTCTGAAGAGTCTGTCCAGTAGATCTAAAGACCTTAACATCAAGAAACGATATAGAAGACATACTGTATTCCAATGAAAATCGTATGGAGTCAAGTCTGGAATTTAAGAATTCGTGAAATTGATTAAGTTCTTCAACTGTTCCACTAAAAACGAAAAACACATCGTCAATATATCGAAACCAACACTTCAAACAGTGATGAAAAATGTTACTTGAAGAATACACAAAGTCTGCTTCAAATTTGCCCATGAACAAGTTTGCATAATTGGGGGCAAATGGAGATCCCATTGCCGTACCTTTCACTTGATGATAAAAACCGTTTTCAAATTTGAAATAGTTCATGGTCAGCACTGTATGTGCCAAATCCCATAAGAACTTTGTTGGAGGCTTATCGACATCTCTAGATTTTAAATAATGTTCTAAAGCACATAAACCTAAATCATGTGGAATATTAGTATATAGGCTAGTTACATCCATAGTGCATAACAAATCATCATCTGATACATTGACATTCATCAGTTTACTCAAAAAATCAGTAGTGTCCCTTAGAAATGAGGGTAATGTCCAGACAATTGGCTTAATGTGCCAGTCTACATACTGAGAAATAGGCTCAGTTAAGGATTGGCAACCGGCCACGATTGGACGGCCTGGAATAGTTCCCTCGCATTTTTTGTGGATTTTCGGCAAGGTGTAAAAAACCGGTCGTACTGGATGAGTTTGTAATAAAAAGTCAAATTCCTCCTTAGTGATGTAATTGTCTGATTCGCCACCAATCAAAGTTTTTTTTATCATATTAAAGAAGCGACTCGTGGGATCACAAGTCAGGGAGGAGTAGAATTCCTGGTCTCCGAGTTGATTAAAAATTTCATTCTGATATGAATCTTTGTCTTGTATTACAACAGCACCACCTTTGTCGGCAGGCTTGATCACAATTGAAACATCTTCACTAAGAGCCCCCAAAGCTTCACGTTCTCTGATCGAAAGGGTCGGGAAGAAATGTCGATCTCTTGTGAATAGGTGAAAAACATCCTGATCAACCAGCCGGCAAAAAGTCTGGACAGAAGGGTTTGATACAGGGGGCATAAATGTACTTTTGGGCCGGAAACGGCTCTTCTCCAAATGTACCTGAGTTCTAACTATAGGCTGAACTGAAAGCAAAGGACTAGTTCCACAGGAAAAAAAGGACTTCAATTTAATTAACCTGAAAAATTTGAAAAGTTCAATTTTTGTCAAAAAGGGATCAGTATATTTCGATGGAACAAAAGAAAGACCCTTTGACAGAACGTCAGTCTCTTCGACACTAAGTGGTCTTTTAGACAGGTTTACTACATTGGATACCTCTGTGTCCGCCCCCTTCGTGCTGCAGGATCTATGTTTCTTACCGCCCCTCCGTGTAGGTCTCCTCTTCTGTTTTGCGACCGAAGTCCCTGTCTCCCCCCTTGAGATAAAAAACGATATGCAGTACCTGTTGATGCATTGTCGCTTCCAGATTCATCGGTAGAAAGACCACTGGAAAGGGAGTCAGTCGTTTGACGTGAAGAACGCATTGTCCGCACATGAACAGGGTGAGACAGCCACTGGTAGACCCGATCATTTTTATAATCCAAGGTGTTTTTCATCTTTACTTTTGATAAACGATTTTTATTACTCGCACCCATAAACTATTTTGAAGAAAGAGTTGAGCGCGCCTGCTCTTAATACGATGAGTAATTACTGACAGAATTTTCATTTTTGGGTGAACTAACCCTTTAAGTCACAACACAACAAAAATACTCCCAACCAGTAGGGGCAGTTGGAGAACAATAATATATGATGCACATGCATTGAGAGGGAAACTGGATTGCTGGCCTGTTATGCTACAAGTGACTGTCTGTGTAAGTAAATGAAATGTTTTTTTTGTTTGTTTTTTTTTATATGGAAAAATAAGTGAATGTGTAGACGTATTTGTTCTTTACAAATGTATTAAATGTATTATTTAGTGAGTAAGCAAGACACAGTGCACATCAAACTCTTAATCAATTGATATCCCCCTAGTGATCAGGAGCATTTTTGTTAGAGCTTAAATTTGTTTTGCCATGACTTGATACTATTTTGTTGTGAACTCTTTTGCACCTATGGGCGAACATAACTAGACATCTTTAATGGGCTGGACAAAAGTTCTAACCGTTTTTACAATAGTGTGTGCTGGTAGAAAACAAAAAAAACAATTAACCATGGTGGGTGGATGATGCAAGTGAAGTTTCCTACAAGGATTCACATTTCAGAGCTGCCAAGACATCTCCTGTGAGGTAAGCGAGAACAAAATGCATTGGGAAAATATGTTTCATGGTCTCTCACCATACGCAGGGGGCTTCCAACAAATACCTGAACATCCTGCCACTCAAGAGGGGATACAACATTCCCCAATTGTCCCGCCTGTTTTGTGCAGCACTGCCAAAGTACACAAAGTGAGTCCAACTTAACTAGGGGAAAATTCACAAGTACTCCACCAGGCTGTTGCTACCTACAGCCGTGCATCGAGCCTGGAGGGACCGGTGCCTGAGTTTTCCCCGTGTGACCCAGTATGACGAGCCAAAATTTTAGTTTTCTGGCAGAAGCACCCTGATGCTTAAACAGTGGGTTTCTCCTCCCTGTAGCCAACAACCCTCGCATGCTGCTTTATTTGTGCACTCGACGCCATGTGTGTTGACAAGGAGCCAGATATTGTCTTCTGTTCTCTCTTCACTACCTGGGGAAGCTAATAAGGCATCTATTTTAGAGGCTGCTAAGGGACAGGGACCAAGAGCTGAAAAAAAAGAGAATGCTAGTGCGAAATACGCCAGCACAGCATTGTGTGACAACTATGAAGGGGAATTAAAAAAAAGCCTTCATATGGTCCCAAACTGAACTTCAAGAACTTTCAAGCGCCCCGATTGACGCAAGTTCGTTAGCTGACGTTACCCAACCGCTACATCAACCAGGTCAACTGACTCTTTTCCCAGGCCTGTTTGTGACGTTATCTGTGACAGCGTAGGTCTTAGTAACTGCCTTAAATGCCTGCTGACAAACTTCACCCACTTGCCAGTCTGTCAATCAAATATGCCGTAAGGCTGACACACAATAGATCTCCACTCTGTTTCCCCAAGCTTGGTGGCATTCACTTAAATCCAAACCCCCATAACAGAAGAGGCCACCTGCCACAGCTGTGAACCGTTTCACACACACTTCAGTCTCCAAATACACAACAATTCTGTGCGCACAACAAAAACAGCCCCAGGCATTTTTCTTTTTCAACTAAACCCCATGAGTGAATAGCTTTAACGTACATTAAAGGTTTAATTGCTTAAAAGCAAATGCTGTGTTGTAGTACGAGCCCAAAGTATAGATATGCATTATCATGGTTACCATGGTAATTACCATTACCATTCTGAAACATCAAAACAATGTGAAGTTCACGCAACTCAAACCATGATGTTTTCTAAAAGGTCTTGCTTTACCGATGCACTGTATGGTACGGCTAAAAGGGTTCTGACCTAGTGCAGGGACACGCTGTCAAAACAAGGAACCTCAAGAGGCAAAACAGAAAAGGCCTTCATGCCTTCATGCAGTATTAATGAGACTAAGTTGATTTCCAGCAGCAGCGGCTGGTGTTTCTCAAGAGTGGGGGAAGCACAGATGTCACTTATCAATGGCAAAATGTTAACGTAATGTTAATTTCAGAATAGCATTAGCATGCCTTTAAAAAACAAATACAATTATGGAATATTGTTTATTATAAATATTAATAAAAAATTAATATTTTGTATCCATACTATCCATTTTATGCCGAAGGCATGATTTATATTTACCGTTGCTCAATCCGCTCAATCAGGAATTTTGCATAAGGGCGAAACATTTCCAGATGCAGATTTGGCATTGGCTTGGGTTTGAAAGTGACATATCTGTTAGCAGTGCTTTGTACATTACAACACGACAGTGGACAATGTAACTTTTGTGACTGCACCTTTACTAATTTTGCCGTGTTTTTTTATACAATTTAAGAGTAGTAAGGTCACTGCTAATTAGTAAGCTAACGTCTCGGTTACGTATGTAACCCTCGTTCCCTGAAGGAGGGAACTGAGATGTAGTCAGACGTACCATACTGATTGGGATCATGCTTAGGGAGCCTGTCATCATCGAGTATTGATAAAACGAGCCAATGCACATTGGCACCCCGCACCCCGCACCGCGGATTTAAACACGGAAGCGGATGCACGCAGCACTTGTTTTTCGCTGAGAAGCCGGGCGGAGCCCGGAGTCAGCGGTGGACCAGCAATAGTGGCGACGGGACTATGTCTCCGTTCCCTCCTTCAGGGAATGAGGGTTACATACGTAACCGAGACGTTCCCTTTCAGTTCAGTCACGTTCGACGTAGTCGGACATACCGTACTGATTGGGATCCCCATTAAAATGCCACTAGTGCTGCCACCTTCCAGTGCCTAGACAAAAGCCTCCTGACCCCCCGCATTATTGAGGCAGAGATAGGACACTGTGGAAGCCACATCCTGCCAGAAGGGAGGTAACGTGGAGGATACACATATGGACTGGGCGTGCTACTGGATACTTTTGCCACATGCACTGTACACTGCCTATTTTTTTCTTTTTAAATAGCATGTACATGAGCATTATTTCAATATAGTGTCACATTATTGTCATTTGATCTCATTATGTTCCATGTTTAATTCAGTAAGTAGAATCCAGTTGTCATCTTGAAGATAAAATGTTATTGTGTGTAAAAAAAAAAAAAAAAAAAAAAAAAGATCCTAAAAAGAAAAATAATAATAATCCTATTCCCTTTCCTCAGTGCCTGATCATGCTAAACTAGTAAGCTGTTGGCTTGCTAACCCAAATAAACTGATACATTTCATTTTACCATTTTTAGCTTTGGAAAAATTATGTGATATGCCATTTTAAAAGACATGAACCCTTTGATGGGTATGAATACACCAGTGTGATCAGTCCAGTCTGGTCCCTGGAGCTTACGATCACACTGGTGTAAATAGAACGTTCAATGCATCATACAGACTACATAAACTGACGACATGTTTTATTCATTTAGATACATAATGTGTAGGTATTAGGTAACTATAACATTTATTCTATCTTTCTCCCACTTCACTGACCACTTACTTTCATGTATTTCGGGAGAAGTGGATGCATTGACGTGTTGTAAATTCAACTGATCTGAATCCACATTCTGAATCGGGGTACAAACTAACATGCAAGTGCCATTCACACGTAATAGATCAGCTAACATGATCATTATAAAGGTTTATAATAATAAGGAGATGCGTTCTAAAATAACAGTCACCTTAACAACTCAGCTAGAATATTTGTGAAAAGGTTAAAAACAAATAAAACAACTGTAAAATGATTTTTTCTTTGATTTCTAATCAGGCACTGAATAGAGTACCCATAAAACATTTCAGAGGAAAGTGGTATAGGATCTTGCACTTTGGAGATGGAAGGCACAGGGTTGCTATTTTAGACACTCACTCACTACAATTGAAATGCAAGAGTTATATATAATATAAAGCGTTTTTGTCACGCATGATTGCCACATTTTGATGAAATTTTAGTGGAAGCCAGGCTTCCCATGCAGCCACTGATTTCCAGAACTCTCCATTCAGTCCTGTAAGTCTGCTGTCATGAGTTAGTGCTAAGATAAGAAACCAAGCGAGTCCAAGACAAAGAGGCAAAAGGACATAGCTCAAGAACTTAACGATAAGATAGCATGATAGTAACGGTTTTGTTACCTACAGACACTGCAATTGTTAGAACTGCCAGCTATCGGACTTGTTGTGCACCAGGCGAGTAAGAGGCATGCACAAAGCGCATTAAAAAGATAAAGTGTTTTAGGAATTCTCATCTTTGTTCATTCAAGGGAAGCCAGATGGCTCGAAACAGATACATACACACACATCCAGTCTAATAGCATGTATTGTCGTTCAATAGTTCATCTTGTTGTTTATTCATTCCCTGGCTACGCTTTTTGATTGAGCCTTACTTAGAAAGGAATACAGCAGCCTGTGCAAACAACGACAATGTGACCTTCACCAAGTCATGGATTCAGCAAGTGCATGTATGTGTGTCTGTGTTATGAATGTAGGGTTGGGTCTAGATGTAATCAGGTGACCAGAACGGCGTGCAGCCAAAGCTTTCCTGAAAGACATGAAATCAATGGGACAGTAGAGCAGCCGGTATTAAGACTGGGTGAGGTAGGGAGGTTTAGGCCCAGCACAAGGCTAGGAAGGGACAGGCGTGTGTGTAAATCTCATTCATTGACAGAATCAGTGCACACTCTTTATGATGTTGCCGAACATAGACGTTTTCTGGCAAGCAGTTATAAAGAAAAATGCTGTCTATGCTAAATAGGCCTATGCTGATGCCCACACCCTTCTCACTGCACTTCTTTTTTTAGAAACAACATTGCAATTCTGGAATAGCTCAACTGAAACTGTAATTTACTGACTGTTCTTATACCCTTATTTTGTTCCAAACCCATAAAACACAAAATGAGAATTCTTTGAAGAGTCTTCACATAAAACCATAAGATAGCTAATGCAGTAAAAAAAAAAATATATATATATATATAGCACCTTTTAGGAAACTCAAGGTCGCTTTACAATAAAGTACAAATAAACATGACATAGAAACAAGACAATAATAAACCGAGATGGATAACATAATAGATAGTGGTACATAAACATAGAAATCAGATCATAATGGCAAGACCATGGAGTGCTTTGAATGTGATAAGGAGTATCTTGTATTGAATACGAAAGCGTACCGGTAGCCAATGAAGTCTGTGTAAAATCAGAATAATGTGAGAAGATTTCTTTGTGTATGTGAGGACCCTAGCTGCGGACCCTAGCAAAGTGACTTATAAAAAAAAAAAAAAGAAAGAAATTATAATAGTAGTAAGGTAGAGTACATATTAGCTTGTGGTGAACCAGACCAGTGAAGAAATCATTCTTTTGAGCCAGTTCTTTTCAGTGAACCAGATTAATTGGTTCACAAATTGTACTGAATTCATGCATAAATTTCAATTCACTGGCTCAAAGATATGGTCACAGCGGTTCTTATGTTAACAGCTCACTGAATGGGAAAATTATCAGTCAAAAATTAAATTTCGGTTTGTTACCCACACAATGCTATCTATCAAGACTTGGAATATAGAACACATAATAGCATAATATAATTGATAAATGATAGATGACTAATATTTGGTCAGTTTCTCACACTTTATTTATTTTTTTATTTTTTTGTCATTTTTGTAGCAGATGTGTTCACTACAAAAAGACCTCCGTGAAAATATTTCAAAACTCAAATTTTGTGTTTCAAGAAAGCAATACAGGATGAGCAAGCACCGACATAATTCATAATTTTGGTATAACTATTCAATTAAAGAAAACTTTCAAAGATCCAGTTAAAACCAGCTTAAGGTGGTTTAGTTTATCCAAGCAAGTCCAGGACTGTGTTTCTCAAAAGCATCAAAAGCCTAAGCAGATTGTAGAAATCACTGGCACCAATGGGCTCTACAATCTACTTAGGCTTAGGAAAAAGCAGTCCAGGTTGTTCTACAGTACATGGTTGATCTTCTGGATTGGATTCAAACTGGTGAGGGGAAAAAAAAGATACAATGTTCCACAAAAAAAACAACATCTTGGCCACTTTCGGCTGGTCTACAAGGCTTTTTACAAAGAAAAGCATGTAAGCACACCTATCACTTTAGTTTTTCAACCAGTTTTGGCTAGATTCTTTGAATTAAGTGGGAGCCAGTGATACACAAATCCTGCACTTACTGCACTCCTGAAGGAGGTCCTGGTGACTGCAGGATTGACTAAAATTTGCCACCTGTTTACCACCGTGGGGTGGATGTCTGCGAAGAACTTGGCAGCGAGGCTCAGTATCACGTCTGTCCACCTGGCACAGAGGCTGTTGACTGGACTGTGAAGACAATACGTCAGACTACAGGTATTCACTGCAGACCCCCAAAGGTAGACGAAGGATTCAGTACACACTCCCCATTGAGAAGAGCACAGGTGACCTTCACTGGTAGATTGTGCATGACATAATAGCGACAAACAAACACAGCAGACATCTAAAACCAGAAGGATATCGTTTTCGCAGGAAGCTCTAAATAATTTTCCTGAATCATGGTCATACCAGTCAAGATTGGTACTAGTGTTTGCAAAGCTGAAATGTGGGGTGACAAGCTGAGGAAGGTATATATTACCCATATAATTTTCCCATTTATGGCACAAAGTTTGTTCTATTGGGAAGGCTGGAAAAGAGATATAGGTTAATCCTAAAAGGTAGTGACAGGTGGGGCCAACCAATATAGTATTCGGTTTGAGGGCTTTAATAACTTCTTAGCTGAAAATTGAATTTGCATGCTTCCCAGTATACAACCCAATCTAGCTGGGACTTTGTGACCTTCAAGAGCAAGTAAGAGATTAATGATTGTATTCGTGAAGTGTCAGGAGAGGGTCATCAACAAATACACTGTTGAATAATGTTGTGTTGTTAGCTGATTGTTCTCTGTATTATTGTTTGTTTTGTTTTTTTTATTCCCTTTTTCTATAGCAAATAATGCTTGAGTTGTGTGAAAGCAATGTGCGTGTGAAATAGTATTATGATAAACGGAACGTTTAAAATAGGCCAAAAATACTGTTTAAACACTTTTATGCTTTGATACACTAAGGTTCTCTCAAGGGAACACAAGCTGTTGGTTTTTGCATCCCATAAATAATTTCATACCTCTTTTTATGCAGTTCACAGTCGACTCAGATATGTGAAGGCCACACATAGCTTTATCCCACTCAGTCCCAACATACACATGCACACACAAACACACTTACTGTACGCATGAATTCACACTTTGATGGGTGATGCCAGCTAGTAAAACTACACTGTAAAACCTTTTATCTTAAAGCTTGCAGTCAGTAACTTTTGGCGCTATAGCGGTTAATAAACAGAACTGCATGCGTCTTGTGGAAAAACATTGTAGCCGGAGCTACTTCTCTCTGTTTATGTCTATGACGCGGCTACTCCGCAGTGGTACCAGTCTAAAATAGTCCGAATCTAAACACTTATTATAGGTGTACCGTAGTGATTCAGAATAAGACAAAAACACGGTTTGGAAAATGGATTCATGATGTACTCGCTTATTATATCTTTTTTATTTTTTACAATTTTGAACACAAAAAAAGGTACGGACTGCAGCTTTAAGTGGTGAAAAGGTTTTGATAATGGTTTTACCCAACATATTTATGTCTCTATCTTTTTTTCTTTTCTTTTTTTTACATGATAAATAAGTGCTTTCACAATATTGCAGAAACTTTGTTATGACATTTGTAGCACATTTTAGGAGCATCATTACCGGGTTCAACCTGGTACGGCATATGCTGCCATCAAAAGGTTTTTGCCACATACATCTTGAAGTAAATGGCTTAACTATAACATAAAACCATAATAGTGAGCGAAATAGAGAGGGATAAAATGAGGGATGATACTTCAGTCTTTTTATATTTCTTCATAATAATTTATCATTCTGAATTCAAATTATGTCAAATAAATCTGAATAACTGACATATTGCCAGCGCTCATCTTTTTTTTAAATATAATTAACCTGTAGGTAACCTACATTTAAATGTTATGACTCTCATATGTTATTTTCATAACTTATTTTATAAGTCATTGATATAACTTGTCATGAGGTAAAGGCTTATTTCCTCAAAAAACTCTGTAAGACTTATTGTGCACAATGTTATAGTTTTTTTTCAAACAAGTAAGAAATTGGTCTTGTGCGCCCAATCAAAATGTTTTCCATTCACAAATAAATAATTCATACATCATTAATGAAACAATTTAAATTATGAAATACTATTATTAATAACAAATTCACTTAATAAACCCATATTTTGCCACATATACACACAGATTTGGTTTCCAGAAAGTTTAATCGCAACTAAAATGTAACAATGTGCAATGTTGTAAAATCGTTGTGTGATGGTTGCGATATTATAGACATTTTACTGTAATGATGCACTAGATTGAAAATGGACTCCATTTCATTTAGTACAGAACTAATCCTGAAGGGGTGTCTCCTGTTTCCTCCCTCTTCCTTTCTCTTATCCTTTCGCTCCTCCCTAAATTGATGTTTTCATCTGGAGCTGTTTATCTGCCGAGTTAGTTTAGTGTTTTTCACATAACGTGGCTGAGAGGAGGAAAGAGCGAGTGAGAGAGAGAGGAAATACGGCACTTTATATAAGGAATCACCCTCACTTCACCCCTCACAATACACAAACATACTCAGCCGAGGAGTATCTCATTCTAGAGAAGTGTCATAGACTACATTGGAGTTAATTTTTGCTGCACTAGAGCAGCAGCTCTCCAAACAAAATTATATTTTGAATAATTGTCATACCTCTTCATTAGATAAATAAGCCAGCTGCAACCCTATGTGACCTATGTGAAAATATCACTTGTCAAGATTGCAGATGAGATCCTCAAACCAGATATTTGCTGACCTTAGACAGTTTAAGGGTCATCATCTTGATACGGGTCAAACATGGGTGAAACATAAAATTCTAGAGACTATGATGCTCCTCCAAAAATTAGTTGATGGGAAACCCCAATTACACAACAAACACCTGACTTTTCATGCAGAAAACCAGCCTGGTTTGTTGGTATTAGATTGTCTCCCAGCCAGATCAGGCAAGTCTGTTGGCTGGTTTTTAAGGGGTTTTGGGCACCTTTCAGCTGGCTTGCAAGCTAAATCAGCTAAAAACCAGCTTGGCCCCATGTTGGGAGTCTAGAATAAACTAGCTCACACCAGCAATGCTGTTTACCCTCGTAAACATAAAGGTTATTTAAGGAAAAAGTGGGTAAGACAATATAGTTCTTCCATGGCATTGCTGTGTGTAGAAGAGAAATCTTTATTGTTGATTCTTTTCCTTGAAGTTGTAATAGTGATTTTAATGTCGATTAACCCTTAAACACATACCACGGGTCGTTATCGACCCAGGACTTTATTCACTACCCTCCCCCTCATTAATTTTTTAAAGTTAGAAATCAACCTTCTTAGTATTCCTTAATATATTCATTATAAATAATATAACAAGAAAAAATATATAAAAGAATATATATATATATATATATATATATATATATATATATATATATATATATATATATATAATGTATATATACTTAAAAAAAAAAAAGTGTATAGGGTTGGAATGGTGAAAGTATAAACACAGTCAAATATTAGTGTCAATGTCACTTGTTGGTGGATGGGGTGAAGAAGTTGTCAGTGATCAAAATATTGATTTTGAACAAGGTCAACATTATTTTAGGAATATGGTTGAGATTGTGAATATGAGCCAGATGATGAATGTGCTGGGAAATGAGCTCTGACGATGACAGTGATGATGGTAAAAAGCATCTGCTCAAACTGAAACCTTCCAAGTTCCGAAAGGTAACGAAATATGCTTTATTTTATTCTTTTGGAATTGTTATTAAAATATCAAGAGTTTTACACTATTGTGGCAGTTAAAGGTCCATCCGTGTTAGAAAGAGATCCGGGTCGCTAAAGACCCGAATAATGACTGGCGAAACATTCATGCATTTAAGGGTTAACAGGATGCATTACAGATGTTTTTGTGTGTATAGAAATTACATAGCTATTCTCTTTTAAGTTAATTCACACTGCACCGACATATTTTGATTAACGGCAACAGACACTTCGTTTGGTTTTGTCAGATCAGTGTGTCGCCATCTGTTGGCATTGGTCGGCTCTTATTGGCGTTTGTCTGGTCGTGGAATGTCTGAAAAGTAATGTATTCCGGAAATATTGTCGACATTGGCTGGCATCTGTTCGCGCAGTGTGAATTGGCCTTTAGTCTACACAGGCAAAACAAACCTAGAACCGTTCATGAATTAGTTTATGCAATGTGAGCAAATCTAAATTTAATGCCACAATTGACACATTTCATTAATTTGATCACATTTTATGTTAATCGCGACAGTCTTCTAATAATTTATTTAATAATTTTAGTTTAATTGTGAAGGGTAATTTTTTGCCTTAGGCAACTGTCTATGTAGTCTACAGACCACAGGGTCAATCACAAGGTATTTGGAACAGGGCTAATGTATACACAATAAAAGATGAAAAAAGAAAACACATGTCTCACACTGACCTACATGAATGCATCACAGAGCAGCGGCTGTCAGACATGCAAAAACTCATAAACACACAAGAGATTTGCTTATGTGAGTGAAACTGGCACTCACTGTGCAAAATCCCCCATCAAGTTAACCTGAACCTCATAACTCAGAGAATGTGTGTGTGTGTGTGACAGAGAGGGAAAGTGTATGCAGACAAACCATTCATTACAGCATTTACATAATTTATCTGCTCACCTAGTCCCGTTACACAGGCTTTCATATCCGACAGTGTTGAACACAGCGTGAGTGTGAATGTCCACGTGCACATGCAATAAATGATGATGAAGATTGCGTCCCCAGTGTGCTGTCATAGAAAGCATAATTCTTCACTTCGTTTTCTCTATAAATTTAATGTGAGTACATCTTTATAGCATTCAGTGTTGGAGAACTAGTCTCACGTCATACGGTTTGGTCCTCGAGTGCAACATTCGGGTTTCAGAAGTAAAAACTCATTTCATTTTCTATGTAGGGAAATTGATTTTTAACAATAACTTATAAACATTTAAAGACAGACCCACTGTGAGTTCCAAGGTTGTTAATCAATGGGATAAGCTTTTTTGAAGCCATGAAGTCTGTTGTTTCAGCCAAAAAAGAAATGGATGAGATGGAACAACAGCAACAATCTACTAGAGATGCACACATTTATAGGCACTTATGTGCGGGAATTAACAGATTCATGCAACTGTAGTTTAAACGAGTACAGACATTTTTATATCTCATTACTTCTGGAGAGAAATGGTGCAGACACTGGATAAGGATGAAACGTTCTAGTGCGCATTTGTCGAGTGCCTGTGTTGCATGCTATCAAATGAAGTATACATTGAAAGGCTATGTGTTCAGCATGTGAACAGTGTTGTATATTTGTCTGATTATTCTCAACATTATGTATATTTTTTTCAATATCTATTTGTTCAATTTTTCATAGCAAATAATGATTAAGCTGTGTAAAGGCAGTTTATTTTATTTTATTTATTTACTCAAAGACTGATACAAATTGTTTAACATTGTAAAATCGGATACAATTTTACTAGAACAAGAAAGTGTTTACCAGTTTTGTGTGGAATATGCATTGGACTGTGGACGACACAACTAAACCTAAATTTGCATACATTTTTCAGTAGCAATAATCAAGCATCTCGTAAACTACCCAATGATTTGTATCATTGAAAAGCAAATCTGTTTATTTGGATGGTTAAAAAGAAGCCGAATAAAACGACAAATCACCTATATTTAGTCAAATGCTGCTGTACTATGTTTTTTACGTAATTATATGAATAAGGGTGTGATCTAGTTTTTTCATTGTATTTACTGTAAAATAATCCTAAATTTAAAGGGGCTATATGTAGAATTCAGAAACCCTTGTTATTAGTGACACCAGTGGCCGTTAAGTGAACTGCAACCAGCAACTTATTGCTCGTGCTCACACTCGTGCACATGTAACGTATCAGAGATTGGACATGAGTCAAGGCCCTGATATACTCACGGCGAAGTTCTTTTTCATTCTTTGCTTAGAAGTAAAAATAAGTTGGAAATACCTTTGCAGCAATATACTGTTAACAAACATCCCAGCGTTGCCAAGCTGCTAAGAGCGATGTTTAGATGAATATGTGCTGTGCGCTTTCCTCTCAAAAACAAAATAAACACACAGCAAAAATGAAAGTGGTGAGAAAACAGGAGTTAAGAAAGCATCTGATCATAGCGATGTGGATATGTTTGCACAAGCTCTTCACCGGCATTGTGTCAACAGATGTTGTAATAAAAATTACACTGTAATGATAGTTTGATTATAAAGTAGGCCTATATTTGATACTATTTGTGAGACGATAGTTTGAATTAATCTCTTTTCTTTGCATGACACATTTACATTCCAGTACAGAATGTCTCTTTTGGTATTATCCTAAACATTGTATAAGCATTTGTTTCATGTGTCATTGAAAGGAAGAGAGGTTCTCGGAGTGTGAACGATTTTCCCGGCAAAAATGTCCCAATCCTTCAGATAAAAAAATGTCTGTTCACACACTGGAATATAAAAAGCGAACATGAAAATTTGTACATATCGCCACTTTATGCTAAGATTGATCATTCATTTACATTTTCATGCAAGGAAAATGTGTCTCAGATTAAATTATATGATATCGTTGGATAATTATCATAACCATCCCCTTAAGCAGCTTCAGTGTAGTTTGTTATGTTATGTCAGTAGCCTGTGGGAAAGCTGACTACTTCCAATTGCTTGATTATTTTAATAAAAATTATAAGTAATACATTTAACTAAAAAATAGTAGCTGGTAGCTTGGCAAGCAAGAGTTTAAAAGTAGCTTCCTCAACAAGATAAATGATGCAAGTGAAATCATATTGCCATATTAAGCTTTCTACTTTATCAGTTTATCTATGTAATAAGCAAAACAAATATAAATTAGTACCCTGACATACAGCAGATTGTGGGAATGGGCATATTGTCTGATTTTACAAAACCCTACTTTAAACGATGGCCACATTCCAGCTGCTATCTGAAATGCACATCATCATCATATATGCTATCAGCGCATAAGTGATCTGAATGTGTGCATGTGTGTGCATTGTGACTCTATGTCTGCTGTGTGTATAATTATAAACCCTACAGCATGTGAATATGTATGTACGTGATTTCTCCAATCACGAAGACAGTGATTGCTGCTTATTTATGATAATGCAATATCCGTGCCCTTCAGAGGAAGCAGGTCAAATCCTCTCTGCACCAATGATCAAGACGCATACACCTCCCACACTGTGAAATTACATAAAACATGCAATATGACAGAATCAAAGATACATAATAGGATTTTTCCCATGGGGTTGAGGTTATGGTGAGAAAAGGACAAGAGTGCCATCAAAACACCCATATAAAAGTCAATAACCTTAATAACCATCATTTAAAGAGTGATCAAATGATTTATAGTAAATGCACAAATAGGAAATACTTTCCTTCACACATATCTCTCTCACTCACACAAACAGAGGCAGAGGCCTCATTCAGCAGTTGCGTGATATGATCTATTAATTTGCCTTTTGTTTGATTTTCTCATTATGTCACAATGTTAACGAACACAAACACTGCATACAAATGGACCCTGACTCTCCACCTCTAATAGTTTGTTATTTAAGGGGCCAGAGGTCACTCTCTTCTTGTATCTGCAACACCATCTGACAAGGGGGCTCGACCTGCTGTTGTCTTACAAATGAAGAGAGAGAAAAGCTCAGCCAGAGGAACGGTTCTCTATTTAATTAAAGTAACGATTTTATTATCAATCAAAATTGGCATTTAAGAAAGTTGCACCCGCGGAGATGAAAACAAGACTGGTGTATTTACGTTCTCTCACACACACACACACACACGTACGTAATTAATTTCCATAAAAAGATGACTAGTAATTTGACTAAAAGATGATTGAATAATTTAGTTGCTTTTATATGGGAAAAGCAACAGGAAATGGGTCAATGTTGTACAAAAGGGATTCATCTATAACAGATTTTCGAAAATATGCTCTACTAAAACCCAAATGCTTCAACTATATTATAATTATAACTATAATTATAGTTATAATTATATAGATATACTGGTAGACACAACTAACAGGTACATTTTTCGACCGGCAGAGATTCGGGACTATCGTCTCTATTGCGATAACGCTCACTATATTACTATATATGTTGCTGTGCTAGGCAGTCACAAAAGCTTATTGTTTGAATGCGTTGTTAAGTATTGCGGTTTAAAAACGAGCGATTTTAAACCATTGAAGCACAGAAAACAGCAAAAGACGTCAGGACTCTCACTTAGTCAGGACAGGAATGTTGAAACGTTGGTCTCTGTAATATTTCTTAATGAGTGACCTGTTTTAAATTGTTAAAAGTCTGGGGACAAGGCAAAAATGGCAAAATCAATCCAAACTAGGGATGTGCAATACTCGTTGACATTTGGAAATACTAGTCATTTACCTTTTCTTTTTTGTCCTTTTATTTTGCACATTTATGCTTTGTTTTAAATTTTTACAAAGGCATTTTTAAAATAACACATTATTCAGAAGTGGAAAACAAAATCATTTAATTTTACCTCAGACCTTGCAAGTGTGTGTTTTCTCTGTGTCACTTGCAGCGGAAGACAAGCGAGGCGAGGGAGTATTTTGACTTAGAAGAAAACAGTTTTGTGTAGAATTTGTCCAACTGGCATAAAACAATTAAGCTTGCTTATAAGTTTGGGTTACACTTTATTTTAAGGTGACGTAGTTACAATTTACTTACTCAAATAAGTATTGAGTAATAATAAACTACATGCACTTATTATAGAGTTATGGATAGGGTTAGGGTTTGGTTTAGGGTTAGTTAACTATGCATAATTTACTTTTATTACTATAGTAAATACATGTAGTAAAGTGTAACTACTTCACCTTAAAATTATGGGCACTATTTTAACGATCTAAGCGCATGGTCTAAAGCGCACGGCGCAAGTGCACTTAGGGTGAGTCTGAATCCACTTTTGCTAGTTTAACGACGGGAAAAATGGTCGGCGCATCCGGCGCATGGTCTAAAAGGGTTGTCCCTATTCTCTTGTAATGGGTGTGTTTTGGGCGTAACGTGCAAAAAAAAAAAAAAAACAGCCAGAGGTTAATTTCCCATTCCCTTTAAAATCCAGTTGCGCTCGGATTGCGGATTGCTATTTACATGGCGGAATTTGCAAGCGGAAAAACTGAACGCTTCTCCAGAGAGCAAACGGATCTGCTCGTGCACAAGATTAATGCGCGCAAAAGCAGACCATCTACGGGACAAGCCGGATTCCACCATATCTTTATGTACACAATATTAATCTTTTACATTATAAACCTTTTATTTTAAATATTTGGCATGTTTGTGTCCCTGTGTGTATAATAAGCAGAGTGCACGCGCGTTGTGGACCCACCTATAGGCGCATAATTACTAACGTGCTCTTTAAATAACAAAATAAATACTGCGCCATTGACTTTAGACCAGGTTTCAGTTGGTCAATGGCGCAGTCTATTTTCAGTTGCCTCAAAATAACAATCCGCCAACAGTTTGCCAGAACACACCTCGTTTTCAGACCAGAACGCCCATGGACGCACAAATGGGCGCAAATGCATTTGCTATTTAAACAACGTGGCGCAGTACGTGAAAATGATAACTACGTCAGGCTGAAACTAGCAAAAAACACTTGCCTGGTGCTGCATTGCGCCAGGTGTATGACAGAGCCCTACTGTAAGCTTGTTTTACTAACGTTTATGAGGGACAGTACCGGTGTAACATCTGCTTGAAAAAAAAACGCTTTTGATGCTACATAAAAGAGTTAAAGGACCAGAGACTTTCACGTTTCAAAGAGCCATGTGTATTACACCACAAATCACCATACAGTCAGTAAACATACAACATACATAGTCATTCAGTTGCAAGGGAAACATCAAATAGTTCAGACTTTTATAGTAGTGTCTTTGGCTACCAAAAGCTCAGTCTTAAGAGTAGTAGGAGCAAGATGAAACAGTACATACTGTAAGTGCAACGTTGATGAGGCCACATCTATCTGCAACCGAGTTTCCAAGTGGCTGTCGGTAATGTGAATGAACTGTAGCTTGTGAAATGAACAATAAATGGCAAAGGGGCTGTTGGCAGAACAAAGACAATTAATCCCTTTTTGGTCAAGGTCCTATCTATAGTTGAGCTGCCTCCTTATGCCTGCACGTTGAACCCTCTGCATCAAACAAGCAGATAAACTTAGTGCCTCCATTAACACATTTACCCATCCCATAATTACATAAACCTCACCTAACATCATCATCCCTAGTGACAGGATTAAAAATTGCACGTACAGAAAGCTAATGGGACAAATGTAACTGTAAAACTGTTACACCGGTACACAATTTTATACCAGTTTAAAAGGGAAACATTATGACTGAAACTTACTAAAGCCCCTTTCACACAGAGATTCCGGAAAATACACGGATAAAGTGACCCCGGATTTGACCCGGGTTCATTTGATTTTGGTTCATTCACACTGCTAGTGATTTTCCGGAATCAGAGAGTGCGTTCACACACAACCCGTAAAAATCACGTAAAGACACGTGACATCGATGTGACATGTAACGTCCAAATGATCTGACGGCGCGGGCGGGTATAGATATATACATAGATGTCACCTTGGCTACGGTTTCGTTCCAATGAACTGCAGTAGCCAAGGCGACATCTATTTATATATCTATACCCGCCCGTGCCGTCAGATCATTTGGACGTGTGCTGTGTTCAAGAGATAACAACGATATAAATACTGTTCGTTTTCTCACACAAACCGCTCGTTTCGTGTCTTAGGCCATCAATGTGTACTTATGATGGGGAATTGTTTAATTTGGACGATGGGGAATTGTTTTAATTTGGACTCTGTGCTTGTGTTTTGAGACAGTGACCATCGACCTGCATTATATGACTGACAGACAAGAACGGTTTGACCTAAAAATATCAAAATTGAAACTACTACGGAAAAAAAGACACCTACATCTTGGATGCCCTTGAGGTAAGCTAAAACATACCAAAATTTTATTTCAAAGTGAACTATCCCTTTAAGTTTGCTTATGAGCTTCGATTGAAACCACGCTTGTGCATTTTTGCGTTCACACAGAATTTCCCGTCAATTTCCCGGGATCAACGCGCTGTGTGAAAGGGGCTTAAGTTGCCAACAACAGCTCATAAATCAGTACAGTTGCCAATGCACATCTAGCTTTTCTTGCGATTGTGCGGTCTGTGCAGTGTACAGATACTTTCCATACACAGAAAAAGCGTTCAAATACAGTGCAAGCGGTGACCATGAACCTGCTTTAATTGTTTGTACAAAATGTGCTCAAACTCTGCATTTCACCCTGCACCTATTGTCCCACTTCCTCCATACAGCACTCAAAAGCTTTAGAAATGTATTTCACATTCTGTGGAACTACACCACATGAGAAAGAGAGAGACGGAGAGAGAGAAACGTCCTACTGCTTCCTCATCTTTGAATTAATAGAGCAACAGGACATCAAACCCGCTCGCAGCTCTGGGATAAAACACAGACTCACTCCCCAGTCAGTTATCAACTCTTTGTGGCTTGTAGGAAACTGCACTAATAACGTCCAGCAACGCAGTCATGGTCCCTAATTAAAACACTTCCCAGTGGGAGTACACAGGATTGGGACAGAGAAAGACAACTGTGAGGAGAGACAGACAGAGAGCGGGATGGATTTGTGAGGGCTCAGGGACACATAAAGAGGTGGAGCCACAGCTGGAATGCTCACACTGCCAGGAAGAGATGTGAAATTTGAAAAGGACAAACTGGGAAAAGATGGGGCAGAATAGGAACATGAGATGTATGCGTGAATATACACTGTAAAAAAATAAAATAATTCTTTGCAGTTGTAAATGTAAAAAATATGTTTTGCAAGAAAATACTATTTCAGTCTATATTAGCTCACGGTTTCTTTGTAATAGCAATTTCTGAGTGAATTTGTTATTTCAGTGTGTATATAGGCTACATTTAATATAGTATTTCCATGACCTCTTTGCCACTGGCACGTTAGTTATGTGTGAATGTGTGTTTATCTGAATGTGTGTGGTGTAGCCTACAAGGACAGCAGATGTGTTGATAAATGTGCTGCCATCAAGGCTAAAGTATGATGTGTCATTGAAGGTCTAGTGATCCTAGTCTCTCTCTCTCTCTCTCTCTCTCTCTCTCTCTCTCTCTCTCTCTCTCTCTCTCTCTCTCAGTTCTCTTACACATACACAAGCACACTCATTTGCATTGTCATTGCTGACACATCCCTCAAAACTAAGTTTAAATAAAGCAGAACATACCAAACAGACATAACCAAACAACTAAAGCGGGATCGGAAAGTTTAAAAAAAATAATATTTTTTTGTTTTCTTCAACAATTCATGAAAGATTTTAAAAGAAAATTCATTTCTTCATGAAACATTTTAAAAGATATTATCAGCATTAAAAATGTAATGATATTATCTAGAAGATTTGAAAATGCAAAAATCTTCTTTTATAAAAAGAAGAAAATTATATTATATTAAAGAAAGAAAGAAAGAAAGAAAGAAAGAAAGAAAGAAAGAAAGAAAGAAAGAAAGAAAGAAAGAAAGAAAGAAAGAACTTTTTCATTTATTTTTCAAAATGCTAAAATCTGTTTATTTCCATTTTTCATGTGATCTCAATTAAATCTCAGACATTTGGATCCCACTATTTGCTAACTAAAAATAGACAGCACATGATGACATGCTTTATTTCCATCCAATTCCTGAATTTGTACTGAAGAAACAGCCACACAGCCACAAAACCGATTTGTTCTCTGTAGGTGATCTTCATTAAATAATGTAGCCCGTTAACAAAGTACTAGATCCTGTTTGGACAATTTCAGTGCATTTGAAGGCCATTAGAGCCCTGCGCTATGTGTGGAGGAAATCACTAATGAACAGAGCATTATATTAGCCTCTTAATAACCGCGTGTCTATCTGTGTAGCAGCTAGTCCCACTGCAGTCATTTGCTGCCATTTTCTCGCCTGCAGAAAGAGCCCGGATTCACAATTACTCTTCTTCGTGATAGCTTCTTGTCAAACAGGAGGCTTCCCCCTTTTTCAAATGAATGGCACAGGCCTCAGATCAAAAAAAAAAAAAAAAAAAAAGATGGCTTTGTCATCAATTCAGGGCTCTGTTGGTGCACGTTTAGTGTGCAATGGAGCTGGAATGGACGTTAAGAGGCTGCTGGCTCCCCTCAGCATTTGCGTGATGACCTTGATGGGTCAGTGGAACGAGAAGTGTGTAATCGCCAACGTTTTTTTTGTGAATCACGGCAGACAATGAGCTGTTTAATTCGCAGGCAAAGAAAGATAGTGTGTGTGAGGAGATGAAATGTATGATAGAGAGAAAGAATGAGAGAAAGATGTAGAGAAGTGAGAAGAGAGGATGTGACTGTGTGTGCTGGTGGGGTGGGGTGGGGCGGGGGGGATAGGGGGATTAAACTGCAGATGCAGTTATTGATTTCAGCCCTACTGTGTGTTTGCCATTGTAAAAACGCAAGGACACTTTATAGGCCAAACATCATACTGACCAAACTCTTTCATTCACACACACAAACACACACACACACACACGTCTGGTTCGCTATCTTTGTGGGGACTTATGGTTTTTATACTGTACAAACTACCCCCTTACACAAACCTTACCCCTAAATGGATTTAATACTGAAATAATGACATTTTCTTGCCCCTAACCCTAAACGTACACCTATCACTGAAAACTTTCTGCATTTTTACATTTAAAATGGTTTGGTATGTTTATTTAGCGATTTGAATTATGAGGACATCAGCATGGTAGACATGAACTAAAAGACACTTTTGATGTCATTTGGTCTTAAACTAATATAATACATAATAATAAAGAGACAAATTCTTTCGATCTTATTTTAACCGCACACACTAACAGTATAAATGGTTGCATGAATTCAGATAAACTGGCTGAGTGGCCACGGCAGACATCCATCTCGAAATATGTGTGTGTGTGTGTGTGTGTGTGTGTATACATGGACATTAAAGTCTGAATAACTCTCTGTCCTCATTAGTTTTTGTGGAAAATGTACAGATAAAAAGTATACAAGTGGCATTCTAAGATCACAATGGCTTGAAACCTTGGCTTGAAGCATCAATCAAAGGTTCTTAACATTCAAGGCACTACAGACTTTTTTTTTTTTACCCGCTTGTAACAGATAATGGCATAATTCATAAAAAAAAAAATTATCGAAATGTTGTTGTATATAATTGAACATAACTTTTAAAAATTATATTATGAAATATAAAAATAATCCAGTCGTTCTTTTTTCAGATGGTGGACCAAAATTGCAGACTACCTAACGCAAAACTGGGGGAAACCACAAACTGCTTACTTTTTGTTGTAGTATCCTTAATTTCTACCCCACGTCTAGATCAAGCCTGACCTTTACGGACAGGCCCGGGGTGGGTAATCGAGAGAATCGGGAGAATTCCCGGTGGGCCGCTTCACTTTTGGGCCGGTCGAGGATTTTTTCTTTTCTTCACATTTGTCACGTTAGTTAGATTAGGCTACACACGTTCCGCATTCTGACACCGCAGCGCGCAGCCTCTGCATGGGTTGTACCATGTGAGGGAGTTCTCCCCTCGCCTCCTATAGAGTTGGTTGGGTCCATAGCCCGTCTTTTCCAAAATGTTTTCTCAGGTAGGCTACCGTGGCCGCGCCATCGCCGGCGCCTACCGATAGCTGGGCCGGCCCTACCGTAACGATACGCGTCAGGGAGGATGGATGGGAGGAAGAGGCCAGGAGGTATGGAAGCTTGTTTCCGCCACAGAATACAACATTTTAAAAGATAATTGCGACTTTTTATCTCACAATTGCGAGTCGCAATTCTGACTTTATTTCTCAGAATTGCGAGATATAAAGTCAGAATTGCGTGAAATAAAGTCGCAATTGCGTGAAATTAAGTCGCAATTGCGTGTTATAAAGTCAGAATTGCAAGATATAAAGTCAGAATTGCGTGAAATAAAGTCACAATTGCTTCTTATAAAGTCTAAGTGAATTATTATTTAACCTTTACATTATTTGTTGAACCATGGTGTTAATACAAACTACACAATAGTAAGAGCTGAACTGTTGCTTCATTTATCCAATTTGGAAAAAGTGCTAATTTGGAATTCCACCATGGAAAAAGTGGGCTGGTCTTGGGCCTGAAACTCCCGGGCTGAAAAGTGGCCCCACTCCGGCCCTGTTTACGGATCTATACATAGTTTAGGATAGTTCACCCAAAAAATTTAAATTGTGTCATCATTTACTCACCCAATTGTTCCAAACATGTAGGCTACAAGTTTCTTTCTTCTGTTGAACACAAAAGAAAATATTTTGAAGAATGTTGGTAACCAGACAGTTGACGGTAACCATTGACTTCCATAGTAGGGAAAAAAAATACTATGGAAGTCAGTGGCTACTGTCAACTGCCTGGTTACAATTTTGGAACAACTTGAGGGTGAGTAAATGATGACACAATTTTCACTTTTGGGTGAACTCTCCCTGTAAACTAGACAGACGTTTAGTAATGATCTTAAAGGAGCCGGATTTTCATTAGCTAAGAAGCTAAACAAATACACTGACGCATTACAGACATTTTGAAGATAACAGAAATATTTTATCACAAATGAATGTATTATTTATTCAGTGTTATTGCTTTGTGTATATATCAGCCAGTCTTTTCTGCAAATCTGTTTTTTCCCCAGATTTGGAGTCTGTACAAGTCAGTGTACACATTTTGGCCAGTCGGACATGACAGATTTCACTGAAAATAGTAGTGTACACATGGGAACTGACTCAGATTATTATTGTTATTATTATATTTTTTTTTAGCTTTTCTAGTCAAAGAAAAACAGATGTCTCCTAGCAACAATGTGCATATTTTGTTTGTTGTGTTCATAGTCACGTGAACGTCTGGTAGTGTGATTTTCGATTTTCTCTGTACTGATCTGCAAAGTGTATGTTGCCTAGTGTTTCACTGTTCAGACTGTTAAAGGCAACACAGGCTCACTGGAAAAACATTCCAGTGGCAACATTTCTGCAAAACGCAAAATACTTAGAAATGACCACTAGAGGCAGTAAAACAGCAAGCACTTTTAATCATTTTCACACACAATTACAGCGGCAGAAGACTTGTTTTCACGCAGCTCCTTGCACAATTATGTTATGACAGCACAACACTTTTTTCCATAGTGCATGATTTGTAAATAAATGTATTTTGGAGTTTACATCACTGAACCAGCTCCATATGTTACATTTTACTGATGTATTAAGCTTGCTCAGTAGCTCAGCTGGTACAGAAAAGTACTTGTGATGCGAAGAGCTCGGGTCTGAACCCCATGAAAGACGAGTAATGAGATAAGAGCTCAAAGTTCAAAAACAAGCTAAAATGCCATGGTTACGATTACGTTTTTATGTCGCATTTGCTTTTGTTAACACTATAGGGTAGGTTTAGGCCAGAATGTAGGTTTATGTTATTTTAAAACGTGATTGAGCATTAATCTTTTAGCGCCACTCACCGGACATTTCAATTCATTGATACGTATAAACTCAGATGTAATAAAACGTTGTCATATTCACGTTCATCTGTTCAGGAAAAAAACGAAACACGCTTTTAGCGCCACTCACTGGACATTTCACTTTGAAACTGTTGCAAAACGTACACGACGCAACATATTTTGCGTTTTGCAAAAATGTTGCCACAGGTAAGTTTTTCGAATGAGCCTGGGCTGGTAAAAGTTGTGCAGTGTATTCCAGCTTTAACTTAACCAAAGACACACACACACACACACTATGCGTGTGCAGTGTACTACTGACTATGACCCAGCAAATGTAAGTACATACCAGAACTTTCACAACATATAGACACACACACACACACACACAAACACATAGGAAATGTGGTCAAGCGAACAGCGTGACAGGTGGCAGTTGTGTGAGACTGGTGTTAATGGCTCATCTGGCACAAGGCATGCCCCTACACACACACACACACACACACACACAGAGAAAGGCGGTGGGATGCCAGCTGTTACCCTGGCGACCTGCATGGCTGCAAGGATCCATGAAAAGAGAGTGATACCAAAAGACGTTGTGTGTGTATGTGTCTGCAGGTGGGCTGGGCCGCCCAGAGGGGAAGCCATGGCAGGCATACTAATCACAATCAGACATGGAACTGGAGATCAGAATATGATACTAGCCAGAGATCACAAACAACTTTAAATCAAATTCAATGCACAACCAATTAACAACTCAGGACTAGACTATAGTCTGGAATATGTGCCTCCCTCAGGATATCGATACTTTGGAAATATGGAGCTAATATATCCAGCACACAAGCAGGAGGAATCACTCATTGGAATTGCTCAGAGGTTGCTCTCTCATAGCTCAAGAAACCTAATGGAGTTCTCAGTTATGTTTCATTAAAGTATCAAGAAGATTCGGCTAAAATTCCTAAGCTAAAATAACAACAAAGTAGACTGAAATGCAATAACATTGTGCGACAACCAGCAAATATACAAAAAAAACAGAGTGATTGCGAGTGTGATATTGCTTAGTAACAAAATAAGATAACAAAAGCTCAGTAAACAAGAAGTTAATATTGAGTGACTTATTTTTCACTGTTTTTGCGTCGCCATTGAAAATAAATCCCCACCACAACAGAATCGCTTTGCATCTCTAAACAACACACTGTGGTATTTTGCTCTTGAACGAATCACAGTTTTTAAACAAATCGGTTGAATGATTCAATGACCCACTCATAAAAGCTGCCATCTCTGCTATGAACAGTTGTATAAACATAGTCACAAAGACTATGTTTTCACTATGTCTGTCTCAATGGTGAAGTATATAAGATTTATTGTGTTAAAATCCATTCTCTTAACCCACTTTATTGTTCAATGAGTACTATTAGTATGCCATTCATGGATCTATCTCCCCCAAAAGTGTAAATATTGAGCGTCCGAGGCAACTTTAAAACATTCCGTCAATCTCTTTCCAGCTCAACCTATAGTGAGAGTTTGGGGCATGGCTACTGTAGCAGGCTGAGCCAGATGGTGTTTAGCCAGTGTTGGACCATGGCTGATGCGTTACATTGGAAAAGACATTCAGCTTCAGTTACAGAAGTGCAAGCCAAAATTGTGAAAAAAGCCAAAAAAACTGAAAAAACTGATGCAACATGCTTCAATACGACATAATCATGCAACCATCAAAGACAAATGTTTCAGTTTATATGGTTTACTTTGATGTGTCCCGTGTCGACCGCCTCAAATAGTTGTGGCACTTCATGTCAAAAACTGCACCAAAATCTGCGGTATAGATACATTGGGTGGGTTTATTATAAGCAAGAGGCTAGCTTTCACTCTAGACAGAGTGTTTGC
Source organism: Rutilus rutilus (assembly GCF_951802725.1). Taxonomy (NCBI): domain Eukaryota; kingdom Metazoa; phylum Chordata; class Actinopteri; order Cypriniformes; family Leuciscidae; genus Rutilus; species Rutilus rutilus. The sequence continues at coordinate 19,894,980 of NC_140210.1, read as the reverse complement.
TTACTCATGACACATAGCAACACAGCTAAAAGTATTCCTTATATGTTGGACCTTTTATTGAAATGAGAGTAGCTACTTTTACCAGTTGAGACATGCCTTCACAAGCACCTGTATAAGAGATGTGTTTGTGATGTTTGAGTTGGGAAGGCAAAATACATGAAATGGGTATTTACAAGTAAAGAGATGTGCAGGTAAACCTCACTCCCCTGACCTAGAGGCTGCAGTCTTTAGCGTCCTTGTTAGCGCACCCACCTCCCATGCCGGAAACGCCGGTTCAAATCCCGCTCAGAGCTTTTTTAAATTTTAAATATGCTTTATTTTTGTAATTCCACAAGATGCCACTGGTGTTGCTGAAACTACATACACCTTTACAAACTAGTCTGGCCAACTAGCAGTTACTCAAGGGGTAATCAGTCTTAATTTTCGGATTCAAATTAAATCTACGTAACTGACATAAAAAAGTTGTGTCCAGTGTTAAAGTAAAACATGAAATGACTAACTAGTCCAAGCAGTTTATGCAACCGGCCACTGCTGGTTAAACAAAGTAACGAGATGAGGGAATGCTATGCTAGTGGTGTGGAAATTAAATGATTATCCTGTTTGAGATTTTTGTTTTCTATAGGTCATACATAATATTATAGAACATGATATGATATTAGACTGTAGATGGTAACATTGCATTTGCAAGTACAGTATTTAGGTCACGCATGACCAATTGCCTTGCATAAATAAGCTATTATAGCTTTACTGTACACACTTTTTTTTTTTTCGCAAAAATCAGGCTCAGGGCAAACTAGTCTGTTTACAGCTTTGAACTCAAATACGCACACTGAAAATTGGACAGCATCCACAGACAACAGCATGTAACATCTGGCCAGCAGCAGGTCGGTGCATCCAAACATGCAGCTGTGCCTGTGTATATACAAGTGTATGTGTGTGTTTGAGAATATACAGAAGATGTGCTGTTAAGCTTCAGATCTTTTTAAATACGATCCACGAGGCTCCACCGGGAGAGGCATGACTCTGTGTACTTAGGCTAATTAACCATGAGTACCCGAGATGAATGACCTCAAGGACCATGCTGGTTTTTACAAGACTCTATATCAGTGGAGGAAAACAACACAGCTGTTTGTGAGTTTTAATTCATTGGATGTAAGGAAAAATTACCCTCCTCAGTAAGGCTAAAATAGATATAATGTAAAAATTGTGTATGCTCTTATGTTAATTATGCTTTTATGCTCTATTGTATGTAAATCCCCTGTCACAAGCTATGTCAATGTAATAGCCTTTTTCTACACAAAAGTATATCCCAAGCAACCCTAGAAATCATGTGACATGAAAAATGTAGCATTTTTGATTAGCATTTAGTCCCGGCTGGTAGGTGTTGCAGTACACAATTCGTTTGCAAATGGAGGGCTCTTAAAGGCACACAATTGGCTTATTTTTTTTAGTCACATAGCGTTTATGGCTTTCCAGAGTATCCAGGCTTAGTCACATAGCATTTATGGCAATCCAGTTAAATTGCATGAGATTGCATACTTCGAGGGTGTAATACACTGAACAAAATCATAAACGCAACACTTTTGTTTTTCCCCCATTTTTCATGAGCTGAACTCAAAGATCTAAGACTTTTTCTATGTAAACAAAAGGCCTATTTCTCTCAAATATTGTTCACAAATCTGTCTAAATCTGTGTTAGTGAGCACTTCTCCTTTGCCGAGATAATCCATCCACCTCACAGGTGTGGCATACCAAGATGCTAATTAGACAGCATGATTATTGCACAGGTGTGCCTTAGGCTGGCCACAATAAAAGGCCACTCTAAAATGTGCAGTTTTACTGTATTGAAAAAAAAAAAGGTTGTTGATTGTGGCCTGTGGAATGTTGGTCCACTCCTCTTCAATGGCTGTGCCAAGTTGCTAGATATTGGCAGGACCTGGAACACGCTGCTGTATACGCTGATCCAGAGCATCCCAAACACATTTATTAATGCTGACTGCAGGATTGTCCACCAGAGCTATTGCCCGTGAATTGAATGTTCATTTCTCTACCTTAAGCCGTCTCCAAAGACGTTTCAGAGAATTTGGCAGTACATCCAGCTGGCCTCAAAACCGCAGACCACGTGTAACCACACCAGCCCAGGACCTCCACATCCAGCATCTTCACCTCCAAGATCGTCTGAGACCAGCCACCCGGACAGCTGCTGCAACAATCGGTTTGCATAACCAAAGAATTTCTGCACAAACTGTCAGAAATCGTCTCAGGGAAGCTCATCTGCATGCTCGTCGTCCTCATCGGGGTCTCATCCTGACTGCAGTTCGTCATCATAACCGACTTGAGTGGGCAAATGCTCACATTCGATGGCGTCTGGCACTTTGGAGAGGTGTTCTCTTCACGGATGAATCCTGGTTTTCACTGTACAGGGCATATGGCAGACAGCATATATGGCGTTGTGTGGGTGAGCGGTTTGCTGATGTCAACGTTGTGGATCGAGTGGCCCCTGGTGGTGGTGGGCTTATGGTATGGGCAGGCATATGTTATGGACAACGAACACAGGTGCTTTTTATTGATGGCATTTTGAATGCACAGAGATACCGTGACGAGATCCTGAGGCCCATTGTTGTGCCATGCATCCACGACCATCACCTAGTGTTGCAGCATGATAATGCACGGCCCCATGTTGCACGGATCTGTACACAATTCCTGGAAGCTGAAAACATCCCAGTTCTTGCATGGCCAGCATACTCACCGGAAATGTCACCCATTGAGCATGTTTAGGACGCTCTGGATCGGCGTATACGACAGCGTGTTCCAGGTCCTGCCAATATCCAGCAACTTCGCACAGCCATTGAAGAGGAGTGGACCAACATTCCACAGGCCACAATGAAAAAACTTTTCTTGGATTTTCTCGGCAAAGGAGAAGTGCTCACTAACACAGATTTAGACAGATTTGTGAACAATCTTTGAGATAAATAGGCCTTTTGTGTACATAGAAAAGGTCTTAGATCTTTGAGTTAAGCTCATGAAAAATGGGGGCAAAAACAAAAGTGTTGCGTTTAGAATTTTGTTCAGTGTATATATATAATGGATACATGCATCAGGTCTTAAAGTGATATTTATATACAGAGCTTGACATTAACACCCGCCAACCCGCCAAATGCGGGTGGATAGCAGTGGCACGTAACGCAATCACTTCTACTAGCCACTTTGGTGGGTAGAATTTTACATATAATATATAGGCTACATTTTTCAATTGTAGTCTTTTAAAAAGAAATCTGAAATAATAAAATAAGTGCAATGTAGTGTTGTCAAAAATATAGATTTTTTCGATACTTATCGATTATACTGAAACACTTCCAAAACTCATTTTCTGCAGATACACAACTGTGCTTTCTCGCTCTCTCATTTCTTTGACAGCATGGGACTGTGGCGTGGGATTGCGCGTATTATGCATAATTTTACTCATTCCCGCAGATTTTGTGCTCACACCCAAAGTGCGTGCACTTAAAGCTGCCTCTCAGTACTAAATTGAGTTCTTTTTCCCAGCTTATTGTGCATAAACAGTCAAATACACACAAAATAATTTCAAAACGCCAGTCTTGCCGAGTATTCACGTAAACACAGTCAGTTCTGTTTTAAGTGAACGTAAACAGCTGAGAAAGAAAACGCATGTGTAATAGCATAATGGATACATGCGTTAGGTTTTAAAGTAACAGTAGCCTAATAATACCTGCTGCAAAATTATGAGATAATATTGATATTAATCTTTTTTTTTCTTTTCTTTTTTTTACAAACGTACCGGAACAACTAGAGGAGTCCCGAATAAGGGTAGAGAAATTAACAAGCATTGAGTCAACTGTGAAAATGGCCTAAAAAGATGGCTGTCAGTTCTAATCTATTCTCTTTTGAACAGATTCCACAAATCAGACAAAAACTGAGACATTTTGTGTGCCACATGGTGAAGAAGATTCACATCAATTCTGTTTTACATCTGATTGTAAAACAATCCTCCCTGTTTAGAAATGGGACGAGAGCGTACCAGAGGGCCATAAACGCTAACGAACAACGCATGTAAAGACTTTGGCTCGAGTGCCAGTGTGAGGCATTTATCACCAAATGCTGTCTGTAACAGTCCAATAAATGATGAATGATGGAAGGAGGCTTCCACAGCACCTGCTCCCCTCATAACAATGGCAACGGATTAGGACAGGGTTGAGGAAAATGGCAAAACCTGTTAGCTAGAGGGCCAAGATAGAGGTATTGCAACAGAAAGAGAGAAATAGAGGGCGACAATGGGATGATGACGAAAGAGAGTTAGCCCATCTGTTACTACAATGGCGTCCCAAATGCCGCTCCACGGCTGATATTTACATGAGCTTATATCAGGCGAGGCTCATTCCCAATACAAATCTACGAACAAGCATCTCTACCGGAGCAAAACACGGTAGCAACACAGCCACAAATGCTAAGTAAATAACAATACAGCAGCTATAGGTCAGCTGGGAGCAAAGAAAGCTGGTGTTTCCATGGAAATAACAGGACAGAGAGTCCGCTGTATTGCTCGGGCACGTGTGCGCACTTAACTCAAACTCATAAACTCAACAGAAACTTTTACTTTTCAACACTCGAGCCCCCACAGGAGCGAAGCAGCTCCTCATTAATAACTAATTACGAGCACTAGAGAAACAGCTTGAGACATTATGTGGCCAACACTGAAGCTAATCAGCATTCAGACAGGGTGGATCAGGAATACGCCTGAAGCCACTCAGGCATTCACGGATTGGTTCGTAGGGCAGTTCCAACTACAGGCTGGGGAATATGCTTTTCGTTTGTCATGGAGGGCTTTTGAAAGGACCATGGAGAGTCTTGACTTGTCTAGGTTAAAATTATGCACATCCTTTTAAAAACAAAGTGTTCTTGTAAGTTTCTTGGCTTAAGACAAAAAGTATTAGACAAGGTTTTGAAAGAGTATAATCTAGCATGGCGCATCATTGGGCTTCTAAACAGGCAGGTTTATTTAAGGCCTTTGTAAGTCTCTTTGAAGAACCAGTGGGATCCTTGTAATGTGTTTGCGTGCAACTGGGAGGGAAAGCCTGTGTACAAATTCCTGCGTGTTTCTGTTTGCATGTTTTGTGTTCTGTTGTTTCCTTCCTCCAGAGGAGTTTGGAAGCATATGGACCAGTTCATTAGAACTAATGTGCCATAATAGTACGTTGCTCACGAGGCTTTTGCACAAAGCGTTGCCAGTGATAACAAAGCAATCATTTCTAACAAGCCGCATTAGCATGGAATCAGCTGTGAGAATCCCAGCGGTGAGCTAGTCATCCCTGCTTTCTACAGAAAAAATACCTTTCGGAGGGTAAAAATATGAAAGACTTAAGGTGCAGATTCTCTCATCTTCATGTTTCATTCCCTCTCTTGGTTGCAATAGTCCCGTTTACACAATCTATCCATCTCAGGTGATCTCACCTATATTAAATTTGAATGCTTCAAGAGAGAGTTCATCCAAGAATGAACTAACTCTCACATCTGTCCAAATCTGTATGCATTTATTTCTTCGGCAGAAGACAAAATAAAATATTTTGGAACAATACAGTGTGTTTTTTTATTTATTTAACTTTTTTTGGAAAGTTTTTGATCCCACTGATTTTTATTGTATGAACTTTCATTTTTGGGTGAACTATCCCTAAAATAAATGATCCCTAAATTCAAAGACGTTCAGTGGTTTGTCATAGAGCTGCAAGAATAATCAAAATAAAACAGAAGTTTTTCTTACTTAGTATTTTTGTCTTGTTTCCAGTCCAAATATCAAAAACATTCTTAAATCAAGATGCATTTACTAAAGTAGTAAATGCCATAAGATATTATGTCTTGTTTCTGGGGAAATAAAAAAAAAATTAAGTGAGTTTTTGCTTAAAACAAGCAAAATGATCTGTCCATGGGGTAAGAAAAATAATCTTGTTTCTGTTTGAATTAAGATTATTTTTCTTACCCCATGGACAGATTTAAGATTTTTTTAATATATATTTGGACTGGAAACCAGACAAAAATACTAAGTAAGAAAAGCATTTTTTTGCAGTGTAGTATTTAAATTTTACAGAAAGAAAGAAAGAAAGATTTTTTTTTATTTTTTTTTTTTATTCCTAATCACAATTTTTAACGATTGTAATCTTATCTGTAATCTTATCGTACTGAATGTTTCTTGGTGACCATCACTTGGTAACTATTTAGCATTAGCAACAATTAGCCTGCAGTTTCTCATGTGACTTGATAACACGCAGTTAATCTTTGCTCTCTGAACACCTCAGTAGTAAATCAGAACCCACACAAAAGGCCATTTCTGTGCCTGCAAGATGCTCATGCTTCATTTTTGTTGTCACATTTCCTCTAAAGCTACAGGAAGTGATGGAGGCCAGCCCTTTCACAATGCCTGAACCTCCCTCGCCTTTCTGACTGCTGTTAACTTGCTCTGACAGGGCTGCTTTGCTCTCTGTGCAGGTCTCTAACTCCCCACTTCCTCATCCAAGCCTGAGTGCCTTTACAGCCGCAAGGAACCTGTTCTTTTTGAATCGCCACACGTGAATGATCAGCAGCATCACACAGGCAGAGCAGGACTTTCTGGAGGTACGTCTGAGAAAAGAAAGGTGGTGATGAGTGATCGATTTACTCCATTATGTTCTGCTCTAGGTCGAGTGTGAGAATAGTCTGATATTATTCCTGCTCATCCTTAAATAACTGCGAGATCCCCACAGGAAAACGCAGCACTGGATGGGAGACTGACAGAACTAAGTGGATACAGAGGAAGAATGGGATGCAGTGGAGAAACTTCCAGGCAGACTTTAATATGCTACAGTCCTTCTAGCAGCATTTATGCATGCGTCAACACAAAACATTGTTCTGGTAACCTCGTTTTGGAGGATTCAGTGAAGCCTTTGTTTTTCAAGGCTAAATGTAGTTGACATCTGTGGTTTTTCACATGACTTGTTTGTATTTTTCATGAGCGATTCCAAGTATTAAAGCTGTGTATTTGCATTTGACCTTTTTGTTGTACATTTATTATAGAGACAGTTCAAAAATGTGTTAATGTTTTCGAAAGAAGTCTCTTGTGCTCATTAAGGCTCCATTTATTTGATCAAATTACAGCAAAAAGACTAATATTGTGAAATATCATTACAATTAAAATAAACGTTTCCTAATTTCACCCTCATGTTGTGTTCGGATCATTTTGATCTGGAGAAGATTTTCTTTTTCCCGAAAATATTAGTTAATGTTATCGCTTTGGACTGAAACTTAGTGACTTTGTTTACAAAGGGTATAACTACTTCCATAATTTTCACAATATTAAATAAAATATGAAGAAAAATTGCTCTGTTTATCACACTAGTGTGCTTTAATGTTTAATCAGGGTGTTTGGTTTGAAATGCTTTTATTTTGTAAAAAATGGCACAAAGTAAACATTATAGTTAGCGATACAATGTGTATCTGATATGAATAAAACATCCCGTCAAATTATAATAGAAAGGGTTATTATCAGTGTGCATTTAACAAACTTTAAAGGTATGTATATTTAAATATCTGAAACATAAAATAAACATTATGTGGTTGAAATGTGTCATCTTTGGCTCAGCGGCAGCTAAAGTGCGAAAATGTATTTACTTAATATCTTTTTACTGTAAATAAGGTCTGCACAACATATAAATTGTCACACAAGAACATAGTCACTGGAAAGTCTAATGCCAGGTTTATCATGAATTTTTTTTGATTTTTATGCAGTGATACTATTTTAAAAAATCATGTGATAACATTCATACATACAGTATAATCAAAGCTTATTCAGATTCCTCCGAAATGAGGTCAAAACATCCCTAGAGTGTGACTCTGGCAGTGCTTCAATGACCTGGTCTGGACCCAATCGAAATTCCAAGATCAGTGAGGCGTGGCTCTGATACTCCACTTGATCCCACTCACCTGTGGCAATGGATAATGATTTTAAGACAGATGAGAGCTGAGGACATGCAGCCTGGGAAAATCTGCTGTCAACCTGCAAATCTCCATATACATGCAAGAGCCATTTCCCAGTGATTATACTGAGTTGATGGGGCCATCCGGAGAGACACAAGGAGAGAGGGAGGGGCAGCTGGAGCCCTGCTGAGTGAATTCTAATCAAGCCGACCCTTAATCACTAGGTGTGAATGAGGAGTGGGTTTCGTTAAAAAAGATGAGCCCTCTTACTAGTATTGCACAGGGATTGATTGCAGTAGAGATTTACTGCCGCACCAAAGCACCTTTTTACTCGTACCCCTCCATAAACCACAGCAGAGCCACTGAGAAGCCATGGCAACGGAGCCCAGCACGTACGCACATCCCACCAACCACAGCTCCGACTGGGGAAGAAGAGGATCAGAGCAAAACAGAGAGAGAAACGGGAGGAATACACACAACGAAGAGTTTGCAAAGGAAGCCAGCAATTAACTGTAGCAAAAAGGGACGCACTTACTTTCGTCCAAATGCTTTCCGATTCGTTTTGATGATGTCTTGCAGAACATTTTGTATGTCCCGTTTTTCCCAGCCCATGAATAAATGATAAGTCTGCTTTTTAAGAGACATAAATCAACAAATTCAAGACACCAGTTGTGCAGAGCAGCAAAACCAAATCCAGAAGGACAAGAGAAGGTGCTGTAATCACAGTATACACCTAATGAATTCAGCCTCTAACAAGATAAACATTCTTTAAGGATTACCTATGAACACTTATTGCATATCAGAGCCCTTTAAAGATATTGAATTACACTGTGCACAGATTAACAACTCTCTCCTGGTCCCAACCCTGCCTTAAATCTATTGATATCCTATGAGAACACACATTAACCATCAGCAAACCTGTTTTAAAGGGAGAGTTTATCCTACAATGAAATGATGTACTTTATTCACCATCATGTTGTTCTAAACCTTTTTCACTTCCTCCGTGGAACACCAATCATAAAATAGTACAAATTGTGCACTATTCCAAATCTTCTGAAGCCACAAAATATCTTTGTTTGCGGAACAGACCAAAATTGTAATTGCTATTTACATTGTTCACAAACTGAATTTTTTACAGTGGTTGTTGAACAGTGAGTTGAACCAAAGTCCCTATCAAGGAAAGTCTTTTCACTAAGAGACCATATTTGCAACGCCTCTGGGCAGCAATTTCGGGCATCTAAGACCAAGTCCTATCTATTTGAATAGGGGAATCCTGAAATTTCAAAAACTGCTTGTCAAACTCACAATTAAAAAAAAACATGTTTAAAATCAGCAACATAATCTGACATGAACTGTCCCATAACTGTTGTTTCTTATGCTCAGATAGCATCACAAGGGCTTATTTTTCAGGTTAGACGAGCCAATGCGCATGTGCAGTCCTAAGTGAGAGTCTCTGGTCTCCAAGCTTTAAACGGTAGCTGGTAAAGTGGCATTTTGAAAGTATTTTACACTTTGACAAATTGGCAGCTATTTCACATCAGCATCATTCTTACTTTTTTGTATGATCTGCTTACAACCCCATGCAGTGATGGTTGTGTTTAGGGATGGGGTTACGGCTGGACCTTCATAGTTTTTTTTTTTTTTACGATTTGTACGATTCACATCATACTAATTCATACGAAAAATCGTAAAATAGTAAAATAGTAAAATGCCACATCGTAAAATAGTTATGTTTTCCAATGAGATAGATACATCTCTCATGAACTCTCATCAAGGAGCGAAAAAGAGCTCGTTTGAGTCCAATTCATGTGTGAATCTTTTTTTTAAACCAATTTTGTAAAGTGAATCAACAGATTCATTGAAAGGATTTGACTCAAAATAACCTTTCACGAACAAATCGGATATAATACTTCTCTCATGAACTCTCATTAAAGACCCAAGATGTCAAGATCTTCTTCACACAAAAGCTATAGTATTGGTCACTTTTATGATACACGTTTTGGTATTGTTTTTTTTTTTTTTTTTTTTTTTTTTTTTAGGGGCTTAACTCAATCCCCGATCACTTTCCAAAAAGTTCCTTTTATAACAAAAAGTGGCCAAGATATTCTTCAAAAATTCATCTCATCTTTTTCCACTGAAGAAACAAAGTCAGAATTTCATTTTGGGGTGAACTATCTCTTTAATTTCAAAGGCTGCAGCAGAGAAACTCTGATGTAATTTTGATTACCTGGCACACTGAAGTTAGAGTTCCACCAATAAAAAACATTTATAGAGGGAGGCTGTTATCACTGTGGTAACTGTAATGGAGGAAGAAGCACTAATTTGCAGGTTTTTACATATCATTCATCCATACCTCTCCAGATGCTCACGCATCCCTCATGCCCATACACAAGTTGCCTACAAATGTGCAAAGGCATTTTTCAGCCTGAGAGGAATCTGGAAATTAGGCCCCACTTTTGAGGCATCCAAAGGCATCCTGATCCGACTGATTGTAGCTGTCTAATGCGCCTGACTTGTCAGTGACTAGATATTCAACCCTTCAGACAGACACAAGTGCCTGTCAGGATCTAAGGACGAATGATCATAAAAAGAGAGTCAGAAGATAGAAAAAAAGTGTTGGGACCGAATTGAAATGGTGCTAGAAGTTCACTCACTATTGAAGCATCTAGCCTTGGTTTGTGAATTACGCCAATTCCTGTCACTGATGACTTATTTGGACATCTATATATCTAAACACACTGTCTAAACACAGCCTGCTTGACTGATTGGAAAGCCTTGGGAATGATAATTAACCTCGACTGTAAAGTTATTTTTTTTTATCTAGATGTTGTAGCGATGGCCCTACTGGAATAAATTAACCTTAGCCAAGCTCTCCTTTGTCTAGAAGTCATATTATCCCCTCTATGTGAAGAAAAGAGTAATTAGAGTTAATGTTGAAGAGTAGATCCTCCATTCACACACCACTGTAATGATACCATAGTCAAATTGACAGGGAATTTACACATGGCTATTCACATTGACTAATGACATCGGCCTGCAGGAATCAATGAAGGCATTGTGAACTGAGATGAGGTTCATTCTTTGCGGTTGGTGACTCAGTTTTCTACTTTCAAGAAGAGGAACTAATGAATGTTTTAATAAGCGTGTATTCCACAAATACATAAAAAATAAGTAGTTTACTTTGTGGTCATGTCTGACACCTGATCAATAGGGTAGGGTCTAATGAAAATGTCATGTAAATTGTTAATTTAGCTTTGTACAACAGTAATTAATGAGTATATTGATAATTAGCATGCAGTTGATGCCATACAAAACAAGCCCTTTGATCTAGCTTAATAGCCATTATGCAATTTAGCGCACACTTCATCTGGTGTAGCACGTCTGATAGGAAAGGGAAACTACATCAGTACAGGCTAAGTGGGTGACATGTTGTCGTCACATATGCTTAGTAAGACCACACAAGATATAAAAAAAAAAACAGTTTGTCAATCAGCACTGAAAAAAAGTAGTGAAATAAATACAGCAGATATTTTACAGATGTTTACAGCAGAGAAGAGTACTTTCTTCACTGAAAATATCAAACAATTCTTCATTTGCATTCAATGCAAGCAGGCAGAAATAAAAAAAAAATATAACTTTTAAGGTAAATATTATTTAGGGAAAAAAAATGGTATATAATGCATTAATATTTATTAGAAGATTTTAGTACATTTCACAAAATTAAGTAACATCCACATAGCATCACACTGCTGGTGCTCCCAGCATGCAACCGAGCATGAATAATTAATAAGGCTGCATGTTTTCAGTTTGCCACTTTCACTGTTGCTGTTGATTTTGTTACGTTTAGTATCTTGCTGTTTTATGATGTCTAGAGTTTAAAATTACCCATTTGTGCTAAAAAATTTGCCATTGTTAACCTTATTGTGTCTTGGGTACCAAGTGTTGGAGTTTGTGGGTGTGTGGCTGAGGTTCTTTTTGTATTATTTTCTTCTTTCTTTTTTTTACCAAAGATAATGTCACGATTATGGACTCTTATTTTTAAAATCAGTTTTTATTTATTTTTTTAGTTCCTGTTTCCCTGCTCTTTTTAGTTTTGGTTATCTGGGTTAATGATTATGTTCCTCAATTGTTTATGTTACTTATAATTTGCACCGGTCTTTCACCTCAGGAGTTCTTTCTCTTTCAAATAGTTTTTATACTGAAAAGTAATGACATAATCACAACGCATTAGAGTCAATGTGAAATTAAAATATACTTTTTTTTTTAAATCTAGTGTGTAGAGTGTAGCTGGAAACCAGCATAAAAAAGAGCAGAAGAACACATGCAGACCCTCAAATAGTAAAAACAAAGGTAACACATTATATTACAGTGTCCTTGTTACACGTTACATGCAGTTACTGTAGCAATAACTATAAATTATGCATAATTGCATGCAACTAACCCTAAACCAACCCATATTCCAAACCCTAACCCTATAGTAAGTACATGTAGGTTATTAATATTACTTCGCACTTGCATGTATAATTACACTGTAACACGGACACCTTAAAATATAGAGTAACCAAAACAACAAATATACATATTATGGGATGTAACTTGCTCTAAACATTATTTGTGGAAGCTTGTTTTGTGGTTATTTTTGGAAAGATATTTTGGAGGGAACAACCTCCCTCTTGTATACTCTCTGTAAGTGAGATTCATCAAGCTGGTGCTGAGTGTCCTGTCCTTTGGGAAGTTTTTTGGCACTGAACCTTATCCGTTCCCTAAAGCTGCCCTGTGATACTTCCCAACCCTTGTGTCATACACTGAATTCTGAACAAAACAGAATGAGAAGTGAAAGAGACTTCATCTTAATCTCAGTTTTAACCTTGCTCTTCTCAAAGTATATGATAGCTCATATCATAGCTTATTTATTACAGTTAGCTACTACCTTAAATGTTCAAACTCCAGATCAGTACACACATGGCACATTAAAGTTTGTTAACAGCTCTAAGACCCTGAAGACTGAATTGATAATTTCGTTTCATTTACAAACATATCACAAAATGCATCAAAATGACTGGTGACTAGACCTAATTCATATGCTGCCACGTAAACAAACTGAAGACGGATCTGGAATCATTCTAAAAATCCTTCCCATTATTGACTTTGAGCTCTTAAAGGAACTACCCACAATCCTCCTCTCCCTCCCAGTACAATAAATCCACCTCGTTAAAGATAGCACGGGCCATGACAATCACATTATTCCTTATCAACGATTCAAACTCTGGAAGAACCACACAGAGTGGTGAGCTATAGATCTTCGTCATATCTAGCATTCATTGCCCTACATATACCTGCTCAAGGATATTTGCCTAATGAAACCAACACCGGCACGTAACGATTGGATGGACACGGACATAAAACCTGAGCAAATGTGACTGTAATGCTTGAATATGTGGCGAGCAAACATTGAAAATACACTCGTCATATTATCTACTTGTCGAGGGACTAATTATAGAAATACAGCAAATCAATGTGAGTGAATGAACGAGAGAGATGGGGGATGGAGAGATGAGGGGCTGTTCGTGGAGGAAAGCAGCTACACATACCAACATTTCATCACCTCATATCACACATTATTGCCGCATCGATTCGTTGTCATTGATTAGCGAAGTTCGTGTTGAGCTGTTTTCTTTAGTGTGTGCATCAATGTGTGTGTTCGGCACCGGTAGGAAATGAAAATCTCAAATCTCAATTAATTCAGATGGAAAACATTGACCTGAGAGAAGTTAGGAAGGCCTGATTTGCTAGCACACTTTTTCTACACTTTTTCTTTCTCCTCTCTCGCTCTTTTCTCTTCTCGTTCTCTCTCTCTATGGGAGTCATTAACATCCCTAAGAACTCCATTAACGTTACTGATAACCCTCTGCATCATAGAGACAGCTAGAGTGTAGCACCCCACTGACACGAACGCACACATAAACGTGTGTGTGTGTGTGTGTGTGTGTGTGTGTGTGTGTGTGTGTGTGTGTGTGTGTGTGCACACTTAACTTCTTATCCTTAAAAAGCTCTAGCTGCATCAGCCCAACAGGATTAGCAAATGCAAACAGTGATTTGCCTTACTTTGTTATTTATTCATTGATGCATCAATGGTTATAAGTTTTAACAAATATACTGTTGCATAAAAGCAATACCACACTCACAATCAGACAGAACAGCAGCAATTTTGCTTGTGTGACATTGCTCAATCATGAATATAGAAACATGATATAATGTATAAAAACATGAAAATTATGAATAAAATAACATAATATAATATATAAATCATAAAATACGTGCTATCACTGGCAAGGGTTAAGGTTACACTGATTCTACTGACATCAATATTATTGTATTTATATTGATATTTATTTATTGATATTATATTATTATATATATATATATATAGATATAGATATAGATATAGATATAGATATATAGATATATAGATATATAATCTGAAGAATGACTGGTGTAATGATGTAATCTGCAAACACCAAGACTGATTTGCTTTGCTTTTGTGTTCATCTATTACTTGTTCAGTCAAAATGATGTAACCTGTAAAAAGTCACAGCAAAAATCATGCATGGAGCAATATAGACAGTATTATGTCTAAAATTTAAGTTACTCAAAAACGTATTTATTACTTGGTTACACTAGCAAATTTAATATTGAGGGCTAGATCAGTTAGGAAAAAACCTTTTTTAATTTATACCGCATATGTTTCCACAGTGTACCACTGTACTTTTTGGTACCTTTTATGTTAGTGAGAGAGACAGAGAGAAAAATAAAGTGTAAGATGGGACTTTGAGTGCTTTGAGGTGATTGGTTTTTGCATTTGTAATTCATTGTAATGTATGAATAATTTCTTTCCTGCTCTCCGAAATCACGCTGAGTTGGGTTTCTGAGACTGAGAAAAAAAAGAAAAAAAGGTGGGTTCTCGTCCTTTACAGAGTGGTACACGAGGGTTGTTCTCAACTATAAAACAGCATTTAAAAACAGCTTGACTTCATATTATAGAATACATGCTGTAGTAGATATTCTGTGCTTACATGAAGGCACGTATTTCCTCCATTAAACCAGTGGGCGGAATGGCTCTTTTCTAGTCATGTAAAAAACCATGTTTTTCTCTCCTGTGGGAAAGTTCAGCAAGGTGTGCGGAGACAGCCTGTCAATGAGAAAGCTCCTGTGTGTGTGTGTGTGTGTGTGTGTGTGTGTGTGTGTGTGTGTGTGTGTGTGAGAGAAAAGGTGAAAAACAAGGTTCAGCCCCCCCATTGTGGCTGCATAGAGGCAGCTAGTTACTATATTCTATTGTGCCGCAGGGCTTTTGAAAAGGCTGTTAGCAGCCTAGGCTAGTTTATGCTTTTCCTGCCCCTTGGCACCCACATTGTCATGATATGGGCAAGCAATGATGCCTGTATGTGTGCTTCTATTTCCATTTCCCTTGCTCAGACACACAAAAACACACCCAGACACACATACACTGGATGATACTAGGTGACTGTGACACCATGTCCTGATTATTCTCTGGCTGTGGAGAAACACTGGAGGTTGAAAAGTGCATTGGAAATACCACAGGCTTTATCCAGTGTTGATCTTGTCAACAAAGGCGAAAACAGCCATTAAGCTTCTTAATAAAGAAGATGAGATATGGGATGGATGGATGGATGGATGGATGGATGGATGGGGGGATGGGGGGATTGACCTGTCCGGGATTGACCTGCTTGAACTGTGTGAGCTAAAACAGTGAAAAAGCACGGGTAAACTCTACTAATTGGTTAATTATCACATTGACAGACAGACAGACTTTATTAAGACCTACTGTAATGCACGGATCTAATATATTGTTACACATCAGATGATTTTCCCCAACAGTTAACCAAGCGTTCAATTAAGACATAACAGATAATGTTGGCGTGAATACTCGCCAAGACAGATATTTTGAAATACTGTAATTCTGTGTATGAATATTCCATGAATATTCACAAAGTTGGAAGGCTGCGCTTTACAACGACACCAAACTTGTGCTGAGGGGAAGCACCAATCGTCAAAAAGCGAGCAGAGTAAAATGGCATTTTTCAAGGATTATTAAAACAAAGGAATGATTTGGTGCACCTCTCAGAAAATGTACAAATAAAGACAAGTTTAGATGTTTAACTATTTGGAGCATTGGGATCGCTAGACAATGTGTTAATGAACAATTTTTTTGTGAAAAACTCAAATTTGAACAAAATGAAAAAAAAATGTCTCTTGTTTTCCCTCTAGCTCATAAGCCCATGCGCATTCCAACTCATTTTTCCAGTACGGGTCACATATTTTTGTCAAAGTAAAAAAAAAGTGTAACAATGAACACTGACCTCAATCCTAATCCATCACACATGTAAACTAAATAACCAGTGCCAACCACTCCAGTCCCTCCTGTTTCTCTTTCTCTATCACTGGGCAATTTCACTAAGATATTATCGTGCTGGCAAGTAAAAGTGATGCCTTTCCGTCTGAAAAATCTCTCCCCATTATTCTCCATGCAGCCCTTAAATAAGCACGTTTACACTAACCACAGAGCTCAGCCATGTCATTTCCACATCAACCGAGTCCGCGTGGACAGGGCAGAGAGAGCTCTTTACACACCACCATACTCTCCAATCATACACGGGAGAAGAAATGGGATTTCTGATTTCCCTGCCACTTCACAATTGCATTCATCACACAAACACTCAAAAACACGTGCGTCTGGATAAGTACAGGTTACAGCGCTGAGAGTAGTCACATATGTCCGTGCGGATCACATAATCAAATGCATCTTGCAGACTCCAATGTGTTGGAGATGGTATTAGAATGCATGGTTGCACATCTTGTATTTATGACCCCAGGCTAAGTTGGGCTGTTTTAATATGTAACATGCGTGTGCATCTGTGGTATCACTAGCACAATAAAGGTTTAACAAATTAATATTTGATTAGGATCAATGCTGTAAGCTTACGCTGCATGGAACATATAGCATGCACATCATGCATGTGATGTAACAAGACATGTCTATTAAGCATTCATGTGCTCACTTTATCACTGGGATACTCCATGAGCTGTTAATGGACCCCCTGATGAGTTTATAATGCACAAACATGGCAAAACATGTCAAACTGACTGGTTTATAATGCACAAACATGGCAAAAAATGTCAAACTGACTGGTTTATAATGCACAACCATGGCAAAAAATGCCAGACTGACTGGCTGACTCCTATGCAATATGAGAATCATCTATAGGTGGGTTTTTTTTATCAGTCCTCTGGGTCGTTCATGAAAGATTTATTCATTTTGGCACTGAAATAACAAAAACTGTTTAAGCTGCACAGATACAGCATAAATGCATTTAGACACAAAATATAATGTTATGGAATAATGTTTACATATGAAAATTAGTACTAGTTAGTCCTAAAATTTGATTTGAATGAATAATTTAAATGAATTATTCAATGACTCACGCACACTTAAACTCAAAACTGTCACTTGTTTTGTTCCTGGATTAATCCGTGTTTCTGCACAAAATAGTTGAATGAATGATTTAACAACTCACCCATAAAGATCCTCATCCGTGGTTGAATATACTTTGAAAACTGTGTGGACACGACTGTGTGCTAGACGGAGCGGAACGTGGAAAATTAAGTATACCGGGGCCTTTAGTCTTGCATTATAGTTGCAGTTGTAAGCACTGAATAGACTTTCCACACTTCAAAATGACATTATCTAGAGTTGTTGAATATGTGAACTATTGTTAAACTAGTGTGTTAGAATAAAAAAAAAAGAAAAAAAAAAAGAGTTAGATTACAGATGAGACGTATGTGACAAACCTCCATGGACTGTGTATTGAACATTATATAAATTCTCTTTATTATTATGTACACAGTCAGGCATGAAGAATAAATGAAACAGAAGTCTACAGGGGTATAAGTGCAAAACAGAAGAGAAAACAAGTTGAATATTGCCTTTCCCACCAGTTGATGCCAAATTGGAGAGGTCAGGTTACATGTACATAACTTAGAGAGAAGCTGTATTAGAAACAAAAGCAAAAGCAAGTAGAAAAAAATAAGTGTAGTTGTGCCTTCGTTTTTCAACATATTCGAGGTTTACATTTAAAAGGAAAAGTTTACATTACAAGTTTACACCAACATCTATACCTGGGAGAAACATGTGAAAACAATGGTACATGAATGTGGTAATATCAAAATACCATGGCATTATCATCTGATACCATGGTATTGCCACAGTATTTTTGAGGACACTCTTCCTAAGTTGCCATAGCTGAGTGTTGAACAACCAAACAGCAACAGTTACACTGTGATGTTACAGTTTGAATGTAATTTTTAGGTGAAGCAGCCTTTAAAATGATTATTTTTACAGTCTGTAGACATATCACAACATTTACAAAACACATTCAAACTAGCACAAAAGTCCATTACTACAAGCTTGCTTGTTTACATTGTTTTTTAAAGAAACATTTCTAATAAAGAGCTGTTTTTGGCTGTGAGGAACTGGAGCTGGACACAAAAAAAAAAAAAAAAAAAAAAAAAAAAGATTTTCCACATGAGAAAGCAAGAAAGCGAGGGGAAAAAAACATGCAGGGAGGATTCGACAGCTCCGCAGCAGCGGATTAGTGAGCAAAGTAGTTGTGAGCGGCAGACAGTGAAAGAAACAGTGCTCTCTTTACATGTTTTTAATTTCATTAAAAATGTAAAATGGCTTTTTGGAATATGCAGCGTTTGGGAGAGCGGAGTGAGAAAGAGCTCAGGGCTCCATCTAATCAAAGAGAGGCAGAAAGAGGCATGGAGAGAAACCGCCTCATCTGCCTCGTGCAGAAGCGAGAGATAAACACTTGCTCCACGTACGGTCAAAGCCTCCCCAGTCCAACGCTCGCTCAGCCGCAGTACAGTTCTCCTCTAATCTTGCGTCCCGCTCAGGATTTTCTTGTTTATTTATTTTTTAAATCTGCTTTAAGGCGAGACACGGCAGGCAAAAACATCGATTTTTCATGCAGTGGTCAGTTTTGAGATTTTGGGCTAGTTTACTGCTTCAATTGTGTTCTTTCAAGCTGCTTTAAAGAAAACATTAAGATGTTTATTTTATTACATTTTGTTTACTTGCGGCAGTAAGTTTCTCCCGAATTTACCAAGAAGTTTGCATTCCAACGCGACATGCCGAGTTCCGATTGTTTGCTGAAGTTTGTCATGACCGATATCGTTGTAAAGCTTTTCCTTTCTATCAGAAACCAATCGTGAATGTCCAAAGGGGGATTTAAAGGGATACTCCACTTTTTTCGGAAATATGCTCATTTTACAACTCCCCCAGAGTTAAACAGATGAGTTTTACCGTTTTAGAATCCATTCAGCCGAACTCCGGGTCTGACGGTACCACTTTTAGCATAGCTTAGCACAGATCATTGATTCTGATGAGTCCAGTAGCATTTCTTTCAAAATGACCAAAGAGTTTCAATATTTTTCCTATTTAAAACTTGACTCTTCTGTAGTTAAACCGTGTACTAAGATCGACGGAAAATGAAAAGTTGCGATTTTCTAAGCCTATATGGCTAGGAACTACTCTCATTCCAGCGTAATAATCAAGGAACTGTGTGGCTGTACCATGGGTGCAGCAGGCGTAATGATATGACGCAGCGCCTGAAAATAGTCCCCAGCTCGGTAACTTCTTCCAACGTGACCGGGACTTAGTTTGTCTAACCTATTTTCAGGCGCTGCGTCATATCACTACGCCTGCTGCACTCATGGTACAGCCGCACAGTTCCTTGATTATTACGCCGGAATGAGAGTAGTTCCTAGTCATATAGGCTTAGAAAATCGCAACTTTTCATTTTCCGTCGATCTTAGTACACGGTTTAACTACAGAAGAGTCAAGTTTTAAATAGGAAAAATATTTAAACTCTTTGGTCATTTTGAAAGAAATGCTACTGGACTCATCAGAATCAATGATCTGTGCTAAGCTATGCTAAAAGTGGTACCGTCAGACCCGGAGTTCGGCTGAATGGATTCTAAAACGGTAAAACTCAACTGTTTAACTCTGGGGGAGATGTAAAATGAGCATATTTCCGAAAAAAGTGGAGTATCCCTTTAAAGCTAATGACGAAATCTCATTTAGAGCTTTTTAAATCTTTAAATGCCGTTTTCTCAAAATGAGTTTTTTTGTCATTCTCCAGTAGGCTACAAACATCTCAGCCTATGTAGCACCTATGTACGCCAAACTTTCCAGTTATACACTTAGCAGTATTCGGAAGATATTTTCAGAGGGATTTGTTAATAAATCAAAAAAGACATTTTAATAATAAAAAAAAAATGGCGAAAATCGATTTTTTTTTAAGGCTATGGACAATATATTTTGATTTCCTAGGTAATGAAAGCATATATCCTGAAATCCATCTGAATGAAATCTTGTGTGTAAACAAAATGAAAAAAATAATTTTGCACCTAGCTTTATCATATGTTCAGATCTATCTACCGAAAATATATGCAAAATCGCGCATATTTAATGACATAATTTGCATAATTAAACATACAAATTTCAAAAACTTGTAATACATTTTTTTTTATGTACTTGTGTAAGTAATCAACTGAGGAAGTTTCATGGTGATATTTTTTTTTTTTTTTTTTTTTTTTACCCTATTCACCTGTAGTGGCTCGCCTTAACAGGAACATTACATCAACTGAAACTGCAGAAATACAATAATACAACTACCTACCATGGCTTTCAGTGAAGGCCTTTCCCTGTATAACCGGATGATATGGTTCAGATCTGCGGTTTTTATTGAATGATTCATCTTCAATATTCACTATTTTCATCTCAAATGCAATAGCAGAATTTCGAGGCTGATGTGAGGATTGGGAAAACACATCCACATGATTTGAAGTACTACAGGTGGCGTTTTATTGAAATGAACCGCACACAACATCATCTAGGCTACCTTGAAGCTGACATTAGCATGATGTTTTTGTTGAAAAACTGGCACTTTTATTTAGCTGGTAGTACTTGGAAACAGGCCTTCACATTTTAAAATGGGCCACATGATGTTACATTATTCAGCTTCAGTGAATTCACTTCAGTGAGAACAATGACTAATATCAATAAAAGTCACTTTGTTGGGTTATGCATGGTAATTCTGCTGGAAAATCCAGCTAAAGCCAGTGTTTTAGAACATGGTGGCTGGTTTCTAGCTGGTCTAAACAGCTCCTTAGCTGGTTCATTTACATGACTCGTGTCAACAGTGTATTGTACTCGGTGGCATGAAGTTTCTTTCAACTACAGCATTACCCAATGGTCAACCATTACCACTGACCATTTTCAGCACAGCCAGTGATTACCAGAAAATGTGCATGACATACGCAATGCCAGTCTTTGCAATGACAGCTACATCTCTGCAAGTTTGTGATCGTCACACATTAATTTGCAATTTAATGTCTTTAAGATTACAAATCAACCAAAAAAAAAAAAAAAAAAGATCTTGAATGCCTCAATGTGTATTCTGGTTTTAATTTATACTAAATAAAGTATATAATATTATGTCTCTCTGCTCACCAAGGCTGTATTTATTTGATAAAAAAAAAAAACAGTAAAAACTGTAATATTGTGAAATATTATTACAATTTAAAATAAATGTTTTCTTGCTACAATGTACTAAAATGTTCTTGCTAACATTTATTTAAGCACACTGTAGCCAACCAGTTGGTTTTAGGATGTTGGTGTTCCTATCAGATAGCTTAAACAGCAAGATCACTTTGGTCAACCAACTAAATTTTGCTGGTTAATGTGGTATAACCTTCTGTGCCTTTTGTAACCTTTTGCTGGTTAATGTGGCTTCATGTGATATCGAAAACGTCCCACTTCCCATTTCTGAAGTCATGATTCCGAGCTTGTCACATTCAAGTGCTTTGTTGTTGGAAAGAATAGGAATCATGGAGGACACCAGGTACGTACCAAAACGTTTTGAAGATATTTAATTTTGAGTAAAATGAACTGTCCCATTTAAACATTCACAGTGCTATCTAGATAGTCAGCTTGTTGACGACACAGGCTATTTTTGCTGTGTATAAAACATACAATATGCTTCAGATGGTTATTCATACAGTATATGTAAATATGCACTGCTTTAATGAGAAGACAAGGCAATGTAGCAGAAAAAAATAATGATAATAAAGAATACCAGTCACAGCAACAATTATTCTCCTAAGTTTCTCGAAAGGGCGTTCATGTCCAATTTCCAACTAGGAAACTCGTATTTACGATAATTCCGAAGGCAGCATAACTGCATGGCTATACCAGTCCACCATCCAAACCAGCATGTATTAGCATGGAGGCTAGTCGTTTCTGTTGGGTTCAGTTTGGTGCAGTTCAAATTAATTAGCTACAGCAGTCCAATCCTATCATGCCCCAGCTCCTTTAGAGAAAAAAAATATACACAAATACATAAATCAATTCCAACAATTGCACTCTGACACATGAATAACTGTACACAACCTTCAGACCCTCCCTCCTCTACTGCACTCTGCTCTGCAAAAAAACAGCCCCTCCCTCAAAGCCAATCTTTATTTTTCCTCTTCTAACCTACAGCACCAGCAAACATTTGAATAATTATGCAAATTCCCATCCAGAAAAGTGTAAACATAATGATCAATAGCCTATGAAAAATGAATCAGGACAAGACGAAGCATCTCCGTTAGCTCTTCCTCTCTCATTCTATCTTGCCTCTCATGATGAAAGAGTTCAAAAAGATTGAGAGTTAAGTAAGTAAATAAATAAATAAATAATAAAGCAAATACACAAATAACTGAATAACCAGAAGCTAAGCTGAGAGGACACCATTGCGAGCAGCCGTTTAAAGAGCTTGTATTTAGAGTTCATATTGCAACTGCAATTTATTTTTATTTTTTTTGTCACATCAACACTTACTGCTATTATTTTCTAGCATATTTATAGGTCAGAACATCAAATGTCCTCAGATAACAACACATAAACACCAGTTTGCTCCATGCTACACTGAAAAATATGACTTTGTTTTAGATAAACAATTACTGTGCATCAAATATTTCTTTTTTCATTGCAATTACTGTCATTATTCATCATATCTGCATGTAGAGCAATCAAAAAAAGGGTGGCCTTTACAACAGATGCTGCTGTTGGATATTTGTGAATGGGAGTTGTGTTTGTGTATGTGTGCATTAGGTAAAGAGAGAGAGAGGTAGCGCTTTATGAATAGCTCAGAAGGAATGAGGTGACAAGGCTGTATATCATAACACAGTAATCCTGTTCTCACAGAAAACAATGGAAGTAACTGATACCAGGCCAAGAAATGCTTTATCGCTCTCCCGTCCACACAGAACCGCTTGCTACTATTCTCATAATCCCATATAGTGTGGCCATCCTGTTGGCAAAGGTTTGTAAACAAAGAATATCATAATGGCTGAATGGATGGAACAATAGTATGACTGCATTAATGAATTAATGGATGGGCTCTTTGCAAAGAAATGCTGCTTCTACATGAAGACAAACATGTCATGAAAAATATTTCATATAATTCACATATTAAATTAAAGGCACAGTACGTAAGTTTCACAGCTAGAGGTCACTTATTAAAAACAAAAAACAAATGCACAGCTTGATGAGGCTGTGAATGAGCGTGGAATAATGGGAGTTGTCGTCTTCACCCCCACAGCTGATGGAAAACAATCTGACGGGACTGAAATCATGTTCATGGTTGAGCTAATGTATTAAAGTTGTATTAACATTATTGTGGTACGAAGCAGGGTAGGACTGGTACATTTTACGTTGCTGATTTTATTATGCTTATATGCCGCAGTCGGCTACTGCTTTCGTTTTGTTGTTTATGCATATTTCACGATAAAAGTTACGAAGAAAACAAGAGATTCAAACAATGAGACAAACAATGTCAATGATTGATTTTCTGTCAATAAAAGGTATTCAAACAGATGCTCACCTGTATACATAATATAATGCAGTGCATACAACACATAATATAATGCAGTGTTTCTATGGAAGTACACTCGGAAATCGGGGGTACCGTGAATATGACGTCAATTGGGGGCGGGGGGCAGTATGTCAATATTACATACTGCACCTTTAAATAATATTAAAATATAAATTTTATATAATCTCAACAAAATTTGCCTTTTCCCTTGCATTTTTAGTAACAATAAAGACTTACATTTTAGAAAAGAACAAAATAGCATGTTACATTTCCTACATTGTCCATCCTCTTTTCTCAATGTAATTCTGCTGTAGCTCTTTTACTTCAAGGTTTGAAGTCTTTATTTCAGTTACTGTCCATCATCTACTCTGAAACCCCTTGGAAATAAGGGCCGTCCAGACACTGACAGAAGCTGCTAGCATGTGGTCTGGGATTTATTTATTTATTTTTTAGCACTGTTCATGATGATGTAAGCAGTATGAATCTGACTATTGAGATATAGGATCCTTGTTTCTAATTGTGTTTGGTCAAAAAAAAAAAAAAAAAAAAAAAAAATCCATGTGAATGTCTACATATCCACCAATAATCAGTCAGGAATTACTTAGATTAATGTATTTATTACATGGGCCAGCCTCTTCAATACTGTTTACACATACCATTACTTAGTTTTTTTTTTGTACTGCCATAATGTGATAATCTTTTATTCAATGACATAAACAATATATTGACTTATAAATCTACTTTTTGCATATAGGATGCATTAAATTAATCAAAACTAACAGTAAATACAGTACATTTAGAATGTTACAAAATAATTGTTCTTTTGAACTTTATATTAGGTATTTCTACAAAAATAAATAATAATAAATATTTATTGAGCACCAAATAAGCACATTATTTCTGAATGATCATGTGACACTGAAGACTGAAGTAATGTCTGCCAAAAATTCTGCTTTGCCATCACCAGAATAAATTACATTTGAAAATATATTCAAATAGAAAGCCATTATTTTAAATTGCAATCATATTTTACAATTTCACTGTTTTTACTGCATTTTTTTTAAATCAAATAAATCAAATAAAAGCTTTGTTTAGCACAAAAGACTTCTTTCAAAAACATGAACAAAACCTCAAACTTTTCAATGTCTATTCAGCGCTTTATCTTCATTTAGGGGCTTTTAAAATATTGATATACTGAAATACTGATTACAATGTTTAATAAGTTGACAGCACCACTTACCACATCCAAGTCAATCTAAAAAAACATCCACATCAACAATCTGCAAATGCAGTTGTCACTTCAAATGCTTCAAACTAGCCTCCCATTGCATGTCTGGGATAATGCTGCCCAAACAGAACAGAAGAGTTCTCCAGAGTCCACTTGGTTAGCATATAGATTGCCTGTATGACTTCTCAGCCTATAGAATGTAACGTATAGTGAGGTATGTGTCGACACAGCCCGCTCTCTCTAACATTAATCTACATTAAGTCAATGGTAATCCTACTGGAGTCATACAGAGTTAAAGCAAGGTTTGCTGTGTAGGCAAAGAAATCCTCAAATAAAAAATGATTACTGCGAGACTATACAAGTGTTCAGCTGGTTGTGAAAGTAAAATATTGTGAGAGAGGGCAATAAAGAGGCAGATACTAATCTATAAGAGAATACTGTGTCAAACACTTTGTGTAATGATGAAATAAATGTAACCAAATGAGGAAACGGGTTTGCAATGCATGAAATGTTGGAGCACATACATACATATATATATATCAAAAGAAATGTCCCTATAAAAGACAAGGATTTCAGATATTGCCATATTTGTTCCCATAACATAAGGTCTACCTGAAGCACACACACACCCCCCTTCTCTAGTATGGAAGTATGGTTTAAAGAAACACTGGTTCAGGCCGACATTAAAAGTATTTCCTTTTGAATAAAGAGATAAAAAAGGAAAGACAGTAAAAAATGAAGAACGGGGCTGAAGGAGAGAGGAGGGAAAACATAGCATCTTTTCATGGAGTTGGGGGCACTTGAGATGCACAGAAGGGCTGTTCACAGGCAGAGTGATCAGTATTCTGAGGCAAGAGTCAGGGTGCAATATTCACTCACAGAGGCAGTTGTTTATTGCGCTTTCTCATTTGCAATACTGTGCGTGTCAATTGATGTGCTATGATGCTTTGGATTACTTTTTTTCCTTCTCTCCTTCAACCATGCAATTAATCTCTCTCTCTCACACTCTCTCTCTCTCTCTCTCTGGTATCTCTGAATAGTATCCTCTAATGAATTCAGCTCTTGGACCTGTCTGGTCATTCTGTATGACACCTCGTGGATTGTCACATCATGGAGATGAAGAGTGGCATGAGTGTATCGGTGGGAGAAAATGGGCTCTGTGAGTCATGAAACGGTGGCTCATGTCTTTATATTCACCTGTGGATAAGCTCTCTAAAGTCAATTTGTTACTGGTCTTAATGTGCATGAATCACTGGTAGCTACTCTAAAAAAGAAAAGAAAAAAAAATGCTCTTAATCTTTCATTAAAATGTAATAACTAAAACAACTTCTCAATCACCCCCCTCAAACCATCTGGCTCCATTCTGATATGTAATGCCCATTTTCACAATCCGATCAATTTCCAATGAATAAAACCAAAGCCTACTCCGCATTTTATCTTTCTGATCATCTTGTTTCAATATATATATATATATATGTGTGTGTGTGTGTGTGTGTGTGTGTGTGTGTGTGTGTGTGTGTGTGTGTGTGTGTTTTTCCCCCACTTACAAAAAAATACTATGAGATTGCCTTGGCTTTAAGGAGAGTATTAATTTAATCAAATTAATTCAAATCATTAGTGTTAATATTATAATGAATGTAATGAATAAATACAGTTATATACACACACATAAGTTATATACATATACGTATATATATATTATACACACACATATATATATATATATATGTGTGTGTGTGTGTGTGTGTGTGTGTGTGTGTGTGTGTGTGTGTGTGTGTGTGTGTGTGTGTGTGTGTGTGTGGATGTATGTATGTACAGTATGTATGTATGTATGTATGTGTATACATATACATATTCATATACATATACAGTATAGAGTATATGTAGAGTATATACTGTATAATTAAAAAAATATATATATATATTACATTTGATTTAAAATAAAAAAAATGGTTTCAAACTTTTGGACATTACAGTATACTAATGATTTGAATTTGCAAAAAATATTATTATATTATATTATATTATATTATATTATATTATATTATGTTTCTGATCACATGTCAGGTTAATGGCATGTTTGTTTGTTTGTTTTTTATATCTTGTTTTATGAATATAAGCATTCAGTACCATGGTGTGTAAATGTGTTAATTTTTTTAATCATACATATAACACACCATGTACCATTTGGTACCACCTAAGTAATTTTTTGTAAATGCACAAACAGAGTATTAAGAGAATTTGAGAATGGTAGAAAGCTTAGCGTATAGAGGATGCAATTTGAATTTTTTTATATTTTTTTTTTATCACCACCTCTCACCCTCTCCCACTTTTTCTTTGACAGAGAGGTGATAGAGGAAAAGGAGGATGCGGTAAAGAAGGTGGGAGAGAAAAAAAAAAATTCGGAAAAATGCTGCAGTCCGCTCTGCTTGCCCGAGCAGGACACTGCACTGCTATTTTGAAGCTTCTGTTGCTATGGGTAACTCTCTACCTCTCTTTCTTTCTCTCTCTAACTCTAATTTCTATGGCAACCCACTGTTCCCTTGGCTAAGAGAGCTCATGACTTCTTCCTCCGCTGTTTTCTTTCTCTCTGCCTCTCTTAATGTATACATCATGGTGGCCTATAGAACAGCGAGTCCCCTGTCACAAGCTCAGGGACACCCACATGCAGGCAGACAGGAGTGTGCATGAATATTTCTGCGCTCTAGTCAGGTATCCTCAGTGATGTCTCTTGAGGGCTAGATGACACACTTAATGCAGTGAAACAAGAGCTTGTTGATTAGTGTGCTGGTTAAGAAAGCTGTGTTCGAGAGATGAGTGAAATGAGTTCTCTGAAATGGACTGAAGTTGAAAACTGCTGCTTTATATGAGCACATCAAATAGAAAATTGAGAATTTAAGAATCTGAACCTTTTCACTTCACGAGTAAGAATTACAAATCAATTCATTAGTTGTGATGCAAAGAAATTGCTATATTTTGGGAAATTAAGTGTTGTTCCATAAAGTGTTCTACAGTATAGTGTACAAATTTGTATTATTATATTTGCAAATAATAATAATAATTATTATTATTATTATTATTATTATTATTGGTTTAAGTTTATAGTTAATAATAAAGTTAATAGTTTTGTGTGTATTAGTAATATCATAAATTAAAGCCGGTTAAAAGTTTGGAAACGTTAAGATTTTAAAATGTTTTTGAAAGAGAGTCTCTTAAGCTCACCAAGGCTGTATTTATTTGATACAGTAAAAACAGCAATATTGTGAAATAATGTTACACATTTTTGTTTTAATATAATTTAAAATGTAATTTATTTATGTGATGTCAAGCTGAATTTTCAGCATCATTACTACAGTCTTCAGTGTCTCATGATCCTTCAGAAATCATAGTAAAATGCTGATTTGGTGATCAATTATTAATAATGGTTCTTATTTGTATCAGAGTTGCATACTTAATATTTTTGTGGAAAATGTGATAACTTGTTTCTGGATTTTTTTGATGAATACTAAAGAAAGATAAAATGAACAGGATTTATTTGAAATAGAAATATTTTGCAACAATAAATGTCTTTACTGTCTCTTTTGATCAGTTTAATGCGTCTTTGCTGAATAAAAGTAATGTGAAGACTGGAGTAACGGCCCTGCATAGCACGGCCCTGCATACAGTAGCAACACTTTAAAATGAAATAATTAAACACTTTAGCGACTGAATTTTAGCAACATACTGGACTTCACCCAACACCCAAGCATTGTAGCATCAACTTCTCCCTGGGCAAGCAGCACATATAGTTTTCTTGAGAAAATATAAAAAGTTTCAATGAAAAAAATTCTGTGTTTCCTTAACCTTTCTGTGGGTGAAGCAGAAATGTTGCATACACACACACACACACACACACACTGACAGAGAGTAGTTTATCAACTGGATGCCGTCCCATTTTATGGTTAACAAATAGTGGCTTGTTTTGTGTACGCTCCCCAGGAAGCAGCAGTGGCATAAATAAAATTATAGGCATCTGTGCTAACACATTAGAATCTCACTAATGGCTCCTTGGGTGCGCTCGGCTCATATTTAGAGAGGCTATCCAAATCCTATTTAGGTCTCATTGAAATCTCAAGGTCTTCTTGTGAATAAATCCAGAAATCTAATTCCTGCAATTCCAGACATGTGCCCCAGACTACTTTTCTCTGATACTGTAACTCAGATTTGAATGCCTGAGTGCTTGTACACATTACATGTGACAATATAACCAGTTTTATGACTTTCTCTCACAATATCTTCCACTCATAGTGTAAAGTTTCAGATGTCTCTGCATCTATGGCTGGCCCTGCTTTTGCTCCATGTAACCCATTCAATAATTGCAAGCTATTAAATATAGAAATACCAGCAGTTTAGTTAAAACAGTTACTCACAGCAAAACATTGTGATGGAAATGCTTTTAGGTCCAAAAAGTACCAGAAGTGCTTGAAGTTGACGTCAACACTGTAAAAAAATTCTAACCCTCCCAAATCAAAAATTTCAAGTGACCGATAACATCAAAATTTTTCAATTGGCCCAAGTGAAATTCTTGTTGCAATAGTCTGTTAACATTGGCTCAATGAGAAATAATACGTCAGACTAATTGAAAAATTTAGATGTTATCGGTCACTTGAAATTTTTGACTTGGGGATGTAATTTTTTTTTACAGTGAAGATACAAAGTCATAGTCCTTGAACATCTGGAAGTTCAGACAGACAGAAGCTCATTTGGAGGATTTTTAAGCTTTTGTCTTGAGTAGTATTGAGATGATGACATAAAAGTGTATATTTTGAAAATATTAACATTAAAATTATATTGATATTATACGAATCTGTGGAACTAAAGGTGTTCTTGAGACAGGTCTTAACTAAACTTTTTTCAGATCTAGCTTTCTTTTTTGAAAAAAATAAATATTTTAAAGTTGTTTTTTTTATATATATAATTGCTTTATATATTGCTGGACAAAAACAACGTTTATAGGTTTGGAGGCACAACAAGCACAGTTTTCATATAGATCTGAATGTTCTCAATTATAATACTACAGTATTTATGGACTGCCATGAGAGTGTGCAGTGTTATTTTAGTTTTAATTATATAATATTATAATATTTATTATTATAATATTTATCATTTTGATTTTTTCCCCCAATTTTATATTTTTATTTTTTATTATATTTTACCTTTCACTCATTTTTGTTAAGTGCTATATATATATATATTAGCTTTAATTTGCTTTCATAACACGTATTTGTTTCAATGTTTTTTTTGTTTTTGTTTTACAATAAAAAAATAAATAAAAAAAACTTTTTAAGTGTATTTTTTCATCTATATATATTTTATTTTATTTAAGCTTTATTTCAATTAACGGATTTTTGTTTAATACTTTTTGTTTTAGTTAACAATAACCACACAGGTGTATGCCTCTTTCACTCAGAAATTCATCACATTACAGACGTAAGATGGGTTGTAAATGTCAAGATTTCAAGAGTAGAATGTTTCCATCCACTCAGTGTAATGCTAAATGTTGCTCTCTAAAGGGCTATTCACACTGACAGCAATTTGATGTGACAAAGCAACCGTAAGTCATTCATCTGGCGATGCGAAAAGTTGAGCAGAGTTTAACTTTATGCAAATGAGCCGCAATGTAATGCAGCGAATACCAAAGGGAGTGAAGACGGTGGAGCTCGCATGATCCTTCTCCTGTCAGATACTGTTGTCTAATGTAGCCAAGATGGAACAGAAGTTAATAGTAACTGTGAGCAATTCCCCTGTTCTATATGATTTGTCTCTGC
Source organism: Rutilus rutilus (assembly GCF_951802725.1). NCBI lineage: Eukaryota > Metazoa > Chordata > Actinopteri > Cypriniformes > Leuciscidae > Rutilus > Rutilus rutilus. The sequence goes on along the minus strand of NC_140210.1, from coordinate 19,863,983 downwards.
CTTCATACTGAGACATAATAAAATAAAATGATGCAGGGAAAACCATTGTTAGAAATCACGGGCATTCCAAGAGAGTTTTATTCATGCATTAATAATTGCTCATTTTGTTCATGATATGACGCATTACAAACTACTCCACACTAATGTTTTTCCTCCAGAAAGGGCAGCAGCAAGAATTTTTTTTTTTTTTTGTTACCAGTCATACAGACTAGTTGTGCAGCCCACGCATATTATTAGGGCAGCTAGCCAAAGAAAGCAACAATACCACCTTATTTTTGCAATTCCAAAACCTACCTAAAATTTACAGCAGTTTCCAGCTGAAATGAATACTATAGAGGCAGTAAAACACCATCAACGTTTATTTGTTTTTACACAAATTATTATGGGGGCAAATTATTGATGAATATAGACTTACACTGATAAGCCAAAACATTATGATCAGTCACAGGTGAAGCGAATATCATTGATCTCCTAACAAGGCCATATATTAAAGTCTGGGTAGATTAGATGGTAAGCAAATGGCCAGTTCTTGTAATCAATGTGTTGGATACAGGAGAAATGGGCAGGTAAAGTAAGGTTCTGAGATAATTTGACAAGGGCCATATTGTTATGGCAAGGCGATTGGGTCCAGGTATCTATGAAACGGGAAGGCTTGTAGGTTGCTCCTGGTCAGTGGTGAAAATTTACCGTATTTAACAGTATTTTGAGGAGGGACAAACTACAAACTGACGACAGGGTGTTGGGTACCCAAGGTTCATCGATGCACGAGGGCAACGAAGGCTAGCCCGTCTGGTCCGAGTCAACCTAAACTCTACTGTGGCACAAGTCATACAATTTTTTAATTATGGTTATACACGGCGGCGCCACCTCGCAGCCTACAGGACTTAAAGGATCTGCTGCTAATGTCTTGGTGCCAGATACCACAGGAGATATTCAGGAGAACTCCATGCCTCAGTGGGTCGGCGCTGTTTGGCAGGACCAACAGCATATTAGGTGGGTGCATGGTCATAATGTTTTGGCTCGTTGTATTTATGCACAGTTCCTATGTTATGACCTCAAAACCCTCACTTGGATGATTTATAAACTGATATATTTTAACTTTGATCACATAACTCACTGGACATTTCACTTTGAAAGTGCCGTGAAACATGCAAAAATCAACATTATTACATTTTTCAGAAATGTCGTCACATATTTCCGATGAGCCTGGTTTGACTAATCCAGAAACTTTTCAAACTCCAGTAATAAAAAGGCTGGTGATGTCATTGTTCTACATATACATTGATGTTTGTTTTCCATGTACAGTTAAGACCATGGTTGAATTATGGTAAATGTGGTGCAAAATGATGGAAGGTGTTGAATGATTTTCTTTTTTTTTTAAAGATTTTCTTTTGTGATTTTTGCCCTTATTGTGATAGGATAGTATAGAGTGGACAGGAGGCGAGGAGGGAGAGAGATGGGGGACGGGATCGGGAAAGGTCCACGAGCCGAGATTTCGACCTCGGGTCACCCGAAGCGCAACGGCACTATATGTCGGCGCTGACCACGAGGCTACCGGTGCCGACGGCAGGTGTTGAATGATTAATGATAAATTAAGCTTAAGTTTGAGATTTGCATCTTTGAGTGACAACCTGAGTAGAAACATGGGTTTGTCAGCCCTACACATATCTCCTTCCTTAAACACACATGCTGTGTTTAATCAACAATCTTTTATTAGCATGCCATATCTGTCTTTTCCCCTCATGCCGCTCCAGAAGGAACAGCGAAGGAATAGTGTGATTATTTCACAAATCTCTAAGCAGACGATTCAATTATTTGACTTCACTAAGCATGGCTTGTTCGGAGCAATCAAGATTAGGCTAATGTCCCGTCACCCTCACAGGCACAAAAGCAGCTAAGCCTATTCTTGTTCACCTTACTTTTCTATTGTAATGGAGAAAATGACACATAATATAATCAAATTATGTGCAATGAAATACAAAATAATTCCTATCTAAAGTAATCTTTAGACACATGAAGGACACATCGCTTAGTGTAGATATGGGATAGTAGAAGACCGATTTTATTTAAGAAATCTGATGTGTACATCTATGCATTTAAATATGAAATGGGAAACCATGTTTGTTACTTCACCTTTTCACAAATGGATAACTACGCTCACGGTGACTCAGCCCTAAACACACAACCAACAGTGTTGAGATTATTGGGATGTTAAGGGAACAATGTCTCAATATCTTGTTAAATAGCTACTAACAAGACAAATAAAGTGCGCGGCTGATTATGCTGCCCAAAAAAAAAAGCATGTACCTACAGTGGTTTTTCAATTGAAGCGTGTTTGTGTTTTAAACAGTTTGACACTTAACTTCCCCTTAGGACTTGGCAAATGGAGTATGTTCTCCCGTATATATAAATGGAGGCTGATAAAATAAAGTTATGCTCTAGGGGTGGAGACCTGCCTCTTTGAAACAATACTAAAAAGCACTTAAGCACTTTAAAGTGCATGTTTGGGTAAAGTGGAGACTAGAATGAGCGCTGACATTAAAGCCAGGCGCACACAGTGGTATTTTTTTCTTGTCGTACGAGCTCACAGGCGATTATTATTATATATTTTTTTCTCGGGAGAAATTGCGTGGAAATCGTTGATACCCCTATGGTCGCGGCTCGCATTATGTGAGAGGAATTACGAGTCGAGCTGAGCACATTACAAGCACCTCCCGACTTTCAAACATGTTTAAAAAAATTCGGGGAGTCGGCCCAATTTTGACATGTGTTGGCTGTCCCCTATTGCCAAATCCTACACAACCCCGTCACAGGCTAAATCTTTATTATTACAGCCCAGTGGCTGCAACCCTACAGCATGCGCATACACTGACACACAAATACAAAGGAATAGCTGTGTTATTCTCCGCTCTTCATCAAATCTTTTGCACATTCACCTTTTTATTATCTTTCTTTTTGCTATCTGAAGCTATAGCAGCAACATTGAAAGCTCCAGTCTCCGAGTTTAGCGCGAAAGCTCATGTGATTGCCACCGGCCAGCCATGCATTACAGTTGTGCCGTGTACAAGCTACTTTGGCACGATTATCAGGTTAACTGACTCGTAACGTGCGCAATGGCTCACACCCTCCCGAGTGTCTGAACACGCACAGTGTATGCCCGCCTTAACTCTTTACACTCTTGAATAGGTGTGGTGATACTGCAATAAATCGAAATACAAGCAGCTTTAACAATTAGATCTTTTCAACACGCTATACTTGCAAGTGTGGTAGGGTGAGTAAAGGGGGTCGCACACCGGACTAGCAGCGCCGCGTCACGTCTAGGACAACGTCCAGTATCGCACACCGGACGCGCACTTTCTCAGTTTATGGCCAGCAATATTGTTATCTTTAAGGACATTATGAAATTAAGATAATGCCTGTACTATGTTATGATTGTACTGTACAATTGAATACAATCGTTGCCAAGTCTGCAGTCTGAATTCAATTTACCTCAGAGCGTCCGTTAACTGAATGAATTGAGAATATCACCTGAAAATCCAATAACGTCAGCAGTTTTCATTCAAGCAGCTGATTTCTGTGAATGAATGTAAAACTAAATGTATATTGCAGCACAGGGTGAAGTCAGTATATACATTAACGACGATTTGAGACAAATAAATGTACATTTAATGTAAAACTATGTAGATGGCGCTCTGTGGCGCGGCAGGATTTTGAACACGGTCCTGAGCCGTTGCTGGGCGCCGAAAGGCGCCGCCGGTGTGTGTACACTGATAGAGAATAATGTGTTCAAATTTAAAAGACGTGGCGCTGCACGTCCGGTGTGCGACCCCCTTAAGTCCCCTCCCATGTATTTAGAGTGACAGCCTATCAACATCCAATTCCTGTCTATTTTCCTGTCTTTTGTTTCAGTTGATGTTGACTGTTTTGTAATTTATTTAGTTGCAACCTTGTTGCTTTGTAATTTATTCTTTTGTCTACAAATCAGTGCTCATTTGTGGTGAGTGTTTTGCATCATCAACAACTCAGAATTCTGTTATTATTATTTGGTTTTAGTATCATTTGTTCAGTGTATTCATTGTCTTTTTGTGTTAATTTTAGGCTGACGGACCCCGGGTAGGGAGGCTAGCTTTTCTTGCCTTCTGGTGGTGGTATTTCAAGCACTGAGTGTGGTTTGCCGCTTATAACCGCTTACACCTCACTGGGTGTGTGCTCGTGTGTGTGTGTGTGTGTGTGTGGTTTTTGGATAAGACACCTAGCTAGCCTACCCCGCTACATGTAAGCCTCAGCCACCTTAGTAATTTAATTTTCTTTATTTTGTGTGTGTTGACATACGGTGCTTTACTATTCATTTGAGTGACATTCTGCCTTGCAGTAACCTGAGAGTTTTATCTATTCATGTGAATTTATAAACTCTTTTTGTACTGATATCCACGTTTCTTTGCCCTCCATGGTAACAAACCTGTGTGCCCTATTTCCACTGGGTAGTTATTTCCCCTTTCTTTGAAAAGGGGTGGCGTAGTCAGCTTATCATATTAAATTACCACTGTAAGATTTGGTATTTGTCAACTATTCATCCCCACTGGGAATAAAACAACAACAACTACTACTACTATTATTATTGTAGCATACTTATTACAGAAAAATATCATAAGCACATGCCCTGTAAAACCAAAAGATGCCAAGAGTTTTAAATCCATCAGTTTGTAAACATTGCTTGGTTTAATAACAGCAAGCTACTGCATTAGCATAAGCCACCAGAGTCAAGAAATAGCACTTGCTCAGCCAAGAACATGTAACTGCTCCTCATAACCAGTAAAACTGGAATCATACATAAGAGTGTTTGTCTCTGCTGGCATGAATGTATTTTGGCATCTGCATGTTCCAACTGTCAAAGCCATATTTGAAGCTACTGTTCTTTCCTTCGCTGGCTACAGTGAGCATAACCAGTGAGAAGATTCAATTGCGACTATTCAAAATCACAAAGCAATCAAATTACCCCTGTACAAAAAGATGCATGTGAAAAGCTTTTGAAGGTGAGGACTAAAATCCTTATTATGAAAGGAATATTGGTTCAAATGGGTAACCATTCTGAAGAAAATTTAGTTTAGTTTTTTTTTTATGATCCAGAGACATATATAAATGACAACCCTGGTAAAACCTATGCTTGAATGTTCTATATTGACATGCTTTCTAGCATTTCAAAAATGTAATGTTGTGATTTGACCTCAGTAGAAAGGGGGAAACTGCAATCCATGTAATTGCGTTAGTGAATTTGGACACGACAATCAATACAAATATGTATATGAAATATTAATACAGAAATGCTCTTTCTCAGATTAATTTATAGGGCAATTCTGGAATATTACAGTGAGTAAAGGCGTATCGACTGCAGTTTGAAGTACGTTTTCAGTATTCATAGGATATGTGAAGGGGAATATACATTGGGCCTCATTCACTAATGCACCAGTCAAGTAACAGCTACTATGATGAATGGGAAATGACTGAGTATTGTAGACCAACTTGGCTTTACCTTTTCCTGCCTCTCTCCCAGTTCACAGAGATGTCTCTTCCTCCTTACAAGGCGAGTTGGGTTCTCAACCTCGGTTGAAGTATCCACTTGTCAGAATCCCATCAAATCAAAGCAACGGACGTACGGGATCAAGCACAAGTCTATTTAAAATGATAAAGATCCTCTCGCAGCGCAGTGAAGATTCTTATCTATTACATTACGAGTATTTACTCGCTACGGCGTGTGAAGCTAATTTCTGCATCCGCTAGTATGTAACTATGTGAGATATTCACAGCTGGTATGATAATCCTTTAATTAGCACATGCTCTGGTTCATTGGCACTGCGCACAGCGTGCTGTTTCCTACCACTCAAATATAGAAGGTATCAGAAAAAGGGAAATGTCTCAAAATGATGAGAAAAGCACTTGCTGTGAAGAATTTTAAAGAGAACCAGTTATTGGTAAGTATTAAGTTGACAGTATGTACTTTCATATCGTGCAGTTCAAATATGTAAGTGATTAAAAAAATAAATAAATTTGTTCCTTTTAGGTTTTTGCTGATGTGTTTAGCTTGAAAGGTAAAACAAAAAAAAGGTGATATTTAGCACAAATCTTTAATCTGACCTGTTTTGGTGTCAGAAAGCATTGGGTGATCCACTCTAGTCTCCAGTAAAGTCAGGGGATATTCGATATCCAGCCGGTTATGGGCCTAGTAAGCCTGTCAATCATATCAAGTGCTCACATACATTTCTCTGGACAGGCTGAAGAACAGAAAGGTACAATCTGCAGGGGAAATTAGTCTATTTTTGTGTGTGTGTGTGTGTGTGTTTTGTTTTTTACTATTGAAGAAAGCATGAGTGATACAAATCCAACAAAACGATGTCTGAGGAAAGATTCCTGAAAATTCATAGGCCAGGAGAGCGCATAGAAAAAATAAATAATCTCCTTTTCCACAGAAGGCCCATGAATGCAATGACAGCATTAACAGTGGTCAAAATCTCTGAAGTCTTATTGAATTTTACACTTGGAAGTTTTAGTATTTTTTTACAATTTAAAACAAATAAAAACTTTTGTGTAATTTGACATAATTTGAAATAAATAATATTTATACATACACTGCTGTTCAAAAGTATGGGGTAAGTGAGATTTTTCTTTTTAAAGAAATTAATGAACATTTTATTCAGCAAGGATGCATTAAATGCATGAAAAGAGAAAATGTTTCTTGAACACCATTCTAATGATTTCTGAAGAATCTCATGTGACACAGAAGAATTTTAGCTTTCAGCTTTGCCATCACAGGAATAAATAGCATTTTAAAATATAATAAAATAGAAAACAGTTATTTTAAATTGTACTGTTTTACTGTATTTTTGACCAAATAAATGAGCATAAGATACTTCTTTCATCTGTGTTATATCAGTTTACAGTGGGTTAAGATGCTGAAAAATCATGTAACAGCTGCCATTAACAGAAACGCACGCAACACCGATCTTCAGCCAAACATAAATCATGAATACTAACAACTTAGATAAGAGCATATGGGACATCAGGCTAACTTATCTTTAAGTCAAACTAAATTAGTTTTCTATAGTCGTTTCTGGTATATTATCTGAAAGCTTAAGGCATGCTATCTGGAACAGTATCTTCCTGCTGTCAGGGATTTGGTGTAGTGACAGATTCACACGTACAATCTTGGCACTCACCTCCATATAGGACAGACATAAAGGCACAAAGCAGATGATGTTTTTCTAATTTAAATATGGGATGAGAAAAGAAAAATCAAGACATGTTTTCTGAAACAATTGTGCTATGCTTCCCATTATACATAGGCCTACAACTTATAATCAGAATGCATGATTGCACATCATATGTCACATTACAATGAAACAGTATGCCACATATGCACAGCTCATATACATTTGGTTAATTTAAAAAGTGTGCATCTTTGCATTCAGATTGAGCTAATGTAGTGATGTATTTTTTATGGTAATTAATTGTTAAATGTCAATGCTTACAGTTATCCTCAAAAGTTTACATACACCTTGCAGAATCTGCAAAATGCTAATTGTTTTAACAAAATAAGAGAGATCATACAAAATGCATGTTATTTTTTATTTAGTACTGTCCTGTTACATAAAAGATGTTTACATACAGTCCACAAGACAAAAAAAAAAAAAAAAAGCTGCATTTATAAAAATTACCCCGTTCAAAAGTGTGCACACCCTTGATTCCTAATACTGTGTACTGAAAAATACTGAAAACTTTTGGAATTTGAAGTTCAAGGTAAACTGTATTAATTTATCTTCCGGGAAACATGTAAGCATCTTATTTAGCTTCCGAAGGGCAGTAATAAATGAAAACATTTGATTGATATAAATTTGACAAAATAAGACAAAATTGATCATTTGATCAGATTACGTTTTTTTATTAACAAGTAACATTAGTAGATTCAGCATTCCTCAAAATTAATAAAAAACAGTGTAATGCAAACTCAGAATATTAAGCAAACCTGCAATAATTAAATGTTAAATATTTAAATATTACATATATACTTTATGCACTAATCTTACTTACTTTACTTGTCTTTGTTACTGACCTTCAATTATCCAATTCAGCCATACCAATAAGCAAAAATGGCTTAAGGGGGCTTTCACACCGGGCACGTTTGCTGCAGCACGGGTGTGATTGTTCACGGTTCCACCCACAGTGTTGGTCTGGTTTTACACTCACTTGATTCCATCGAACATTGGTGCACTCACTCTGCACGATTACACTGCACGCTCGCATCCTAGATACATCATCAAACTGTCATCTACATGCGTTTTGTTGAACGACTGACATCTTCATCAGCTAAAACGCATGCACGTTACTTTACTTTCTGAAAGCACCCAACTCCAAGCTTCTTTCACATTCACGTGAATCGTGAAAAGTGTTTTTTTTTTTTTTTTTTTTTTTGCTGTGCCATTTACTGTACATGTGTGAATTTGCACTTCCTTCTGCCTGAGACTATTTATTTCGTTTTGGTGTGAAAGGGCCTTTACATTTGGCAAAAATATAACTTCTTTTTTTGCTTTTGTTTTTGTTATTAAAAAAATAAACAAGCTAGCCCAGACCATCAGGTGAGAAACGAAGTGATGCAATTAGTTACTTTTTTTGTTTAAACTTTTTTGTGATGCATTACTTTTAAAAATAACTTTCCCCAACATGCATGTGTTCCAACATATTTTAAATTCCCTGCTTATGTTCAGGCAACCTACATTCAAATCCATTTCATGTCTCTCCTATGAATATCAAATTCAATAAAAGCAAAAACATGTTTAAAAAAAAAAAGCTGTCTACATAGTTATCATGGGAGCTGCAAAAAATGTGTGACAATGCAACAACTTGTCCTTTTTTTCACTGTCATTTTCATTATTTAGTAGCCTATTTCACACAAGTACAGCTCCTGCTTGAATGGGGAAAACAGAAATCTCCAAAACTGTTTGTCAAAATTATGTTTATATATTTAAGTTTGACAAAAAATATACTTCAAACCACACTAAAAGTAGTGTTTTTAGGCTAGTTCAGGTAATAAATGGCTACTCATTCTGTGCTGCTTGATCTCGGTAAATGTGACTTAGTATTATGATTAATTGCATTATTATTTTTAAGCATTTATGATATAATTAATCTGACTAAATTAACATGGTAAATTGACAGCCCTGTTAAATTTACTAAATTTAGCTGTGTTCAAAAGAATATTTTTCAGAGTAATGCAGAGTTAAGAAATACAGAAATAAAATGTGCAATATGAACTAAATGGTATGAATTGTGAGTAGTTGGCGTGACTCATCACGGAGCCAAACGAGCTGCCTGTGAAAGTGGTAATTACGCAATTGTTTTAGCAAGTGAAACAGACAGATGCACAGAGAGGAAGAATATACTCGCTCTGTCTTTCTTGCTAGAGGGAGGACAAATAGTGAGATTGAGAGAAGAAGAGTGAGTGTTTGGAAAGACAGATAGAGTGAGAGATGAATCAGCCAGATAACTGTCAGCGATAATTAAACAAGTCGCCAAAACATAGTGCCAAAATGTGCATAAAGTAAAATATTCGGAGTAGTAATTACTGTGCAGGCGAGGTTTTCAACTCCAGTTTCTTTCGTCATCTCTCCCTCCCTAACTTTCAGTGTCTCTTCCTCCTACACACTGCCTCACAAATACAAACTATGCTAGACGTTCCCCACGAGAAGAAGAAAAAACAAAAAAAAAGGCAAACATTTCATTTCCATACCTTAATGATTCAACTTCATTTTTTTACACTCTTATACTCCCAAAGAGACATTTAAGGAATTTCCTAAATATGCCCATGTGTGGAAGCAACCTTAATTGCCCTGGAGATGTGTGTGATGTTATGCAACATTGCAGATATGCTGGCAATAGAGATGTCTCAAGGCTGTTGAGGCTGTGCAGTTCTAGCGAAATGTGGGTAGCATGTACAGCCTGTCCTGTGGACACCAGATCAGCATGCATGATAGGGCAGATAGAGATAGGCATAGATACAGAGATGAAGATAGACAGCGCTGAGCAGACGTCCTTATCTGTAACATGGGCAAAACATGTCAAGGAGCACTGGTGACAACCATGTGTGTGTGTGTGTGTCTGACCAAACAAAAGTGATTATGACAGAGATGGCATTCAGCATTGTGGCATTCAGTCAGAGCGATTATGGCATTGTGTGCAGTGTGTGTGTGTGTGTGTGTATGTACCAACCTTTGCCCTCAAGCAAAGCAACTCAGAATTGAATCTAATCATGCTTTTTGAAACCTAAAAGAATAGTTCACCCAAAAATAAAAATGTGGTCATCATTTAGTCACCCTCATTTCATTCCAAACCCATTTTACTGACTTATTTTCATGAGAAAAAAAAAAAAAAAACATTTTAAATGATTTAAATGTATAATTCCAAGTCTTGTATACCCTTTTGTAAAAATACTATACAAGCATATACATTTTTGTAAAAGTCACAGAGTTAAAAAAAAAAAAGATCTGCATAAAAGAAATGACCCATAACATCCAGATGACCATTAAAGAAGTGCAGCTCTTCATTCTCATCCAGAGAGAGCCAATCACTGGGGAAGAGGAGCATTGTTTTAACCAACACAAAGATGGTGAACTGAGCAAAGTTACAATAAATTACCATTCTACCAAATTTAGGGTTGTGACTAAGGTCAAAGCGCCATACAATCATGCACTCTCAAAAAAAAAAAAAAAAAGGTAGGCTCCAAAAGCTGTCACTGGGACAGTACCCTGTAAAAAGGTTTCACAATGTACCATTTAGGTACTAATAATAAATACACTTTTGGCACCTTTAAGGTACTAACATGCACTCTTTAGGTACAAAGGTGTACCCTTTGAAAGGGTTCTGTCCCAGTAACAGCTTTTCTACAGCTTTTTTTTCTGAAAGTGTGGGATGGAGATGGTTGCATCCGCTGAGTGCTTCAAGGTTTTTACACTCCTTGTGCGCACATCCAGATTTAAAACATTAAAAATGTCAGAGTTTCAAGGAAAGAATGTGCTATAAACACTACTGAGACGAAAAGAGGATGCAAACGGCAAATGCAAGAAACAATACAGCCTGAAAAAACAGAAGGTTACTCATCTATCCAAACACTCTTGAGTAATCCTTAGTATGTGATTCACTGATACTGCAAGACTGTGCAAATACTCAGATTCAAGTCAAGGACTTGATTTAATGAGCGTGGATTGAGTGGGAGTCCCTGTGGGGTCGCAGTGGTCCACCATCATGATTCTCTAACCACTCTAACTCCCCAGGAACTTGCTCCCCTGTCGATCTGACCAATTGTCGGCATTGTACTGACATCTCACGCTGTGATATCACTGCAGCGTGAAGCTGGTCTGGTTGTCGTGCTTTGCACCCATCTGGTCCACTAGGACTTGGAACCACCACCAGGCTGTGCTCCTAATGTCTAACTGACTATTTGGCAACATGTGAAGAGCAAACAGACCTACAGACTATACACAACATGAGCACAGACACACACACAAGCTTGAGCTGTGGGCCAAAACAGCCTATGGAATCAGCAGTTGGCATATAGTGTCTAGGATTGTATCATTTCCTGGGGTGTAATTTAGGTAATTTAGCCTACTGGTTTATTTACTCATTTATTTAATAATGTACTCTATTTTATTATCATGGGATATGACATGCATAAAACGCGAATCGAAAAAACGCACGTCGCAATATTGGAAATATTTCCGTTTTAAACCATGAAGGCGAGCCAGTGGATATCACACAAGCATTTTGCAAACATTGCGAGATTAAATGAGGAGTAAACTAATCTAAAATATTGTATTATCATCGCAGCGCATGATGAGCTTTGAAATTATTGTGCAAATTAATTGTAAAATGTAAAAAAAAAAAAATAATCTATACTAAACCTTGGTGTACAACATCATGGCCTGGTTTCACAGACAGGGTTTAGATTAATCCAGGATTACGCCTTAGTTCAATTAGGACATTTAAGAAACTTTTATAAATATGCCTTAGAAAAAAAAAATACTGGTGTGAATCTTGAGACAAAACAATGGCACTGACATATTTTAAGATATGTTAGTGCAAGTTGCTTTCAGTTAAAACAGCGCAAAATGCATTTTAGTCTGGGACTTGTCTTAACCCTTGTATGTGAAACTGGGGGCATGTGTTCAATGTGCTAAAACACATTTCTAACACGTTTACACCTCTGACACACTGCCCTATGATCAATTTTGAGGTGTGATGCACGTAAACATGCTCAATTGCTGGTGTGCAGTGTTAGTGCTAATGGCCTAGTGCACATTATAAACAGTGATCGATATTTGACCTTTTGTTATCATTGAGATATGTTTGTATTGATTTTGATAAGGGGACAAAATGTCCGTCTTAAAGGTCCCATATTGTCAAAAATGAAATGTCCTGGCTTTTTTCATGATAACAGAGGTCTAGGGGCTATGTAACTACCATATAAGTTTTAAAACAGTCAATCCACAGACAAATGCACACAGCCTGCATAAAGTACCTGTGCCCTTTCACGAGCCGTTGTGACTTCTGTAAAAATGTGATGTCAGAACTACTCAGTCACCGCCTTCAGTTACCACCCCGAGCAATGCCCACCGTCCCTCACTCCTTTTGCCCAACCCCCTGCTAAGAAACATGTTGAGAAAATGCTGTTCAGTCGATGGATGTAGAGACCTGCACTCCTGCGGGACCCAATGCAACAGAGTGCGGCGCGGGACTAGATAGTGTGCGCGGGTTTGCGGAAGAATAAAACGCTTTGCGGGACTCCCGCAAAATATAAATATCTAAAAATAAAACATCTAAAAACAAATAAATTGTTATTCATATGTTGCACAAAAGCAACAAGAACGATTTATAGGCCAGAATGAGTTTCTATTTATAACATGTTTGCAGCGTTGAGCATTGTAGTCAATCACAGACATATGTGTTGATTTCTGGAACGCAATGGCCAATGAGATGCATTTAAGTTAGAACCCACTCACCGCTCAAAACTGAGTTATTGTTCAGTGCTGAATTCTGCATGCTGGCAAATCCTCTGATTAGAACAAACGAAGTGTTGACATTATGAAAGATTTATTGCGCAGTCAGCTTCATTGATAATAACGGAGCTTTGTGAGATCGCGATGAACTGAGATGTCAGCTTTTTAAGAATTATTAAGGGAGCGCACTTTGCGCTATTTCTGTCATGCCAAACCATGCACGCAGTAGCCTATTCTTGCTTTTATGTTAAATAACAGTGGTTTGTGAATGTTTATGCTTTAATAACAAATAATGTATCACCATCATTACAGGTGTTTTACTTACCTTACTTGTGAGCATCACCAAGCCACAGCAGGCTACAGCATACATGACCCTAGTTACTTGTGATTGGCCTGTCTGTGCGTCACTCAGAAAACAACAGATTGCCAATCAGAAGAGAGGCTCATGAATATGAATTAGACAGGCCAAAATACCTGTTCTTGGCAGAGCTCTTGCCAAGGAGCTGTAAAAATACATTGAGATGGTTTTTGGTACTTATACCGCAAATGTATATTCATAAGGACATCAAAACCTAAAATAAAACTTCAGAAAGGTGTACATATGGGACCTTTAAGAGCTTGATTGTCAATTGCTTGTTAAATATGAATTATTTCATACTTAGTAACTGGCAACCACATACTGGCGCCAGTGGATTTGATGGATTTGATGGATTTGTCAGAAACACAGGCTGCACAGTCAACATCCCTCTCTCCATAAACATTTTTTTCTTCCTTTCCTCCAGAAAACGAGCAGTTAGTAGCAATTATGTCTCACTGAACTGACTTTATAGATTCACAATCCTATCCAAGACTACAGGAAGGCCTTTTTACAGGACCATGGTATGCTAAGGTTTCCTAAAATGCATCAGTGTGTATTTGTTTGGCAGGGTTTTCTTTTGGGAAAACCCCACTGCAGCTTATTGCTCATGCCTTCATGAAATCTGTAGACAGAGCAATAATACCTGCAACCCCATTATGGCAAAGAGCAAGGGGAGGAATCAAAAGGAGAATGTGTGTGTGTGTTTGTCTGTGTCAACCAAAGGAAAGATTAATGAACTTCAATGTCACTTTGACAACTTCTCTCATCCGAAGACAAACACAATCCAAATGCTAAAGAACCAAAGGGGAGGTGGGTTGCCATAGAAACGGTTTCACAAGCCCATACAGATTGAATTCAGATACCTGTGTTCTGTACTGTACATGCAAACAATTCAGGAAAAAAAAATGTGTTGAAACAGCAATGTTGACATTTCATTCTAACATTGTGTAGTGGTACAATAACCTGGAAATTGATTTTGCAAATTAATTAATTTGTTCAAATGAAGCATCTTGCTTTAATTACTGACTTGTTAATTTAACAGAGGCCAGCTAATAAGAGTTTTGCAAGTAAACTCCTGGCCTCAAGAGACGCACAATCCAGGTGGGAGAGATGCGAGAAGAACAGAAAGGGGTTATAATGGTGCCGTGACCCGGATGGGAGAGAGGTTTAGCTGGGTGTAAAGGAGGCCAGCTAGTACAAGTTAAACTTGTAAGACTTGTTTTTCAGGGGTTTTTTTTCCCCCTAAGATATGTTGTTGAGGAGACATGAAAAATTTCTCAAACTTGAAAAGAATCACACAAAAATATAAATATATAATTCTAACCAGTTATCGGTTGAATTTTTGTATCTCTAGATATAAGCTCCATATATATGTGTGTGTTGATCAATGTTTATCATTATAAAGTGATCATGTCTCTTCAGAAGACTTGGATTAAACTTCTAGATTCATATGGACTGCATTTAGTCTTTTATACTTTTTGATGCAAAGTTTTGGGTGCATGGACTTTCAATAGGTGGACAAAAACGATGAGCGAATATTAAAAATAACTTTATTCATGGTCCGAAGATGAACAAAGTCATAGGTTTGGAACACCATGAGGGTGAGTAAATGATTTTAATTTGGGGCTGAACACCCTTTAAATCCAGGAGCAAACAATGTACTATGCACTGCACATTTATATGCACTAGGCCTTGTGCATGGATTTATTTGAAGGCTTTTTTGTTACACTGTAATTATACATTTAAAACTACATGTACTTAATTTAGGGTTATACATAATTTATAGTTATTACTATAGTAACTGCATGTAAGATATGTAACAATGACACTGTAAAAAGTGTTGCCGAATTTTCAATAGGTAGGGAATCATCTCAAAAATAACACTTTTTCTTTTACATGGAAAATGTATTCCCAGCTAAGTTAAATAAGCACACTTTACACTGCTAGCTTTAGCCTGTTTAGCATTATCCCTAACTGCTATCCTACAAAATATGTACAGTGCATCCAAACTGTACACTGATTTTGTTTGAACTCTGTGTACATGTAAGGCACTACAAACTTTCATCACAGCTTGCACTAATTATCTAACAAGATAGTATTATAATTATGTCTGCATAAACAATGCAGACATATTCAAAATGGGACACACTTTTACACTGAAGGAGGGATTTGAGCGATCACCTAATGACCTGGTAACTATCAAAACACCCCTGCGACCACCTAGCAAAGTCCCTTTAAGGAAAGTCAGTTCACTCTGCGACCATTTTGGAAATGCATTTGGCATCTATGTAAATTAAGTATGTAATAGGCATACAAGTGCAGCTCCTATTTACTTGAAAGGAGAAAGACTGAAATCATCAAACAACATGATGAAATGATGCTTCTTCGGCAAAGATCTGTATTCAGGTCTAGCTAGCTGATGTATTTCTATAAAAAAAAAAAAAAAGGCAATTGGTTCTATTAACAAATACATTTTTGTAGATAACACCTTATAGTAGCACTGGTGGCGTTTTGAGTGACTCAAAATTCTGAAAGTAAATTTTTTGTCTTTGTGTGTGTGTGTGTGTGTGTTTTTGTTTATATTACATTGTGGGAACCAAATGTCCCCACAAGGATAGTAAAACCTGAGATCACCTCCATTGTGGGGACCAGCCAGCGGTCCGGTCCCCATGAGGGGAATGGGTAAATAAACATACTAAATTATATTTTTTTGAAAATGTAAAAATGCAGAAAGTTTTCTGTGATGGGTAGGTTTAGGGGTAGGGTTAGTGTAAGGGGACAGAATATACAGTTTGTACGGTATAAAAACCATTACGTCTATGGAGAGTCCCCACAAAGATGTGTGCGCCTGTGTGTGTGTGTGTGTGTGTGCGTGTGCGACATCAGGCCTCAGAGAACTAGACCTTTGGATGGTCCCTCATTATCAAACAGTCTCCGTTAATTGTTCTCATTTGAGGTTTACAGCTTTAAATATTTCGGTAAGAATCAGTGGATGTGTAATGATGCTAAAAATGGCTGCGTATTCATCTTGTGAAACATCCGTCTCAGTGGTATGTGGATTCAGTCAGGTGATGCTATAAAGGTCAGGAGGGGTTAAAGGCAGAGGATTACATCCTCTAATGAAGTCCCAACACTGTTACGGGGAACTGTGATTCCTCACAGGCCATTACCTAACACTGCAAATCATGAGAGCCGGGGTGGTCATTAAAGCCCTGCCCCAACAGGCAGCTTCCCTTCTGCATATGAGTGAAGCCAGTCTCTGCCAATTACATCCAGAGAGGACAGTCTGAATATGGAGATATTTCCCTATCTTTGCTATCATCGGGCCTGAAAACAGTATCAATTAAGAGGAAATTAGGAATTATTATCCAATAGTGATGTTAGATACGTGTTTCCAGCTTTTCACAAGTTGATGACTTGGTGTTCTCCCTGTTCCACGGCATGTGTTGTTGCAATGTTTCGGACACTATCTCGCTGCCTCATTTTCACAGCCAGATATCGCAGTCCTTCATCTTATCATTCTGCTGAAGGATTTTCACCTGGAGTGCAAATGCCTTGGCTAAACCAAATTCATTACTTTTTCAAGCATTTTTTAACTTTCATTTTCCTTACCTGGCATCAGATAGGCCTACCTTATATAATATGTTGTGGATAACGTACATTCTCTGGAAGCCCATTTCTGCCTCAGAGTACAACACATAAAAAGATAACTATGACTTTATATCTCACAATTGCAACTTTACACAGAAAAAGGATGTAAATTCACATTCCCAAAACTTACCGTGTGACACTTTGATTTTTGATGGTTTATCATTGAAAAAACTGTTTCTTCTTAGGACTTTTTTTTTTCTTTTTAGTTATGTATAATAGAGCTATATCTCATATTTAAAATAATGTTATTACATTATTTTAGTGTCATGTGTATAACCTTGATGCTGTTTTGTATTTGTGTGCTTTGATTCTACTTGTGGCTTTCTCATTACCACCCTATGTTTTGGAGGTTATCAGTGTATAAAGGTAAAAAAATTATAATAATAGTACTAAAAAGTACCTCAGTAGTTTGGTATATTAACATTATTGAAATATGCAGGGGGGGTTTTTACTGAGAATTTGAAGTTCAATTCGTAAAACCTAAAATCTTGACACCATATTGTTCACGGTACCTTATTTTTACGGACAGCTGTCATTGTTTTGCCGTAAATTTCACTGATTTGTTTCTCTTTTTTTAAGCGTAAGGCAACAGGTTACCCAATTATTACATGGCTATATAATACTGATTTGGTTATTTTCGCATGTGAGGACAATAAGAGAGCATACGAGAGACAGAAAAAAGCACAGTGCAGAAGTTTAGAAGATTTTTCAAAGAATAATTTACAGCAGAACCTGACCAATCAGAATCAAGTAATCCAGAGAGCCATGTAATAAATATTCATAAGTGATGTTGTGGTAACTATGGTACACTGTGAGCGGGAAGGGGGAGATAAGGGCGGTGTAGGAGGAAAACAACATCTCCATCTCATTCAGCGAAGCCCGCTCGAAAACCACCTCATCAACAGCACAACAACAGTAAGGGCAGAAAAGAGGTGACAGACGAAATGAAGGAAAACAAAACAAGCTTCCCAGAACAGACAGCGTTAGCTTTGGGAGATCAGGAGACAATGCCAGATCAGATGCAAGGTTGCAGCTGACAAATCTGATGTGACTCCCTGGTTGAAGAAAAAACAAATCTAGATTTATATACATAATATATTGCCTTTTCCCCCCAGAGGCCTCCAGACATTCAGGGCCAGTGCTGGGGTAGTCGCTATCTGTCCTTTGGCGAAATGAACTTGGCGGATCGTCCACAACCCGATCTGATAGCTGATTCTTGAGGCGCTGAGCGCAGGTTTATGTGTGACTTGTTTACAGGCTTCATAAAAGCTTTTATGGGGTTATCAAAGATAATAATGTCCAGAAAAGACACAGAGAGCCCTGTGCCCTCTCAGCAACTTCCTCTGGTGATATGAAGTCTCGCCACCATCCGAGATTGAGTTTCCAGCATTCTCTGTGATATTCGGTGTAGTAAATTATTACCAGATTCCATCTATTTAAGGCTTAAAGTCTTCACCCACTGAATTAGAGCGCCTCCCATTCCTTTAGCCACACCCCTCACTCCAAAACCCCACCCACAGGTACAAATATCAAGTTGCTGATTAAGAAATATCTTTCTTTTTCAGACTGTCCTTGTGGACTGCACACAATAACAAACGCACAAGGTGACGAGTGTAAACTGATTCACAAACAAATTACACTTATAAGCAGTTTTTTTTTCTACTGAATCAAAAGCAGTGTGATCATTGTTTCCTAATTCCCGAAACACATGATAACACTTATGAGCTGGTTCTTTTTTTTTCTTTTTTTTTGGTTCTAGCCAGTCTAACTTTTGTATGCAAGCAAGTAGAACAAAGTTTCCAACTTGAAGTTTTTAAAGAAAAAGTTGTTGTAAGCTTAGTGGTGGTGGCGTTGAAGTCATGCGACAGTGGTGTAGTTCTTTACAGCCTAACATTTTATATCTGGCGATTGTATTTAGGCCATAAAATTCATAGTAGTTCATTTGTAAAGATTATTATGATGAACAAAACATGTAACAATCATAAACCAATATTTCGTATTTCGCATTAAAATACGCAAATTAGTATTTTCAGTTTTGCTGGTTCAAACAGGCCTTTATGTCAAAAGATGTTATGCAATGTCACCTGCAAGCAGCCATAATACAACCTCTCTCGCTCTCTCTCTCTCTAGCTGTGTGCACTGAGCTGGTACAACACTCAGCTAAATCATCCATGTTATGAAGGTTTCAAACATGCTTTGCATTTAGAAGTAACAACCTGTCTGTAAAATTGTGTTCAACTTATTTTATCAGACAGAGCAAGGTCACTCAGGATTTGTATCAAGAGGAATATGTTCCTATAGCTCAACTGGTAAAGTATCGTCATGCATCCGATCCACACGTTGTACTATAAGTTGCTTTGGATAAATGAAGTATCTGCCACATGCCTTGCAAAAGTTACACAACATACAAATGTCTAAGCATATTTCAAAGATTTCAGCAGTGGAAGGCTAGTCCAAGCAGCAGCAGTGTGCCTCTAAACAGCCACTATGAACAGTGAGACAGGGAATAATTGTTGTTCTTTCCTTGTCAAGCCTGGAGTACTCTCAGGGGAGTCACAGTCTTTGGCTCATAATTGGCTCCAAGCTTCCACAAAACAACTCTTATCCCCCTTTCTCCACAACCCTCCATATAGCTTGGTTTACTGGGCTTTCTGACAATATCTTCATGGTGTTTGCACATCACTGGCCCAACAAATCAGGATCAGACATGTTTTCCCCTCTATTTTTTTTTTTTTTTTTTAACTCTTTAGGGCTGGCAGAAGTGAAGAGAGTCTCACTGGGTATCAAGCTCATAGAGTGTTTGGGGTTGAAGAGTTGAAGAGATCTTACTAGTGACCTGCAATATCTTTCTTATGTGGAATGTCAGTGAATGCTCAGATTAAAGGGACAGTTCTGTCATTATTTACTCACCCTCATTCTCAATCTTTATACATTTTTTTCTACTTCCGGAGAACAAAACAAGAAGATATCTGAAAGAACATTAGGTTTTTTTTTTGGTAACACTTTACTTTAGGGTCCAATTCTTACTATTAAGTAGTTGCTTAATAGCATACATATTACTAAGATATTGGCTGTTTATTAGTACTTATAAAGCACATTTCAATGCGTTATTCTGCATGACCATATTCTACCTCCCTTAATCGAATTCCTACCCAATACCTACAATTAACTTCCTTACAAACTATTAATAAGCACTAATTAGGAGTTTATTGAGGCATATGTCGTTAATAGTTACTTAATAGTGAGTATCTAAAGTATCCTAATCTAAAGTGTGACCATTTTTTCTATTCACCCTATTGATGAATAGAAAATTTTATCAGTAGGATTTTCATTTTTAATAGTATTTCACAATTACTGTTTTACTATTTATGTTTCTGTTTTTAGTGTTGTGTAAACCCCAGCGTTTATCTTCGTATTCACAAAAAAGAAAGTCATACAGATGTGGAACAACATGAGGGTGAGTAAATTATGACAATTTTTGTTATCGGCGGAACTATCCCTATGAGATCATTATAATTTTTTTCATTATTGCAGGTTTGTGTTCTGTTAGTAGCCCTTCCATGAAAAAAAAAAAAAAAAGTAATCACACATTGTAAAGAGCAAAAGGTTCTCATGTCACATCTCCCTCAAGAGATGTCCCTCGAGTTGTCTATGTACAGAGTATTTGACCTTTGTCTTTCCATGAGGAACAGCAATATGGCATCCATGTCTATTTGTGGCAGACATTTAAAAGAGCATTTTGCAGGGAAATCTTTTAAATACCATCAGTGTCCATCCATGTCTTGATGTATCACGCCCCGGTGTCATCTCACCGACCCACCGACAGCTTGAGTCTCACAAATGAACCCATGTCACCAATGCAACCAAGAAAATACCACACAAATATTTAACCACTTATGAATATTTAACATTGCTCTGTGTCACAAGGATGATTTTGAAATTCATTATTTATAAATAAGAAAAGGAGGATGTAAACTTTGAATGAACAGGATATTGGAGAGGTCCCAAAGTCATGCCATATCAGTAGAGAGGGATTTTACTGGGTGTTGAAGGGTGAAGGACTGGGCGACACTCAAAGCGTGAGGAGATTACATTGCTGCCATTGAGCTGTGCAGTAAAATACAACCTTGTCTGTACAGGAGAGGGAGGCGGAGAGGAATGGGGTGATTTGCCCTTGTATTTTGTTTGTATCTTTGACAAGTGCTAGGTGTTAAAAGTCTTTTGGGAAGTTGCTGCTACACTGTGTGACAAATTATGACTGGTAATTTGATTGTCCACACTGAAAGCATAAATGCTGTGTGACATAACACAAGCCAGGCAAAAAATACAGAGGCCCAAAAAAGTATGTGAACAATTTAGACAGATCAAATAAATATCAAACCAAGTGGCATATATATAAAACTAAAAAGTCATGATTTTTTTTTTTTTTTAAAACACAGGTTCAAACACATAGTTTTCAAATAATAATAAAAATAATAATCATAGATCAGTGTTGTTACTGTTAACTAAAACTAAAACTTCTAAAAATAATTGAGGAAAAATAGAAATTTTGCCTTGGCTACTTACTGAAAAAAAGTTTTAGTTCTAAAATTACCAAAATTATACAGTATATATATATATATATGAAAGCTAAATAGAAATAATCACTAATGTTAAATATTAAACATATTAACATTAAAAAAGAACTGAAAAAAGGCTAATAATGAAATAATATTAAAATCACACTAATAGATACATTGTTAAGAATTAAGTTAAACTATTCTAGAATTTCCTGGTTAGTAGAACACAAGCACAGTAGTTAATGTGTTAAACTATACCTGTTGTACATCAGTAATAAAAAAAAAAAAAAAATCACCTTGGTAAGTTTAAAGTAATTAAGTAAATTAAAAATGGTTCAGAAAAACAGTCAATGCGCCAACAATGCGACTGAGCACATCTCGTTTTCAGACCAGCACGCCCATGGGCGCACAAATGGGTGCAAATGCATTTGCTATTTAAACAACGTGGCGCAGGACGTGAAAATGATAACTACGTCGGGCTGAAACTAGCAAAAAACACTTGCGTCGCACCAGGCGCCGCATTGCGTTGGGTGTACGATAGGGCCCGAAATGTCTTCACACTTGAGCCGATCACTTAGTGCTAAAGAGAGTTAATTTACACTCACCTTTCTATTCACTCTTAAATTTGGGTACATTAATCATTTAATCAAGTAAATGTACTTGAATATTGGTACATCAATCAAAAATACCACTGTGAAACAGACTCTGGTCCACACCAAAAGCAGTATGCCATAAAACAGTTAATAATATACACCAACTCTCCTTATTTCTCACTTGCATGCAAAAACCAGAATGCATCACATCATATGCCAGCCTTGATCCTTAAAGGTGTTGCCCATCCCATGTCTTGCGGTAACACATACACCCACGCGATAAAAGCCAGATCCAGTCAGTGCATCCTGTACCATAGCGCTGTAGCCATGGCAGGCCTATTCATATAGCTCCTCCGAGGAAACAATATGGGCAGCTGCTGGTCTCTCCCTCTCTCTACAGACACCAATTAAGCTCCATTACATACACCAACACAGCACTAACAAACAACTCAAGCCCGGGAGAGCAAGAGAGCTGGACAGAGATAGAATTACACAGACGGAGAGAGAGGTAGATAGATAGAGATGGAGAGAGGCGACATAAAAGAATGAGACGACTGGGCCTGAGTAAAAGCTAATGTTGTATGAAGCATATTGAATTATCC
Source organism: Rutilus rutilus (assembly GCF_951802725.1). Lineage (NCBI taxonomy): Eukaryota > Metazoa > Chordata > Actinopteri > Cypriniformes > Leuciscidae > Rutilus > Rutilus rutilus. The sequence continues at coordinate 19,841,180 of NC_140210.1, read as the reverse complement.
CAGAAGCTGATTTGCAGGAAGGCTGGAGGGTGGGAGAGCAGCGGAGTTGATGCATGGAGCCGACGCACCATAATCGTTCCTATCGATGTGCATGGCTCATACAGTCATTTAAAAACAGCTGATCCAGACAGCAGGGTCAAGAGGCCGAATGCACACAACAGAAGCATGCAAAAGCTCTTGGTTTCAATTATAGTGGTGTAAAGTATTTGAGTAAAGGTAATTAGTTACTGTACTTAAGTATGTTTTCCGCTACTTTGAGTTTTTAAAGATATTATCAACTTTTATTTTATTAAGTATATGTACTCTTTACTCCAACACATTTGTGATGAGTAATGCAATTACTTGTTACATTATGCATGGCACCTAACTTTTTCTGCAGCAGTTTATTTCTGCTATAAAGAAGCAATATTGACATCTACAGGGCATTGAAGGTACTATATCTTGTGCGTTTTGCCCTTACTCACCTTAACATTATTTCATTTATAGGTTATATTGAAGAGACCTTTTTGAAGGATATTGGTTTAATTATGCCCTTTTTAAGCACTTATAAGCTTAACTGAGAGTGTATATGTTTAAGAGGCTGTTGAGGCATTCAGTTTTATTTTTATTTTAGAAAATAACTGCAATTTCTCTCCTTACAAGTCACCTTTTGTTTTTCACTGGCATGTCTCTTAGGTGTTGAGGACTAGTGCATCTTTAAGACTACATTCAGTAAAATACTTAAGTACTGTGAAAATCAGATACTCAACGACTTTTACTCAAATCGTATTGGAGTTGGTCTCTTTTGTCATTTTTGCTGTAAGGTATTTGTACTTTTTCTCAAGTATGGTTTTCAGGTACTCTTTACATTTCTTTCAATCTCTGCTAGTATAATTACTGCCTGGCAGGTGATCTACAGTAGAGCTGCATAATTATGACAAAAAAAAATTTATTTGCATATAGGCAGAGCTGGGCTTAGCCTTCCCCTGGACATGGGCTTGAGACTAGCATGGATTATTATTATTTTTCTCAAACCACTAACTGCTGCTGCTTCTGATTGCTTTTAGAGAGAAAAGCTGCCCATAAATATTGGTCTAGAATCAGTCTCAGTAACAATAGCATATTGGTGAAACAGATTTGGTGTTTGCGCTCTTGAGAGCATCTAATGTTTCTATTTACAACGTGTTTTGCAGCATTGAGCAATGTAGCCAATCACAAACAAATCTGTTGATTAATTGAACGCAATGGCCAATCTGACGTGTTGGAATCCACTCACCGCTCAAATCGCCAGCGTTTTTTTCCAATGCTGAGTCCAACGCTCGCAAATCCTCTCTTCATAAGTTAACTTATAACAAACAAAGTGTAGACATTATAGAATACATAACAGATTAATTGTGCAGTCTGTTTCATTGAATATAGTGGAACTTTGTGAGATTGCAATGAATGTGAAAGCACTCTTTCTAGGCAATATATAAACCATTTAGAATTTGAAAACTTTTTTTTGCTGCATTAGGTAAGGAAATTATTAATTGTTATTCGATTTTCATACGGTATGCTTGTTTTTCTGCTCAAATTATAGTGGTTTGTGAACGTAGCCGCTTTACAGTTTTTCTCAGTCGCTTTGGTGCATTTCTCACATCACTATTTACATTTGCACAACAGTTAATGCAGTTCTCAAAACAATTAGTACAAACTGCAAAACCTAGTTGATAACCTGCAAAAGCGTGTCACTTGCTCAAAATGGATAGCTCATTCCTCAAAAGCAAGTATTGATGTCAATGAAAGTGTCAGTGTCATCAAGATGAAAAGTCCTGACACCATTGTTTATGAACAAGATAGTCAAATGGCTTTGTCATGTTTTCATTATGACAGTTTACTCTGTAAATGTTTTCCAATGCAAAAAAGTCAGATCTTGGTGACACTACCTGAAAATGCTCAAGACAGCACTATATACTATTTGCACAGCCATTTGAAAAAATACAGTAAAGTTACACATTACTGTATTTAGTGAGGTAACTGAGTACAAGACACTAAATATGTATGTTTCACATTTTTACTGCATATGCTCTTTGCAATTCTAATTTGTTCACAGCATTGTGCAAAAGAAAAAAATACACCCTTATTTACAACAAACATAAACTGCCTTTGGGTAGAGCTGTGCACAACTGTAAACAATATTGCAGTACATATTGGAACTGAACATACAACATACATAGTACTGTAATCATTCATGCACATCCAGACGTTCCTCTCTGTCTGGCCACATAATTTCATCTACATCACAGCGAATATCATCTCTTGCAATCAGAAAAAGAGAAAGGGTCTTGCTTTTTTCAGGAAAAAAAAATATTTAAAAAAATTTGTAAAATTTGCTTGACAGATTTTGACAACTAGTTCAACATTTTTGTATGTAATGACTCAAGCAATGAAATGAGGACTATTAGTTTTATATGGAATTACTATTCAGCATTCACAAGTAGTTAATTTTGACTGACATGACATGAGCAAATGATAATGTTATAAAACAGCAGAGAGTTGTATGAAAGCAATTGATGCATGTCCAAAAGCATTTGCAATTTGTTGGAAGGAATGAGAAACTGCTACTATGATGTGCACAAATGACTAAATGTTGTGGAGGTTGAACTAACTGTTGTGCAAATGTAAATAGTGATGTGAGAAATGCACCAAAGCGACTGAGAAAAACTGTAATAACGAATTATTTATCAGTAGCGTTTATGCTGGGGTGTGTAGGTTGTTGCTAGGTGACACGTAACTTTAAACTATTTCATGACATTCTATTTAAATGTGTTTTTAAGGAGGAAGCGCATCTAGTCTTACCCTGAGTTGGTTCAACCTCCACCTGTATGTATTCGCCTTTTTTCATGTTAAAGAGGACCTGGTATGCCCTTTTCCAAAGTTTTGTTTTTGTTTTTAGGGTCTACTAGAATAGGATTTCATGCTTGAATGTTCAAAAAACACATTCGTTTTCACATTTTTTACATTATTGCAGCACCTCTCTTCCCAGTCTGTCAGTAATGCTCTGTTTGGCTTCTGTCCCCATGAAGCCCCTCCTTCCGAAAAGCACAATTTTCTCTGATTGGTCGACTGGACCTGTGTGTTGTGATTGGTCAACCGCTTTGAGCATGTTTGGGAAATGTCACACCCCTTACCATAACTGCGAGTTTCAACACACTACTAACGCAACTCAACCAGGCCCAAATATTTAAATGAGGAAAAATGTGACATTCCCAGATGAAAACTTAAGGCTACAATCGAGGAGTTTCAGGCAGTTCAGAAAAAGTGCTTAGTGATTATAGAGAATAACTCACTTTGGATTGGACTTTGTTCTTTGTAACTTTGCAGACTTTTTTTTCATGCTCAAACTGCAACACTCTCTAAAGAAAGTTGAAAATGTACAAAAGCATAATTGAACTCTAATATGTGAACCGTTTAATATGTGATGGGCAAGAGCATTCTTTTTATGTAGACTACACATGCAAAACAACCCGATAAATGATCAGGAATTAATTTATTCCTCTTTTTATACATCTGTAAATAAATACAGTGTCTAAACAGTCATCTTCATGGTGACCCTCTTAGCAGCATAAAAACTGTTATCAAAATTTGAATAAATTATACAGTGAAAGTGAGCGATGGAACAATTAGAATTAGAATGATCCCATCCCATCAAAAAAACAGACCTGTGCATTTACATTTACAAAAATCCTCCACAACTGACTGCAAACTGGCATTCAGATCTGCCTCCATTTAGTAAGAAATGCCCAAGTTCCTGCGATCAAATCAATTCCCAAAGTACGAAATGAAATCCGCCCTACATTTTTCTCATTCCAGAAGCGGTTTCACTCGAATATACATCACAATGGAGAAGAAAAGACTATCGCAATTTCCATTTCATGCAGACATTAAAAGACCATTTTCAGCATAGTAGGCACTAGGCAGGCGATTAAGAGTGAATGTGTGCATATTTTAACATAAAAAAATAATAATTTGTTCAAATGCAATATACTTTAAAAACATTCAAAATAATACATCCCCCCAAAAAATATTATTATTAAAATAAAGTAAATATGCTGGACTATGCCAAGCTATAAGTGCATTATCTAATGCAAAATATAAAACATGCATATGTTGGTCTGCTTAACTGGTTCTGATTTGCCATTTGTGATTGGTAATAATGGTCTAATTCAATGGTTATCACTGCAATAAAACATGTTATAAATAGAACATTTTGACAAAATGGAATGGTATAATCTTCTCTTTCGCTGATTAGTAGATCACAGCAGCCCTATTTTTTCGATTAATTGAGCAGCTCTAATCAACATTTGCATTAAGAATTAGTCAGCATCTTATTTGTCCTGCTGACTGTATTAAACAAAGGTTGTTGAGCAGTAATTGAATGAGCCTCTGATGATAAAGTGTGTTTTAGGATTAAAATAATCCCTCACCCTCCTGGACTTCACTATAAACAAGCCTCATATTTAATCCAAAGTGCCTTGTTCCTGTTGAATTTACAGAACCTGATCAAACGGAGCAGGCATGTTTACAGGAATCTAAACCCTAAAAAGAAAGAAATACAAATCAAGCAGCAGGCGTATAGGCCTCTGACTGTAAAGAACAGCGTCTGCCAAATTTAGCTACACAAACATAACAAGACTATTCCATATGCCATACATTTAATTCAACTGGGTATTTAAGCCCACCGGCAACTATAGTTGCCGCAGTGTATAGTTGTCATTTTCCTTTTGTAAGTATTTTTCTAGATGTTATCCTTGTTCTCAATGACATGCAAGCAAATAACCAAATAAAGGATTTCAAGGAAAAAAATAGGTATTCACTTGCTTCCTGTCACATGAGGCTGCCAACTTCCTACCCCAACTTCCAGGAAGCATGGCGAAGGCAAACCCTCCCAAAGAAAGGTCATTTTCATGTTACTAATAAGTATTTTTTATTGACACATATATATATATATATATATATATATATATATATATACATATATATATATATACATAATCATGAAGGTCTCTAGAATCATCCAAACAAAACAAATCTTACAAGAGATCTATAGTTTTTTGTATACTTAGTCAAAAGTCCAAATGGCAACTATAGTTGCCGGTGGGCAAATGCCTTGTAAGTACATATCTCAGAGACCCCAGGCATCAAAATGTAATTTTGTAACAATATATATATATATATTTTTTTTTTACAAATGTAATTTTACTCCACATTTGGACATTTTTACTCCATCAAATTTATAGAAAAAATAATAATAATATATATATATATATATATATATATTTTTTTTTTTTTTTTTTTTTTTAAATAGGTTTTTATAAAAAAAAGAAAGAAAAAAAGAAAGAAAATTTAAAATCCACCTTATAAAATGCCCACATTTCCTAATTTCATTCATGGGGATAACATGGATAATTTGACATGATTTAGTGTAAGATTTTTTGCCCATATTTTGGGAAATGCAGTTTTAAAAGTAAAAAAAAAAAATCACTTTAACCAGTAGATGGCTGCAGAGCTCTAAACGTACTAAAAGTGTAAAACTAAAAGAAATCTTTTCACAAGTTCTTCCAGGTAGAGTCATATCTACAAATTATGAAATCACAATTATAACAATAGAAGTTACTTTTTGTCAAAGTTTAGCAGTTTTTGTACTGAAAAAAAAAAATCATTTTTTCAATAATGTTACATTATGATTAGAATCAAACCTGATCAGGATGTTACAAAGAGAAAAGTTGGAGTCTTTAGAGTTCATCATTTATTTCAAACATCCGGTTTCCATATGATTCTATTGTTTCTATTTTGAGGATGAATTTTGTCCATTGACAAAATTCATTTGATTCTAATCATAATGTAACATTATTGAAAAACAGATTTTTTTTTTTTTTTTTTGTACAAAAAATGCCTAAACTTTGACAAAAAGTTACTTTTATTGTTATAATTGTGATTTCATAATATGTAGATATGAATACAACTGGAAAACCTTGTGAAAAGATGTATTTCAGTTAGTCAAATAGTAAATAGTGTTAAAGTGATAATTTGTTACTTTTAAAACTGCATTTTCCAAAAGATGGGCAAAAATCTTTCACTAAACCATGTCAAATTATCCATATTATCCCCATGAATGAAAGTTAGAAATGTGGGTCAAAAAGACCCTGAACAGCACACAGGGGTTAAAAAAAATGGATTTGTTGTTTGTTGTGTTTTCATATTCAAGAGATTATAAGCTAGATGCAGCTTTTTTGGGTTCGCATCAAATGTTCTTCGACTTTTATACATAATAAATTTGTTTATGAATAAAGATTCATCTGTTGAAAGCAGTTATTTTGAGATAGATGCCAAATGTTCTCCTGATATTCATATTTGACATTGAGGGGGTGCATACAACATATTTGCCCACCGGCAACTATAGTTGCTGCACATTCAAATACAATTTTTAAGAAAAAAAAAAAAAAAACCTGGGGAAAATAAATGCAGAACATGTTCACATAGGACACTATTTGCATGAAACCATTCAGAAAAATTTGGCCACAAATAAGTAAATAGGCAAACCCAGTATCTTAATCTACATTTAAAACATAAGCCTGAATGTTAAAAATGACTCTTCATCTATTAGACTTAATAAGCACACACGTTTTATTAACCTCTTTTACGTTACATTTTGGAGCTTGATACCCTGCACTCTAAAAAAGGTTGGGTTGTTTCAACCCATGTTTGGGTCAAACATGGACAATTAAAAAATGTATAAAAAGTCAATATGGACAATTAAAAAAAATTATAAAAAGTTTGTCCACATTTCCAATAGATGCTGATCCAGAAACATGTCTTACTTAACAATCACTGCGACCGAGCAGTCATATAGGATTTGGAACACCATGAGGGTGAATAAATGATGATAGAATGTTCATTTTTTGTTGAATTATTCCCTTAAAATTCGAATTGAATTGCACAAAGGCAGCACAAAGTAAAATAACATTATTGAAGGGTCTAGCAGAAGTTCAGCAGGTTGTTGGAGTTGCTTATCATGGATTCAGTGAACCTGCTTCTTGACCTGTAGCACATATGAAGTGAACAGCAAGTCATCGAGTAATAAGAAAAAGCTAAATGTGTATGCTCTAAAATATCTGTAATATTATAAAGGTTCTATATTAATGGCAGAAAATAATATTCATTAGGCTGACAGTGGGATGGTTGCCAAGCAACTTGCCGCATTAATATAGAATTTGTGTACTGACCATATATTTTGTTCATATTGTTTGTGTTTTGGAGTGCTGTGTAAAACAGCTGGAGCTCACCTTGCGCTGATCCTACAGAAAATGAAAGAAATTAATGACATCTCTTTCAAACCGGCTTCTAGACTTTCAGCCTCAAACTCTAAATTTGTATCACAAAATGCTTTCACCTGCATCTCTTTTGGGATGAAAAACTCTTTTTAATGGCTCGTTTAGCAGTATGCGACTGTGAAGGACCAACACGCTATTCTCCTATGGGTTTGCGTAACACTCCACATGGGAGGCACACTAAATTCTGTTGTATGGAGTAGTCAGTCCTCAAAGGTGAGTGTGACTTTGTTTGGAACATTTTAATGTCAGTATTCCGTCCTATGCTTACAAAGTATTTATTCTAGTTTATTTTATCTAGTATATTTGTTCATTTGGCATTTCAAATGAAATGTTTATTCAGCACTAAACTGTGACTGCTTATAAGACCATTTAAAATGAAATAATGCAGGTGTCAAGGAACAATGGAATAGTAAAATAAGCCATCTTAACAGCTCAACGGAGAAAATACTGCAGTCATTTCATGCCCCATCATACTATTAACCACAAAAAGTAAGTCCAGGTCAGTGCAACTTGAGATCCCTGCCATGTTCAGATTTGGCCAGGTGCACACACACACACATGACTGCTCTCAGCACATGGCCCTACTCTAATTGGCCGACCCTGCTGAAGTCAACAGTGGCCCTCTCGTCTTCATTTCACCCTCTTTAAGAGATTCTGCTGATGCTCGACATAACCGCGGGTCCACTGTTAACCGAGAAGGCAGCAGACTCAGAAAAGGGGGAATAGCAGGTGAAGAAAAAAAGTGTTGGCGTAGTCGAATGGTTTGTAACATTGGGGGTTTCACTCTCTATAAAACTGAGGACAGACACATTAGATCTAACAGACTATAGTGGTTATTCTACAAAAGGGGTGCCTTTTCATGTTTGATCAAGTGATTGTTAAATTAAATCTCTCAATTTAAATATTCTATTAGATAAAAATGTTATAGTCCTTATAAATTGCGGAAAGAAATTGTATTACAATTAATCTGTAAGACAGACAGACAGACAGACAGGAAGTTGATAGATAGATAGATAGATAGATAGATAGATAGATAGATAGATAGATAGATAGATAGATAGATAGATAGATAGATAGATAGATAGATAGATAGATAGATAGATAGATAGATAGATAGATAGATAGATAGATAGATAGATTTATTCTATACTTATTCAAACAACTTAGCCTCGCTTTCCAAACAAGAAGAGACAGTCCAAAACGTGTGCGGCACTTCATTCAACTTCATACATATTTGCAAAACTTACAGACAGACTTGAAGGGTGACCAATAGTAATGATTTATGAAAAAACAGAGATAAGAGGTTTCTGCCCGACAGCAACGATATACTCATTCATTGTTAAAATGGGTAAAATATGCATTATGAAGGACAAAAAAAGCTTCCTTCAGTAAGACAGTCAGGGTCACACAAAGATTAGTGAAATGTTAGTAAATGTTTCAAGGCTTCTGTGCAGTTAAAGTCAGACCAGGCCATGCTCTTGTTCCTAAACTTTGCTTGTTAAAAGAGCATTGGAAGACAGGAATATACCCACGAAGGATTCGAAAGGAAACTGATAGATAGCTCTGCCGAAGGGGACGCCAAGAATGTAAGATAAAATCATAAAACCTCTCTCTTCTTTGGTGAGCAATCGATACACACAGTTCCTTCAAAGATTTATCAGGAGGAATTTGAATAGCCAGAGTTTTCCTCTGTTTTAGTAGTTCCATTTTGGTCATCTTGTCAATATTATAGGCTGAGTTTGAGGGGTGAGGGAGTGCCCTTTTTTGTAATATATGAAAAACTTAACATACATGACTTTGTTGCCAGGCATTTGACTTATTCTCTTGAGGCCAGTTCAGCCAAATCTCCAGTTTTCTGTCCCCTGTTTCCACACTATTGGCTACTCTCAGCTGTTGTATGAAAAAGCCTCTTGGCAGTTTTGTATAGTTCTTTGCCTCTGCCATGCTGTCAGAAGGACTGTTTGAATCAAATATGCTAATTAAGAGAAACACAGAAGCAAAATGATTGGCATATTGGCATCGATCTGTTTGAGACATCAAGACTGCTTATTTCTTAACAAAGGGAAGAAAGCGATTTGCATTGATTAGTTGGAACATTCACTGGAGCCTTTTCAAGGCAGTATTTGTGATGAACAGAGGAAATAAAAGACAGTTCTATGACAGTGTGTCAAACGTGCAATGACTTTCATGGAGGTCAACAATTTCTTACTCATTTTTGGGGCTCAATCTGTTCATCACGCAGAAACCAGAATGTCTTTTGCCGTCAATATTTAAATGTTTAATGTGCTTTTATTGTTGCAATGTACTAGTAGGTAGAGCTTAATGTTCTAAAGTTTCAGCATTGTGGATGCTTACATCATCACTATAGTAAGCAATGTATAGACACCCAATATTGACTATACTGTCTGAATAAACAATGTATAGATATTGATATTGATTATGCTGTCAACAAACAGATCATCAGATTTCACCCCCTGCAAAGTGACAGCACGGCAGTCCTAAAGATCAGATATAAAGCCCAAATCGGATTTGTGCAATGTGAACAAAGCCTGTGTGACTTCATTCTGTTATTGGACATGTTTGTCATGTAAGTGACCTATCTATCAAAGACTGAGAGACAGAGGAAAGACTTCAATTGAGTCTTATTGAATGACTTCAGGAACCAGCGCAAAGCTGTGTGATCAAGACCAAACAAAAGGGTATGAAACGCTGTCAAAAAGAGCAAAACGTGGTACTAGGGCAAGATCAACAATCACAACATGCGCACACAAACCCACACATGTGCAGCCAGACAATCTGACGGCTACAGTAATGACCTCACTGTCTCACCTGTCACTTCCATCTGTCTTTCTCTCTCTCTCTCCCCTTCGCTTTATAACAGTCCGGCTCCTTTTCCCTTTATCACTGTCCAGATCTCTCTGCTAGCAATTCAATCTTCTCGCTGCCACCACTGGCATCTCAGCTCTTATTTTTTCCAGGAGTATTTTTCCTGCTCTCCTCTCCACCACTATGAAAGGTGTGACAGCGTACTCAACAACAGGTGCGTGTTCAGACAAGGTCGTGAGGGACGGAGCCTTGATTTACAACCTCTGTCTCTTCCACGTCTTTATCTGTGCGCCTCTCCTTTTCTCGCAAACTCTCCCCTCCCATCGCGATAAAGAACTGAGCTGTTGCTGTGGCGGACAGCAGGTGCGAACTGGATCAGAGAGGTATCATAAGGTTGTGAATACCAGATGAGGAAGGCAAGGACACACCTCGTGAATCACGCCGAAGAGTCCTCGCTCATGTCCCCGCAGGACAAAAGAGCAGCAAGGACAGGGACAGAGCTCTCAGACTCTTGGGTTTCCTCCAAGTTCAAATTTACTGTAAAATTGCCAGAATGACTTTACCTGTAAATTCAAAAATGCGCTGTTCACACAAGCAACCGCGTTCTGGCTTTTTACCGGTAACGGACCATTCACACATCAGTTCCAAAATACTGGTAAACTCTGTGACATCATTAACTGGAAGTGACATTTGTAAACAGTGCTGAGAAAAACCATATCATTTTATGAATGGCCCAGAGCCGTTGCTCTTTCAACGGCTTCTGATTGGCCCAAATTACTTCTTACGTCAACGCGTCCTGACCTTGTACGTGCAAAATACTGGTAATCTTCATTCTGCGTACACACATCACATATACCAGTAATTTACTGGTAATGTTACAACTTCCCTTATATTTTATAGGTATATTTGAAAAGGTCCTGTTCACACATGATCTGTTACCGGTAATTTACCAGTAAAGACTGTATGTGTGAAAGGGGCTATTGACTGCATTTACATCCACACTCATAACGCGATTATAATGGGATTTTGGCAATATTATGATTCAATTTTACATGTGAAAACAATACTTTGATTCATATCCGTAGTAACCATAATCACATCACATTCATCATCGCACACATCAGATAGGTTAAATGGAAGCTAAAGCACGCTTGCTTGACGTTCGAAAACCAATGAGGTTCATTCTTGTGTGTTGCACAGCACATTTGAGCTTCCAGGAGAACCAGTAAGGTTTATTTTCACACATCAAGCATGTACAGTTAAGCTTCTGTTCTAGTTCGCTGATCAATAATTATATTTGAATAAATGCCTAAATTCAATCTGTTCATAAAGTCACTTCAGAAACTTTGGACTAAACTGCTAGATTCATATGTATTTATTTTATGATCTCTTTATGAACTTTTTGAAGCAGCAAAGTGGTAGTCGTGTGGATTGTCAATGGAGGGACAGAAATCTCTCAGATTTCAATAAAAAATATCTTAACTTGTGTCCTGAAGATGAATGAAAGTCTTGGGTTTGGAATGACATGAGGGTTAGTAAATGACAGAATTTAAATTTTGGGGTAAAATACCCCTTTAAATACAATGCATTTCCTGGTTAAGTTGAATTGGCAGTGGTTAGTGAAAAATATGCTGGGTTTTGTGTTGAAATACTGTGTGCAAAAGAGCTGCAATTGTTTACTGAATATGCATCTCAATGGTCTGCTAGGAGCTGATCTTTAGGATGTATAGTCTAGGAAACTTTCCTCAACTCTAAGAAATCATGCTCTCCACACGACTCCAACAATAAAATATCTTAACAACCATGTGCTGTTTACATAGAAACTGATATTAGAACTTCAAACAAAGCATGTATATGAGTTGCCAAGCAACACACACACACATACACACACACAAAACACAGAGAGAGAGAGAGAGATTTGATTTTTCAAAATTACTTTTAATACAATAAAAAATGACCAACCATAAAAAACATTTTTTCACAATTAAAGTAACACTAAGTAACTTTTCAACCTTCATAATATATTTCCAAAATCCTTGTGATGGTACATCGACTTAAAATAGGTTGAATGACACGTCTGCCATAGCCTGACGGGGTTTGTATAGTTTTTAATCGTACTTTTAAACTTCGGGGTTCGGGTAGTAACCCCCGCGCACAAAAAGAACTACAAAATTCGACTGCTTTACGGCATAGGCTACCTCACTTCCCCCAACACGTCCTCATATGCTGTTGGACTTGTAAGTATATTGCTTATATTGTATATCACTCGGACAAGCACCTGGCGTTCTTGTTGATGGATTAGTAGACATCTTCGGAGGCTAGCTGTGCTTGTTCGATGTCCGACGATTTGTAACGCGTTGTGTTTATTCCCCAATCGAACTCGTGTAACTGTCTGTCACACGTTCTACCGTCCACAGCATTACTTGATAGACAAAAATAGGACAAGAATGAGCGTCAAACAGAAACAACCCGCTTACGGGGTGTTCGAGGCGCACATACAATACAGACTGCCGAAAGTTAAACAGGGCGCGCGCAGCTCTTAAAGGGGACACACCTTATTTCCACTTGTAACAGCTTCCATCCGACTGAACAGGGACCGGTATACAGGGGGGAGGGGATCAGGCCGTGAGTGAAGAGACTGCTCTGCGTGAGTGGTATTTACGACAGTAACGTTAAATACAAGTAGTCCACAGCGACTCTAGGGGTCGTTGTTTGACCAAAACGGAAATCCTACATAGTGGGGCTTTAATACATTTTTTACAAACTTAAAGCAAAACACAACTCTCCGTTCACAACTGAACATAAGGCTTCTCTGTAACACCATATAGATTCAAACTTCATTAAATTATTCATTACTTTATAAAATCGAAAATCAACAACAATTCTAGATTTCACCATTAAACACCCGTACCACATCACTATCATTCCTTTGGTCTATATGATTTCTCCTACTAATATATATAGCCATTTTCGCTTTTCCAAGTACAAAATTCAACAGCTGACATTCACCACTTCTACCTCTAATATATTTAAAACCACAAATTAAAATCTGTACAGAAAATACTTCATTAAAACAATTGAAAATTGCTTTTAACATTTCAAACAAAGGCTTTAGAGAGAGAGAGAGAGAGAGAGAGAGAGAGAGAGAAAGGTTATCCCTAATCCTCTGATCCTGGCTTATGCATTATCAAATATATCCATGAATGTCAGACAAGTTGTCTGTGTAACATCTAAATAAGTCTGGAGATGTTTTTACTTTTATTTTTAAAAATCATTTGCCAGGAATGATTAGGAGTTATCTCATAAGATCCTGTTAAAACATCTTATATTTACTCATGGAGATTTAGAGGAAGGCCTCACCAGCTCTGCAAAACGGAAACAGATTAGAAAAGCATTTGGATGCTTATTAAGATCCGAGAGATGGGGTTTAGATTCAGACAGAGTAATTCGAGTGCCATTTTGACGCATTGGGGGCAGAATTAAAAGAAAGTAGGGAGTAGACGCTTTTCCTTTTTTTTCTCTCTCTCTGAAATCTCACTTTTTGCAACAAGTTTAGGCTCCAGGGAAATAAAAGAGGGATGTGTTGTGAATGTAAAAGGGGAAAAAAATAGCTGCTAAAAAAAACAGAGGTGGCATCAAATCAAATCAAATCTCTCAGCCACCTGCTATTTCGTCCTTTAAACATCATTCTCTAGAGAAGACGGACATCAGGCACTGTCTGCAACGTTTGAGAATAAGTAACAAAAAGTAGTGGCGCTACCAACTTCGCTGTTCAGTTGTGTGCCATCTGCTTTAAAATAGCTTTTACTGTAACAAGCTGCTTTTGCCAACAAGCAGCCATGTATAGCGCATCGCAAAGCTATCAAACCAATCACCATATAAGTAGAACTGAAAGTCTGATTCATTATAGCAAATCGTTTCACTCGGAGAGTTCAGGTAAACAAACAGATTGAAATTATACACTGATTCGACACTTTGCACTACAACCTGTTTAAGAGTATTTCAGTTGTATCTAGTGTTGTTTAGGCTAACTACAACCAAAACTATTAAAATAGTGTTCATTAATTGAAGTAAAGCTGAAATAATATAAAATGTAAATATAAGATGGAAAAAAAAACAAAGAAAAACAAAGAAAACTGAGAAAAGGTGTCTTGGCAGCTGAAATAAGCTTATACTGAGGTATTAAAACTGAAACTAATTAAAGCTAAATAGAATAATTAAAGAGTAAAAATGAGAAAAGCACATAACACAATTACAAATCTTAAACTAAAACTAAAACTGAAAATATAAAAATAAAATGGGTTGTGTTAAGTATCAAACTTGAATAGGTAAATGTGTACGGCCACCCTATTTAACTCTTTCCCCGCCAGTGTTTTTGTTTGTTTGTTTATTTGTTGGTTAGTTGGCTGGTTTTTAAGTTGCCAGTCACTGCCTGCATTTTTTTTTAATGATTTTCATAAAAATGTCATGTCCCCAGAATATTTTGCTGTATAAAAAAAAAAAAAAAAAAAGAACAGAGCAGTGCCGCTGCTAGCCATTTGGTGCCCTAAGCATAATTCCTTTATGATGCCCCCCACCCTGACCCCGAAAAAAAAAAAAAGTTTGTTTTTGCCAGTTTAACTTTTTATTTACAAACATATAACTCAATACCAATAATAACACAATAGCAGCATCACAGTATAAAACGTAAGAACACTAAAAAGAGAAAGTAAAATCTTCACAGCTTTGCTGACTTTGTATTATGTAGAATAGCCAACACACACTACACATTTGAAAGTGCAAACTTTTCTTCAGTAAACAGAATAGCAAATAAATAAATAAATTTATTAGACAAAACATTCAAACAAAGAATCTTATACCGGAAAAAAAATTATAAACATTTAAAACTGAAAGCATGGCAGCCAAGGAGTTTTCCCCCTTTATTCCTTATTTATCAACTATTTGATAAATCTAATCTAATTTAATATAAAAGCATAATAGAATGAGGTGCAATAATGCACACAATTAAACAGTAATGTTTGCTTTATATCATTCATAATGACATTTTATATTTTATATATATTTAACAGGAATTGTTAGCCTACCATGTGCACTGCACTGACTGCTAACGTTAATTGTTACTGAGAAAGTATTAACCACCGTCACGTCAAAATAAACCATAAACTACTGCTCAATATCTAAAGAAAGATAGTAAAGAAAGTAACAGCTAGCTGGCGTCAGTTATTTGTAAAATAGGTCATGTTTAACAGTACAATCTCAATTTAGCTTGCACCGAAGTTATAATAACATAGTTTGCTAACATTAACGTCAGCAAGTTCGAGGCGCATTACGATTAGCAGCAGCACATTTCCCGTATTTAAGAATGATTAAACATGGACTTACCTGCAAGTGATGCATGGGCATCATCTCGCAGTTTCTTTTTCTTTCTTTTCTCAGATCCTGACTCCTGCTGTCTTTTCGGGGCCATTTCCAAAAAAGTTGCCTACTGTCTGTCTGTCAAACTTCGTCAGGCGCCCGCGCGAACGCGTCCTTCTCATTCGCAAAGGCGCCCGCGCGAACAATCGGCACGGACCATCCAACGGGGGCGGTACTTTCTAGACTAGAGCAATTAAATTATCTTGTTCCCCCTTTTTGTTACATATACATGGCTAAAATGTGCCTAATAATATTTCTATAGGCTAATGAAATAATATTGGCATTATAATTTTTTTTTTTTCATTAGGCTATTTTTGGTGCCTCCTCAGCACTTGGTGCCCTACGCACAGCGTGTGATGCGTGTGGTGGGAGCGGCGGCGCTGGAACAGAGCCTCTGCTTTTAAACAAACAAACGTTCTATTATTCCAGTTTCATGAATTGCTTTATCAACACTTAATGTGGGTACGTTTCATAAAAAAGCAACACTTTGAACAAAAAGCTGAGAAAATCACATTTTTGTCAAAGACTACAATGTGCATAAGCAATGCTTTTATCACTTGTTTCAGCTTCTTCTTCGCCTGTGTTTTGATCTGGAGATGCTGTACTCTTTTTAGAAGATGTGTAATAGCGCCCCCTGCCGTATAACATTGAAAACATGGATATATATATCATAAATAATGGAAAATTCCGTTAAGATAGATTTTTTTGTATTATTTATAAAAACATTGTGCACTTTAAAGTGAAAGTTCTTATGAAAGTCATACAGGTTTAGAACAACATGATTGTGAGTAAATGATGACAGAATTTTCATTCGTGTAGAGTACTGATGTAGTACTCGAGACCGATTTCTGCTTTCTCGGACTCGTCTCGGACTTGTTCCTTCAAAGACTCAGTCTTGACTCGGTCTCGGACCACAGTGGGAGGAGAAGGACTCGTAATTTCAGACCGTAATTTTTTTTTTTCAACGCATTTTTTTATGTTCATATAAAAAAAAAAAAACACACAACACATAACAACAATAATAATAAAATGCAATGTTGACAGGCATTATTTGAAAATGACATCCCATGGTGCAATACAAAGATACTGCCGTCAGAGCCGTTTATTTATCTCTATGGCTCTGCTGCCGGTGAGTGTCAGTAGGTCAGTGTCAGTAGCCGCGTTTCCATTACCCTTCAAATTGCGCAAATTGAAATTGCGAATTGACAATACGCACAATGGAAACAAGTCAATTTCGCAAAAACTCCCGTTTATCGCAAAAAAGTTTTTACGCTCGCATGAGGTGGTTTTTCAGGCAATTCGAAAAAGGAATATTTAGCAAAACTGCAATGGAAACAGTTTTTGCGCATTTACAGTCACCTGACTTAGAAGACGCGGTGTGTTTGAGGTCCATGTATAGCTACGCAAATAATAATTATTTTATATTATTTTATTATAACATTTAATAGGCTATATTTAGAAGATGCTTTTATGCAAAAAAGGAACAAAGCTGAGTGTGGAGCTGCATGACACGGAGGCGCGGCCGCGAACACTTGCATTTTCCTATCAACAGTGGAAACAACTTAAAATACTCTATCATTTCTGGTCATACAGAAAATAATAATACATTATTCTCAACTACTTTTATTTGTGTAAACTCACAATAACAAGAAAACGTTGTGCTTTTGTAAAATAAAAGAAAACAATCAGACGCACTTTCATGATCTCCGTAAACTGGAGCGCGAGGACTGAAACAAAATATAGCCTATGTAGGCTAAAGCTTGAAATGTCCACTTTAAAACGAACAAATTCGAATCGAAAGATAATAATACCTTCTGATTATGTAATCCGTATGAAAGGTGCATTTCTCTCTAAAAGCGCATCTGCTTAACAGCGGAGATGGAGATGTGATTTTAGCCGACACTTAGAAAACAATAGTTTATTAATAATATTAATGGCTCTTCTCATTCAGCACTGCGGGAAAAATATCAATTCCAGGTTCTAATTTGGCCTTAGAAAACCAGTCAAATCGACATGTTTTCCATATTAATTTGTGAATATTTTAAATGTTTAATAAAGGGGCAAAAAGTCATAAACAAAAATCAGAAAATTCGTCGATATTTACTTTTGCGCAGTAGTTGGTGTTCTGCGTTTTAAAAAGACAACAACCGTTCAACTAACTGTTGATTATTAACTGGGGTGATATTAAATCATGAATATGAAAACTGACATGTTGTTATGGTCTTGGTCTCGACTCCTAAAGACTCGGTCTCGACTCGGACTTGCTTCCTCAAAGACTCGGTCTTGACTCAGACTCGACTGTATTTGAAAACCAACGGACTCGGTCTCGACTCGGTCTCGACCCTTCAAAGACTCGGTCTTGACTCGGACTCGACTGTATTTGAAAACCAACGGACTCGGTCTCGACTCGGTCTCGACCCTTCAAAGACTCGGTCTTGACTCGGACTCGGCATAGGCGGTCTCGTCCCCATCACTAGTGTAGAGCTTGACAAGCTACAGTTTCAAAGTAGCTTCACCTCCACTGTTGTTTTTATGCAAACAAATCTAGTGCAGGAAATGTGGTTCAATTACATTTACATATACATAAGTCCTGTGTAAAAAAAAAAAAAAAGAAAGAAAGATGATTTAAAGGAAAGTGTGTGTGCTAAATTTGCTGTTGGACTAAAACAATACTTTCAGAAAGGTTAAGAGTTCTACCTGAGATGTGCCTACAGAGAGTCTTTAGTCACGCAGCATTTTAACACTTCAAGCGAAAAAATTATAATATGAGTACAAAAAACAAATGGATAATTTTTACTTGATAGATGGCCAACGTGTTTTACAGCTTTACGCTTATAGGACTAGGACAGATGGTCGTCTTACTGCCTGCCCCCACCCCCCTTCAGGGAGCTGTTTTACTTTTCCACAACACTTGTATGCTTTTGCAGTTTTAAGAGCATGCTGTTTAAAAAACCTTGAGACGTGCTGGGATGTTTATCTGGGGGAACGTTCATAAAAGCTCAGTGCTTTTATCTAAATCTTAAAGTTCAAATTAGGAGAGTGTTGTTTCTTTCACACCACACTTTAGCTATTAGCAAAGTGCTGCTCCACTTCTGAATTCGCCGTTTTTGGCATCTGAGGGGCAAGAGTATTAGTCATTACAGATATGAGGGAGGGATATTTCATACGCTAATATAACGAGCAAACATTTCCATCCTGCGGTTTGAAGTGACATGAGTCAGAGACTCAAAGTGCTTCCCATAATCCCTTCGCAGTTTACAAAAAGGCACGTCATGTCCCTCATGACATTGGGCTGAATGTACGGTCTAAAATAGGTGCCAAACAAAGTGTTGGATCATTGGCTGCCGGAAATGGATGACAATGGACTCACACCTCCCTTTCTTGCACTAGATTTTGAAGGTGAACAGAATGACCTCGTTCATCTTCGAGAAGGTTGTCTACAGAATGGATCATATTCAAGTATAGACATGTCAGAGAGAAAGAGCAGCAAGACCCGGGTGATGAGGATATCTTGAAAGAGGAAGGAAGAAGGGAGGCAGAGAACAAAGAGCTGGAGATTATTATTTTTTGTTGTTGTTTTAGCATGCACATCAAAACTGCAATTCTCTTGAGATAAAAGAGGTATTGGCTGAGCTGGAAGTTGTTGACCTTTGGAGCCGAAGTGCAGGAGAGGTAATGATACAGGCCTATTAAACCATCTTCTCATGTACTCACACACAAGGGTATTTGGTACAATAACTGTAGACACACACACACACACACACACACATACACACACAAACACACACAAGTGTTGGTGCAACTATCTTTATGAGGACATTCCAAGGGGCGTAATGGTTTATATACTGTAAACTTATATACTGTAAAAAAAAAAACATTGTTTACTGTGTTTTTAAGCCATTTTAATTACAAGGACTTAGGGAATGCCCTCATAAACCACACTTACGTTGTAATACCAGTGTAATGCCCATGTCGTTATATAAATTTGCGCCCTTATGAATCATATAAACAAGCACACACACACACACACGTTGTGTAGTTTTATGGGGACATTCCATAGACAATGATTTTTTATACCGTACAAACTATAATCTAACCCTAATCCTAAACTTACCCATCAACTTTCTGCATTTTACATTTTCAAAAAAATAAAAAGAATTCTGTGTGATTTAAAAGCTGTTTTCATCATGGGGACCAAAAAAATTCCTCACAAGGATAAGGATACCCCATAACATAGGGCAGTGGTTCCCAATTCCAGTCCTCGTGACCCACTGCTCTGCACATTTTGTATGTCTCCCTTATTTGACACACCTGAACCAGATCATCAGCTCATTAGGAGAGAATCCATGAACTGAACTGAGTGTGTCAGATAAGAGAGACATACAAAATGTGCAGAGCAGTGGGTCACGAGGACTGGAATTGGGAACCACTGACATAGGGTATACCTGAACCACACACACACATAGACATTGGGTTTTCATGTTTTAATGGGATTTTACATAGACATAACGATGTTTATACTTACAAACTGTATATTCTGTCCCCTACCCCTAACCATACCCCAACACAACCCTCATAGAAAATGTTCTATACCTTTACATTTTCAAATAATTCACGATTTAAAATCGTTTTTTTCCCCCTCTACAACGTAGGGAATACCTGAACCACACACATGTGAAACAGAGCAAAAGCTTCCGGCCACAGAACACGCCACAATGTTTTCTGTCTCACGCCACGGTGCAGAGAATCGCCTCCATTAGTTGACTCTCACAGGCCTGAACAGAGCAGCACAGCCTGTCGCCCTGACTAAAGCAGGCAGATCGAACTGAAAGTATTGCATGTGCAATCATGAAAATAGCTTTATGGCAAGCAGAGCGAGAGAGACAGACACCTACCAACATGCCTAGCCAGAAGACATCGCCTAAGACTCCATCTAGAGGAGTGATGAATTCTCACACATCTAACTGATGATGGTGTGTGACTGCGAGAGTGGGTCGCAGGGGATTACTGAGAGACAGGAGCCGGGCTGCTAGGGATTGAGAGAGCGAGAACTGCATTGTCAAGAAGAGCGAGGTGTCTGTAATCGACAGCCTCCTGCACACTCACACAAACAGCCACGGGAGCACACGCGCACATCCATACGTCTCTCCAGACGCTCCTTTTCCCATAAGCTGACGATGGGAAATACAATCTCCACAGAGAAATGCAATCTACTCTGCCTCATCTTCTCATACTTATACACAACACATGCACATTTCGCCCCTAAGAGCAATACACGTGTCTTGTCTGCAGATCATAATGACTTGATCTTCACTGCTTTGATTCAGTGCTGCACCGGATTTTTTAAAGTGCAGGGTCATTTCATCCAGAATGTTTCTTTCACGCTCTCACACACACCATGCTCTTATTCATTCTCTATCTAGTGGTTTTTAATGGTCAAATACACACATATTCGTTCCATTTACATTTGCCACCATAAGCAGGTAATTAGAGGTTTGCTGAGACTCAGTCACTGTTGGGTAATAAGTAACTGTGAGTGTGTAAAAGGCAGGATTAAAGAAATAGTTCACCAAAAAATTCTAATTCTGCCATTAGTTACTCACTCTCATGTCGTGCATGACTTTGTCATTTGTGGAATCCAAAAAGGGACATAATGCTCTGGTCCCTCTTTTCCATGCAATTACAATGCATGTGGACCGGAGAATTTTGGCCTGTTCCTCACATAACAAATGCAGTACATGCATATTACATAGCGAATAACTCGTATGAACCACTTTTATCATCCTTTTTTTTTCGTGCCCCTTTTATTTTGTGTCACTTTTCGAGCTTGAAAGCTCTGGTCTTCGTTCACTGCATGGAAAAGAGCAAGAAACACCACTTTAACAGAGAAAAAGAAAGTCATATGAGTTTAAAGAAACATGAGGGCGAGTAAATAAATGATGACTGATTTTTAATTTTTGGATTCTCTTTAAGCCTATGTTTGATGCTCCCTGAATAACAGAACCAGAGAAAAGCTCATAACTCACAGACTCTCTCCCTGCTCTATAAAGCCTACAGTATGTAAAGCAATGCAAACATCTGCCGAAAATCATGTATACACTATGTTGCCAGAAGTTTTGTGAAGTCTGCCTTTACATGCAAATTAACTTTAATGACATTCCATTCTTAATCCGTAGGGTTTAATATGGAGTTGGCCCACCCTTTGCATCTATAACTGCTTCAACTCTTCTGAAAAGGCTTTCCACAAGGTTTAGGAGTGTGTTTATGGGAATTTTTGACCATTCTTCTAGAAGCGCATTTGCTAGGTCAGGCACTGATGTTGAACGAGAAGGCCTGGCTGGCAGTTCCTTTCACTGGAACCCCTGAAAAACAACCCCACACCATAATGGATGCAGCTGCTCGGCCAAGGAAACCCATTCCACAAAGCTCTCTCCGCCCTGTTCTTGAGCTAATCTGAAGGCCACACGAAATTTGGAGGTCTGTAGATATCGACTCTGCAGAAAGTTGGCGACTTCTGCGCACTGTGCGCCTTAGCATGCGCTGACCCCGATCTTAGGTGTCCTACCACTTCGTGGCTGAGTTGCAGTTGTACCCAATTGCTTCCACTTTGTTATAATACCACTAACAGTTGACAGTGGAATATTTAGTATTGAGGAAATTTCACGAATGGATTATTGCACATGTGGCAACCTATCACAGTACCACGCTTGAATTCATTGAGCTCCTGAGAGCGACCCATTCTTTCACAAATGTCAAATGTTTGTAGAAGCAGTCTGCATGCCTAGGTGCTTGATTTTATACAACTGTGGCCAGAAGTGATTGGAACAACTGAATTCAATGATTTGGAGCAATATAGTGTATATGTACTATAAATTGTACTGAGTATTGTAAAGTAAAAAGCAATGGCCAAGGTTTTGATGTATTGGTGACTAATTCATATGAATTTGCACAATCATATTTGTATGTTTTTGTACGATCTGTTTATCCCCCACTTACGATTAGGTTTAGGGGTGAACTTTCATGCTTACTTTTTCTAAAAAAATTATGTTTCTGTACAAATCATATCATACTAATTCATAAGAAATCACCACCTGGTACAATAGTAAAATTTTCTCATGATATCTGGGGTGCGTTTCCCGAACAACGACGTAACTCGCTGCTTAACTACCTTAAGTACCACAGGTTTATGATGTCACGCATGTGGTGGAGTAATAACTTCTTTTAATGAAACTGTTTGAGATTGAATTAACGCTAGATGTTTTGCTATAAACTACAGACATGACATCTGAGGACTATTTCTCATTTTTCTCAGTTATTTTGCTTTATTTCCAGATTCAATCATAGGCTCATTCTTACATAGTAGAGCACGTTCGCACATGCGCAGTCTTCAAAAACGGTGCTTTAAATCTCTTGACAAACTAAAAGACGTAAATGACATTTCTATGTATTCTAAATAAAAGACACAGGAAATTGTATTGGAATGTCAGCTTGCTTATTTTGCTCAAGATAAGGATTTATTAAGTCCACATCATGCAAACTAGAAACTATGTTTTTAACCACAGCTCGAGAGCTGTCATTCCAACTACACAACTTTGCGATGCTATTTGCAAATGTTCGTTAGAAAGATGGTTTCGGGAAACACTGACTCGTTGAACGATGCTGATAACGACGGAACTTGCGAACATATTTGGCTAACGATACTTTTGGGAAACGCACCCCTGGTTGGTAAAAAAAACAACGTTTAAAAATAATCTTAAATAGATAGTGTTCAATAAACCAATAACCTGGAAATTGTGTTCATATCAAACAGAACATGAATTTATATTGGACTAAAACACCAAAAGACAGAGAAGGGACTTTGTCTTCATTTCAGAAGATCTCACAGCACTGTAGGAAGGGACTAGAAACAAAACCGATGAGATTTAACAATAAAAACAAAAAAGATTTGGGAAAAGAATATTCGGGCCAGTTCAGCCGCTGAGGCGTCAGGTTACATCCACTAGTCCATTTGTAGCTGCTCTTGAGAGACAGAGAGAGCTCTGTCAGCTCCATCAAAAACCAAAACCACCCTGGTGTTTGTTATTAATGAAAACCTGTCTGTCTCTGCTGTCTCTCTAGTGTGACTGACCGACTTTGTTCTCTCAGATCTACAATAGGTACAACATCAGGGTGCCTCCAATCATAACCGACCACTTTTGAGTTCCCATGGCTACCAGAATATTCCACCATCAAAGCCCCATCACACATCATAAGCATGTTCTCATTTTCTCAGTCTGTCTGTCTGTGTGCGGTCAAAGTTTTTTTGTTTTTTTTTTATTACAAAAAGTCCATTTGAAGTAGTCCGGATGTTTAATTAGTGATAATTTTGATCTTGGCAGTCGTCCTTTTGAACGTCAGTTGGTACCTTGCTAATGAGGGAAAGGTAAAAGAGCAGAACGTGTCTTGGTGCATTAGACAAGCCTTTTTTCTGTAGCGGACATAGTTTAGTAGAACTGAGCTCTCACACATGAGAACCTTCTTGGCTTTGATGTGTACTGTACACAACAATCAAGCCACATCACAGAGAATGAAGTAAACCTGAATGAGCACTGGCTGCACGGAAATAAAGTATTCGTAATAAATTATAAAAAAGAAAGAGGACTAAATCAAACGGTAAAAGGAAGTGAATAATACATTTGAAGACTGAGAGGAGTGGAAAGGGTTGGAGGAATTCAAAGGTAAAAAGTTGAACAGGTTGAAGATCATCTGCAATCGCAAAGCAGAAACTTGTGTTTAATAAAGGTGCACAGCAGAATGATAATTGAAACATCTCATACTTATAGGGCTCATGTATCTTCAGTTTTGAATTCATTTCACTGTGTTCTATTCCTGATTTGCCAGCCTAAGTTTCTTAGTTCGGTTCCTATTGATTGGTTATTAGTCTCTCACACCTGTTTCTGTTCAGTTTGATTACGATTATGTATATGCCCTGTGTTTCCTTAGTTCCGTTGTCCAGTACCGTTTTAGTTTAACATGTCCTGAGTGTTCCTTTTTTATTTTAATAAATACTATTTTCTCTCTAAATACTATCTCCTTCCTCCTTGCATGTATATTATTACTGTAATAAGCACTCTTTTTAAAAGTATTCTGTCCTTTTTCACAAGGGCTCCAGGTTGATTATCAGGAAATCTAATTTACATGAGGAAGGTGAACCCAAACCCCAATGTATACCTTCAAAATATAATTTTCTATATTATATTATATTATATTATATATCGATATATATTTATATAATGTGAATTCAGTGTTTGTGTGCCGGTCACAGCATGTGGAACTTCCATCAAGCTTACAAAAAACGTTTTTTCCCCGCAAAAAAAAAAAACAGGTGAGTGATGCACCCCAGTATTTTATGTACCTTGATAAAGGCCTATATAAAAAATAGCTAACAAAATAACTTAGCATTGCTACTTGATTTGTCGCTCCTGGTGCATTCCTGCTGTGCAACACCCCTCTGAGTTTACAAAAGCATGTTAATATTGGCTTTAAAATAAAAACATGCTGCTTACTTCAAGCTTTGGTGTTCAGTGTGAAACAGGCCTCAGGTTGGGCTAGTGTTACTGAGAGAAAGAAATTGGACTTCACCTTGGGCAGAGAGACTGGCTGTCTATTTGAAATGCAGAATGTAGGTTTTGGGAGCAGTGATGCTGAGCTAATGTGTTGAGTTTCAGCAGCAGCACTGGAACCTTGAACTGGACTTTTAAACTACATAACTCTGAGGACACGTCTTGGCTGCATTTATGCACAGATCCAGCATGTTGTTGACACATTTTTTATCCTGTCTATTTAAACCAAGTGCACACTATGATACTGAAGCCCATTGCCATGTTACGTTTTAACCCCAGAACATACAGTAACCAAATAGCATTTATGCAGTTTTAGTGTGCGCACTTGTGAGACACGCTGAGACTAGACACTACTATTTTGATCACAGCTCCAGTCAGGAAAGAGAATGAAATGGTAATGTAAATTTCATATAATTTGATGTAATGTAAAGTGTAACATGACAGAACTGTGTACTGGCGCAACAGCCTTCTGTCTTGTAGTGTCAGTGTCAGTGGATTAACATGGAATATGTTTGTCAGTCCTGAACTCTAAAAAATGCTGGGCTGTTTTAACCCACATATGGGTCAAACCCAACCGCTGGGTTTAAAAATGTAATTTAAACGGTTTAAACCCATGGTTGGGTACTTGACCCAACTATGGTTTGAAACAGCCCCGCATTTGGAGTGTGTATTTGTGTCTATAATACGGTTACATTTACTCACAGTTCAGTTATTTACATGAGTGGCAACTGCATTCTATAACCAAACTAACACATTAAAATTTTCAAGACTCAGAACCGGACTGGACTGGATCACATCATACAGTACTAGAGAGCTGATCTGCGCTGCACAAATGTACGTCTATCATGTGTTACGGGTTTTCATGTGTGATTTCGGTAACTTACAGCGACAGAGAAATGAACCTTGTCATCTGAAGGTTTTAGATTCAGTCACTGTTCTCCACCGGAGTTGCTCATGTCAGTTTTCCTGAAGATTTCCTGAAGACTTGAGAGATGAACTTATCAGACTCTAGTATCAAAAGTGATTTGATTTTTTCAGTTTTATGGACGTGATCATCTTTGATATTACTCTGGTCACTGTCGCTATGGAAAGATAATATGTGCTTGATCCTGTTGAAAGTTCATACAGACAGTATTCAAGACGCTTCTGTAAGTTGCTGTTTGAACAGGACATTTCGAGACTCACACCTGTAAGTAAATGCAGTTGTCAATCCCCAAAACTGAGAGTGTGAACATAGTCTTATTAGAAATAAATCAGAAATAAAACAAAATTGCCAAAACTACAACAACAAAAAAAAAAAATATATATATATATATATATATATAAATATGAATAATTATTATAATAGTATATAAAAATTAATAAAATAACACTGTGTAGTGTGTGCTTGAAGGTGCAGTCCACAAAATGTTAATATGGGGAAAAAAAGGTTTGCTGATGTAAGCAAGTACACAAAGGATTTTTCAACAAATAACATCATACCATATCATGTTTGATCCAGTAAACATATCATATTACTAAAGCTAAATGCATTGAGTACCATTTCATGTCTTTAAAGGAATCGAAATGAGTTCCCAGCGATGATTAAACCAGGTTTAACATTAGCATGCTAATGCTGATCAGCTCACTGTTGTTTTGTTGTTGTTTTGGCTCTGTTCACTGCAGGCTGACAGAGCTGACAAGGGATTTCCTCACACCATGTCAGATCCACAGCAGC
Organism: Rutilus rutilus; assembly: GCF_951802725.1. Taxonomy (NCBI): domain Eukaryota; kingdom Metazoa; phylum Chordata; class Actinopteri; order Cypriniformes; family Leuciscidae; genus Rutilus; species Rutilus rutilus. The sequence continues at coordinate 19,814,268 of NC_140210.1, read as the reverse complement.
TTTCCAAGAACGTCCTTTCATCAGTATCAATAAAGGTTCCACAGGTTTGCAGTCTCACCACCTTCTTCCTTCATCCTTCCTTCCTCCTTCACCCTTCTCTCTACCACTCTCTCGAAGAAGGCAAAGATTCATGCTAGTTTAAAAAAACATGGCTACCATCTGCACAAAAACAGAATGTTGAGGAATATGCAAATGCTGAGTCATAACCAGGAAGTGGATTATAATTAACTGTCACACAGCTCTAAGGGAAGAGATTCCCTCACTGGGAGCCTGTGGATCTGCGGTGTATTGTCTGCGTAATGAGGCTGTGTGCTGTAAACAATCCATGGTTAGCTGAAGGTTTTTCTTCAGGTATCTGCAGTGTGTGTGTGTGTGTGTAGAAGAGTGCAAACAGTTCTGTTAGGCTTTTGTCATTTTATGGTCACTTTGCCATGAGCACACAGTGTGAATACAAACTAAACACAGATCCAGCCCTGTCCCTGGAGATCACACGCACACACTTAAACACAATTCTAACATAAATATTCACACATTTACATTTACATTTATGCATTTGGCAGACGCTTTTATCCAAAGCGACTTACATTGCATTTCAAGGTTCACACATTCACATTCTTAACACATACACTGCCCTTCCCAAACTTTTTTTCAAACACACACTCATAAGCAAAGATAGCCTTGGTCACGCAGTCCTTGCAATGCTGGCTGGTTTTCCAGGGATTTTGCAAGGATTATAGCAGAAAGTACACAGTTGATAATAACACACAAACACACACACACACACACACACACAAATATAAAGTGCTTAGCAGATAACGAACCCCCACCTCAGTTGTTTATCCCACAGGCTGTGCATTGCTCTGTATTTTTTTCTTTTAGGAGTTGGCATAGAACTTTTGAATCTCTTCATGGACCTTACAGGTTGGGTCACATAAAACAGAGGCCTAGGATCAGGGGTTTAACTAGATCCTGTTTACTGGGGCATGAGCCCCAGTGAAATACTGCAATGCTCCAGCAAAATAATTATTGTAAGACTATGGACCTTAAAATATGTTTCCCTCATAATATTACAGGAATCATGCCATTTGTGATCTATCAGCTGTTTAAAACCAGAACTAGGGGGTGGGAACACTATTTTGATCTAACAAGATGCTTCATCAGAAAACTTTAACAAAAAGAGCACCGGATGAGGTGGATATTTACCTGCTACAATCCATTTTAGGAAATTAAAGGGGTGATGAACTGAGAAATCAAAGTTTCCTTGAGCTTTTGACATATAAGAGATCATCATACTATAATAATATCCTGTAAGTTTCAGAACTGAAAACTACCTTGTTAGTCCAATAAAAGCTTTTATAGACATCAGGCTCAGCAAACGACTCGTTTTTCAAAGTGGGGAACTATGACGTCAAAGAGGATAAAACACCGCCTCCACAAAAGAAGATCAACGCCTACTTCAACACGGCCTCTTTAGCCCCGCCCACCGGTTCGCCCAAACATGCTAAATAACATAGGACGACATGATAATTGCTACCGGATCGAGCTACTTACAAGCAATAAACATGCTGTTTACTAAATATTGTGCGTGCCTGTTTGTGGAAGAAGACAGTCATAAGCTTCCTTCGGATTCCAGCATGGTTAAACTTTATTAAATCAGTCAATCACAATTTCCCGACACGGATCTGCCAACAACATGTAAGTAGCCATGTGTATTCTAATGCCTGATCTGCGATCAGTGATTTCGGTGTAATTATTTAAGTTCAGATATTTCTCTTAAAATCGTTCAATACTGTTTATGCATCAGTGACTAAACGATCAACTTCACATAATTTCTCGTAGTATTATGAAAATAATCTTTTTTTAAACTGTTATTAAATTATATAGCCTACAGAAAGCGATCAAAGAACGATCCCTTTCGCCCAAGCTGTCAATCAAACAGCACAGCGCGAGCCGCGAGATCTTATCTGGACACTTATCAAACTCGTGATGACATAATGACACTGTTACACTACACAACGAAGCTCTTACTGTGTACTCACATCGTGTTTGCATTGTGATTTGGTGTAAGCATTTGTGAGAGTGCAAAAATTGCGTTGCAATGATAAGATCTTTATTCACGCGATCAACAGACTGTCTGTCATCTGCTCAGTGCTCATCATGCTGCAACCTTTCATGTGATGGAATAGATTTAAATATAATGCTTTAAACGATACTTTTCACGATTTGTTCATCTCGATAGCTGTAATAGTAAAAACGTAGTAAAAGTTTTCGAGAGAGTTCATGTAATACTAGCTATTTCATTGCAAGCATGTCAGCCAATCACAGCAGTGGGCGTTTACACTGCAGTCTCACAGCAGACACGCCCCTTAAAACGGAGCGTTCAAATCTGAGGCAGAAATCAGGCTTGGAAAAATGGCTTTTATTTATAAATTATGACAATTTTTTATGTCAAAATCATACTAACATTATAAGGGCACCCCAGGGAACATTATAAAATAATAAAACAATCCAGTTCATGACCCCTTTAAATCTTGTCTAGTATTCTATCGTTTCAGTTGTTAGCTCTTTATTGCATGGAACGTTTTTCAAGGACTCTGTACTGCAGGTAAAAACTATTTATATCCTTATATCCAGTGTTGGGTAAACTTACTTTTAAAAGTAATGTGTTATAATATTGCGTTACTCCCTTAAAAAAAATAACTAATTGTGTTACTTGGTTACTTTTTATGAAAAGAAATACGTTGCGTTACTTTTGCTGTACTTTTTCTCGCTTGGGATGGACTTGCTTTTTTGTTTTATAATAATAATAATAAAGTTCTATTTTGGCAAATGTAAAGGCCCTTTCACATCAAAAGTGAAATGAATAAGCCTCAGGCTGAATGAAAAGCAAATTCATTCTTGTACAGTAGAGGGCGCAGCTCAAACAATCCTTTCAGCTGTGCTGCTATTCTGGATTGCAGAAGAACAGGACGCATGAGAAGAAAGTTCAACACTCTTACATCAGTAATAAAAACATTGGTTAACAAAAATGATTATTATTATATCTTAAGTCATTTTTGCTGATTAGTATGGTTGAATTCGATCATCGAAGGTCAGCAGCAAAGACATTGGTTAATAAAGTGAGATTAAATACAGAAATCATTTTTAATATTATTTATTATTTAACATTGCATTATTTAATTAATGCAGTTTTGCGTAATATTCTGAGTTTGCATTTCACTGTTTTTATTCATTTTGAGGAATCCTAAATCTGTTTTTGGGCAAGTGAGATGAGTAAATGCATGCTTTAGTCTAGAACTACAATAACCATAATGTCACAACACAACTGCCTCTTACTCCCAATTTACCACAGAAGTGGTTTCAGTTAATAAATGGGAAAACTTAACTCGTATATTGTTGTAAATGTAAAAGCAATGCAGTACTTTACTAGTACTGCTTATATCCATCAAAATAAAAGTATCAAAATATTGGGGATACTTTTTTTGACATGGTGTCTGTGCCCTGGTTCTAAAACAGCTAGAAATGCTCCTGCCTATGCAGGTTATATGCTTATGCAAATAATAAATATGGCAGTCCATGGCGTTGCACGCCATTTGAGGGTTTCTTGCACTCTAGAGAAGTTTTCACAGATTTCATTTTTATTCTCCTGAAACTCTCTCACTGTCTAGCCCTGTTCCAAAACATAATGAGCTTCCTTGCCTTGCTGTCTACTGTCATCCTAAGTATCCTAACTGAAATGAAACCTCATAAGTGACTGATTTGGAACACTCTACATAGGCTGCAACTCTGTTCGTCACAAAAAAATAGCACTTCTCAATGATGAATCAGAATCAGTTGAATTGATTCTGGCTGTTTTTGACGTTAGCATGTGCTAAGCTAACAGTGAAATCAGAGACAGTTTAGGAGGTGGAGTGAAAGTTAATGGCAGAAATCTTAACGGTCAGTGGTATAAATCCAAAATCCGCTTTAAATACAACTTCTAGCACAATTTGAGCTAAAGAAGATCTTCTGGTCTTTTCCCCCCATTTAACTAGATAGGAACTTCACTTGTACACATATAACCTACATTATGGGTGTCACAATATATACTGTGATATTTAAAAATGAAATATTATGCAGCGCTGCATTTCTTGCCCAGTGTGCGACTCAATTTAAAATGCTCAATAGGTAGACAACCCATAGGTTTTCCCTCACATGCTCATATCTGACCTCCACATCATCTATATTTAAATGTTTGACTGACAGCAAAACACCAACATATGGCAGCTTGCAGGAGACAGTCCATTACCCACTATATACAATCAGTGAAGGACAGTATGTATAATCACAAATAATCAAGTTTTTCCTTGAATAGGCTAGTTGTGCAAGTCGTGTGGCCAGGCTGGAATTGGAAGATAACGGAGCAGGTATGGCTGAGGGTATGTATTCAATGCACACTGCATTGCCAGAACAGAACTGAATTTCAGCTTCACACTCTCAGAATGAGCAAACTGTGTGTGCAGAAATGTGTGTGGAACAAACCATTGAATGTGGAGCGATATGTGTGCATATTTGTGCGAGTAGGCGTTGAGGTTTTGCCTAAAGAAGGTGAGAGGAAATAAGAGGTGAGAAAAAAAATAAAACACCTTCAACAACAGAGAAATGTGTCACTCTGTGTATGTGCCTGAGTGAAAGTGGGAGAGATCTAGGGGTAAATTCACAAAAAAAGGGGAGTTCTTTTGCATGCAAAACCTGCCTTTTATTTACTATCCACTCGCAATCGAATTTAACTATGTGCTAAATGCACTTATAAAAGCTTTTGAATTATTGGAATTTTTTAAGTGCAAACTCATCAGTATTTACAAAACTCGCAATTAAAGTTATGCTGCTACTGCTCTGTGGTACACAGTGTATATGCACTTTTTTTTTTTTTTTTTAAGAAGCTAGTGTATATAAAAGGTGAAGGAATTTTCCATATTCAATTAAAACTACCATTCAAAAGTTTGGGGTTGGTAAGATTCTTTTTTTTTTTTTTATCTCTTATGTTAAAGTTCACAAGAAAACACACATCTTAAAGTAGTTTAACTAGCTAGCTAGCTATTAGCTAGTTTAAGATGGTTTATGTTTAGCTGGGTGGGTGACACCTGAAAAGTGCTCTGGGAAATGAGATGAGACCAGCAAGCCAGCTTGGGCTGGTTTCTGGTTTACCTGATTTGCATAATTCCTTTAGTGAATTGTGTGCCAATAAAAGATGCAATGAGCTGGGGCAACGCATTATTGGTAAATTCCTCCCTCAATATCTGTTACATAATTATAATTCAATCATAATCTTTCATGTAAAGATATTTATATGATTATCAAATATTGCTTTCTCTGCCTCCGAAATAACTTTTCTGCTGATGAAACCAAATTTGTGTAGGTGCATAAACAAATTATATTAACCACTATTTCATAGCGTAACGTGTTTAATCAAATTAAATCCTGATGGTGGATACAACCAATTCCCATCCTACATCATTTCCCACTGACTATTCAGGAAATGCATCCCAGCACAGAAGTTAAATGCACTACGAATGCAGTTTCATGCAGTCTTTAAGCACAATGACAGTGGAGAATGACAAGACAAATTGTATGTTAGTTAAATGGTTGTGTTTAAGAGTGTTCAGTTTGCATCAGTGTGAAAGTGAATAGTCATTAAACCGAAATTACAGTTATCAAAGTTCCTGCCCTTCCTCATCATTTACTTTTGGAATAAGTATAATCAGAACGAGAAAAGGTCTCTCCGCTCACATTCTTAACAATGACCTTTCTGGAGAGAGACACAGCAGTTTGTCTGTCTGTCTGTCTGTCTGTCTGTGTGTGTGTGTGTGTGTGTGTGTGTGTGTGTGTGTGTGTGTGTGTGTGTGTGTGTGTGTGTGTGTGTGTGTGTGTGTGTGTGTGTGTGTGTGTGTGTGTGTGTGTGTGTGTGTTTGTGTGTGTTTGTGTGTGTGTGTGTGTGTGTGTGGACAAAATGGGGACATTTTTTGGTGAGGAAGTGTGAGGACAAAATGGGGAAATCTTTTGGTCCCCATGATGAAAACAGCTTATAAATCATACAGATTGATGTTATGTGAAAATGTAACTGCAGAAAGTTTTCTGTGATGGGTAGGTATAGGCGTAGGGTTAGTGTAAGTGAATAGAATATACAGTTTGTACAGTATAAAAATCATTATGTCTACGGAAAGTCCCAATAAAACATGGAAACCCAACATGTGTGTCTCTGTGTGTGAGCCAGCACACAAATCAAAAGTGCCTGTTTCTGAAAGGTTCAGATTTTATCATTGTCAAAAGAGACCGAAAATTGAGCTGGATCCTGCCCTGATAAAATGCTACTTGTATAAAATTTGTTATTGAAAAAGAAAGCGGAGGCTTTCTGTATGGCTTTTCACCACCCATTACACAATGAAGAGAGACAGGTTGTAACAGCGCCCCTGAGTCACCAACGTTCCCTGCAATGGTTTTGAATACTACAAACAATTGGATTGAGAAGACATCTGAGATGGAAACTTGACATGACGTGAAACTCTACTCGTACGCAATACAGATCTGACTTGGACTCCAAATTAGAGATTTAAATTCTTTAGGTCTGCAATGAGAATATTTTGTCTGAACATCTCATCACTGTTTAGATAAAAGGCAGTCTCTCATTCCCTCTCAATCACTTTTTTTTTCCTGTGAGGATGTGCCTGTCTGTCAAACTGTTGCCAGATGAAGCATGCTAGAAATACAGAATCATTATGATGTTAAGTGGAGGTGCATACAGTCGGCCACACGTCATATTATGTGAGTGTCAGGGAAAACAAATTCCTGACACCATAGTTACTCGTCCATTAATTGTGGTTAATCAAATAGAAATTGCCTGATAAGTTGGTCAGGGTTTTTTTTTTTTTTTTTGAATTAATTTTAAAGTGCACAGCACTGAATTATATTTTAATTTAACCTTTTTTTTTTTCTCTATAGCTGCTACTATTTTTTAACTGCTCCAGGAAATCTCTAGAAATATTGTTTTAAAAATGGTCTTGCATCTAGGTTTCTGAAAATAACCTGCAGTGTGAAGAAAAAAATATTATTAGAAGTTATTTCAGTGCAGATGAGTGCTGAAACGAATAACAAATAACATTTTTAAAGGATTTAAATATTGTCATTTTAAAACAAAGCATATGACTTCAAAAGAATTGGAATGCAGCATGAGTCATGTGGAATACATTGGTAATGCTTTTTATAATTTTGAAGTTTACTTCCATGGTTCTCATCCATTTTCATTATATAAAAAAAAGGCCAAGATATTCTTCAAAAATTCTCTTTTTGTGTTTCATGGAAAATAAAAAAAAGTAAATACAGGTTTGAAACAACATGAGGGTGAGTCAATAATAAAAGATGTGTAAATTTGGGTGAATTGTTCATTTAAGTGAAAAAGAAAAACATTTAGAGGCAGAGAGAGAGAGAGAGAGAGAGACAGAGAGAGAGAGAGAGAGAGAGAGAGAGATGGAGGAGGCTTTGACACTGCAGTCTATCAATTTAATGTGGTGCCAGCAGGAGCTTCACATCTGTTAGGGACGAGGCCATGGTCTCTCTCTGTATCTGTCTGTCTCCCTCTCTCCATCCCTCTTTCAGCCCGTCCCCCCTCTCTCTGACAGGAGCAGGACTCATTATGCTTCTATTAGGACAGAGGGACGTGTGTGTTTGCGTGACTGCTTTCGCGGTGACATCGCAGATCCAAAACGTCATTTTCCAGCAGGAGGTGACTGTCTAGCGTTTTTCTCTCCCTGTTCATGTCCTCTTTGCCTTTCTTGTGTTCCCTCTGTATTTTACACTGCCGAAAAATATCGTGACAAGCTGACCTTTTGCCCCTGAGAGAGCCAAGGCAAAATATGCATGTGCAAAAGACATAGAAAAATATATCTTTTATATCTTTTTTTTGTCCATATTATAAAGGTCGTCCAAAACATTCAAGCTCAAGGACATAAAGGTGGCGTGAAATGAAACTTGAATAGTATATTCCACGTTTTTTGAAGTGACACAATCACTTTGTATGATGAGTAGACCTCAATTTAAACCTTCACTCATTGAATGCATACAAAGACATCAAACTACATAAAAAAATAATTCATTCATTGGTTCTCAAATGTAACATGACCAAATGCCAGATTTTAGAGGGCTTTAGACACTTGCCTTTGGTCAGAGATGCTCTCGAGGTTAAACATGATCTTTAGCTTCCAGGTTCTGGTCAAAACACCTCCTCAAAAGTACATGTTAGTATTTCAGGAGGAAAATAATAAACTGCAAAGTCATTCTGATTTGTGTGATCTAATCTATTCCAGATTAATAAAATAAATAGAATTTTCTTATTATATATCCTGTTTAACTCTGAAATGTGTCACATTATGCGAGTACAATTGTTTGTAAAATCATTTATTTATTTATTTTTGCATCAGACATGGAATTGTGTTTGAGATAATGTCTTATGAATGCCACTTTCATCTGTGCTTCGCTATTACTAATTTCTCCACATCTCTGTATCTCCCTCTCTTCTATCATTCTCACCCTTTAGACAGAGCTCTAGGGGACCTTCAGACCGAATAAAAAGGTGACAAGACATCATCATTTTTCGACGGGTTTGAGAGAAGACAGGATCAGGAAAAGAACAGCATCTTACTTTAGTCCTTAGAGAGATCTCTGAGACCTTTATCCAGTCTCTTTCTCTCAGTTTGTGAAAGGCCAAATCCATGCCCACTACACAGAAAACATCTAGAACAGAAGAAGTTGAAACTCTCAATCATAAGATGTCCCAAACCTCTTAAAGCCAGGCTCTCTTGTCTCCACAAGAGACACAGTGACACATTTTGATGTTTCACGCTCCACAGAGAAAGAAAGAATAGCTGTTCTACTTCCTTTTTTTTTCCTCAGCTGCTCATGGTGGGAAGATGAAAGCCCAGAGATCAAACACTTCATGTATTTGATAGAAGATAGAATGTGAGGAGAAAACCCTGCACCTTTACCATTCTTTCTTTGCTTCGTCCTGTTTTTCCGTCCAATCCTTGGTAAATAAAACGCCTCACTTGCCTCCCAGTGAGTAAGCAGAGCGTCAGCACCATGGACAGTGACTCAATGGGACTGGAATGATTGAAAGGGTAGAACCAGATTGATGGGTGGTGCTGAATCAGGAGGTCTCTAGTTGGGACCATGAAAAAGCTTGTGAGGTAAGTAGTCATTTAGCTACATTTTGTTCAAAGCTGCTTGCAGAAGAAGGATAGTATCCTTTGAGCAATCTCAGATTAAGTATCTTGTGCAAAGGCCAGAAGCTGCTGCTTGCAGGGATTGAACCAGCCGCCTTTTGGTCCAGATGTTCAGATGTCTGCAAAATGATATTACATTGCTTCTTGCACATTTCGCGCCACTTTCGAACACGATGAACTGCGTTTAGTTTGATCAGAAACAGATGTGAATGTGTCATTTGAATGTGATAATGTTGTATTAAGTTTGTACAGATTTTTAAATATTAAATAAAAGTATCAATTTCTTTCAAAAACAAAATCTGGTTTCACATTGTTTTGATGGTCTCTTTAACACATTCTGTTGACTATAAGTACCGTTACACCTATACATGTCTACTAACTCAAATTAGAGTGGTAGACTGGTAGGGTTAGGGTTAGAAAGTTGACATGTAGTTGCAAAGTTACTTATAGTCAGTAGAATGTCTGTTGGGGAGCATCACAGTAAAGATTTAGCAGATATTAAGCAGACAGTCTACTAATACTCTAATGAGAGTTAGTTGCAATGTTACTTATAGTCAACAGAATGTTCAAAAGGGACCATAAAAATAAAGTGTTACCAAAAATCTTGCTGACCCCAAACCTTTGAACGAAAGTGTAAGTTAAGCTTAATTAACAACACTTGTGCCATAATGTTGATTACCACAAAAACATTGACTTGGACTTGTACCTCCTTTTCATTAAACGAAGCAAAAATCTGAGTTACAGTGAGCCACTTGAAATTGAAGTGTATCATTTCAGTAAATACTAAAGTATCCTTTTCCAAGTGCCTCACTGTAACCTTGCTTTTTCTTGTATTGAACACATCTTCACTTTCAAAGCCAAAAACACAATTATATATTTTGAGGTACTATCTGTTGGGTTATATCTTTCAAATTTATATTTTTATTCACTTTGTGTCACATTTCTGCCACACAATTACATGGCAGCAAAAATAATACTCCATGTCCTGAGGGCAGCAGACAGTCTCTGTTTGGGAGGGCGAGCAGCATGCCTATCATTCACTTTCCTACATCCATACTGAGAAACAGAGTTTGACATTTTGGGGGCAGTTGATAGAACGATAAAAAAAGACCAAGAAAATGAGAGAGATCTTTGATTGTAGGATGTGTTTAGTGGTCCAGGAGTTTTTGAGAGACCAGATGATCCGCACAGAATCAAGGATAGCAAAGAAAACACACAAATACACACATGCACACAGTGCAGGGTAATTTATAATGTGAGACTATCATTGTTGTCATGATAATAATCCTCCATAATCCTATTCCAATGCGACTCTGGAAAAGAACATATGGCATATTAATCAAACGCTAGTTAAACAGACAGTGTCATACAGTACAAGAGCTGAAGGTCAGCTATCAAGGGCTGAACACCCAATATTAAATCATATTAACCCCCCATCCCCCCAAAAAATTTGACATTTTCTGCCAATGTCGAGTTCAGATCCAGACAGGGGTGTTTTGTCCGATATATATATATATTTTTTAAGTAATACTCAGCGACATTCAGTTGGATTTCATAAATTCTAGTCACATTAGCATCGAAATGAACCAAAAAGCCTGTCAGGGAGCCAATTTTATTAGTAAGCGCTCTGCTTGTTTCAATAAAATTTGCATCCTTGATTCCAAATATGGTTTTTTGATAACCACTTTGCTCTCAGAAACGCTGTATCTCTTTGTCTGCAACTATCATTACACTAGTGGTGTTAACAGAGGATTTGATTATTTGATTTTGATTATTAGAGCAAAAAAGAGATAACAATAACAACAATAATAATAAGATCAACAGCAAGTAAACACAAATAAGAGATGTATTATACAGATACTGTATTTTGCTGTATTATTTGCCACTTTGTTACAAAAAATCTGGGGGAAAAATCTGAAAACTGACACTTGTGATGTGGATGCAGAATTACACAAAAGCAATCTTTTTTGGTTATCATGTAAAAGAAAATATTTTTTAGGCTACTGATATGAGTGAAGTCTTAAACTTATATAAAAGAACATGGTTTTAAAAAAATTTCATAAGCACTATCCATTTGCATTCCCAACTTTTCAATGAAATTCCTGAGTGCCACTGTTTAAACTTCATATACAAACACAATATTCCATAAATAGCACTGGTTCACTTTCAAGATGTCTTTAACCCAGGGCTGCCACTGTATTTCACGCGCTCTGGAGCATTTTTATGGGTGAGCCCCTCTCCCCTGAGCCAAATGAGTATGCTATACCATAGAGGACCTTAATGGGTCCCTCTCATTTCAATAATCTACCACACGCCAGTGGATCCACCACATTTAATTTCAGAATCTGTCATCCATACGTTTATAGTAGATTAGAGGCAAGACACGAAAAATATGTTGTGGAAAATTATTCTGTACACAATAACAAACTGTTTCTTTCACATTTAATGAAGAATAAACAGAGTCATCAACACGTTGGATCACATTTTCAGACTGGCCTCTTAAAATCCCTTAAAGCACACACGAACATACAGTATCCGAAGCCACACACGCGCACACACACGCACGCACGCACAAACTCCAGAGAGAAAAACATCTTCTTTATGAGGATGAGTAATGAGTTGACTAGTCAGGAACAAAGCTCTGACCCATGTTGTGAGCAATTAGATTAAAGAAACGCAGCAATTTGCTTTAATTACATGTCCCACACTCCCCCCTCAGGAGCGAAGGAGTGAGAAAACGAGGGAGTGAAACACTCGAGAGGACGAATGACTACACATGCTGTAAAGATAAGCTCAAAATGGCAAGAATGAGAGTATGGAGAGAATATAACTAGCTGAAAACTGTCTGCCTTCAGTTTAATATGAAAAAAGAACTAGGTGTCATTTATCTAATGGTTGCAACCCAGGCTCATTAAAAAAACGTACCTGTGGCAACATTTTTTGCAAAACACAAAAAACGTTGCGTCGTGCACGTTTCGCGACAGTTTCAAAGTTAAATGTCCAGTGAGTGGCGCTAAAAGTGTGTTTCGTTTTTTTTCCGTGAAATATGTGAATTACGCGAATACGTGAATATGACATCGTTTTATTACGTATGAGTTTGTAGCCTACGTATCACTGCAGTTCTGAATTAAAATGTCCGGTGAGTGGCGCTAAAAGATTAAATAAAAATAATAATAATACATTTTATTTGTAATGCGCTTTTCTTAAACCCAAAGCGCTACAGTAAAATAAACAGAAACAACAAGGGCAATACAACAGTTAATTAAAGGAGAACTCCGGTCAATTTTAACACTGAGCTCATTTTTTTGTACATTTGGAGTACTGTCAGTACAGAGAACAACGACAAAAATCGGTGTTGCCTACACCGTGTTATCCTCGTTTTAAAATTTGCACCCTGTTGACTTCAATGGGGCAAGTTTTAAACCTGCTTTTAGCCTCTTAACATCCTTGATGTGTCATTACAAGTGCACAGGTCATGTGAGTGATTCCTTCGGAGTGAACGCGGGTGAATCTGACTGCAGTAGATGTGAAAGAAATATATAAAAAAATTATGTTTATTCAGCCAGCGCACATACCTGTATTTACATCCTGTTTTCGGTCGAAGTCCACAGTAATCGATTGTCGAGTTCACGCGCATAAGTTTAGTACCTATGATCACGCGCCTGAACTCGACAATCGACTTTTTTTAAATTTACAGGTAGGCAACACCGATTTTTGTCGTTGTTCTCTGTACTGACAGCACTCCAAATGTACAAAAAAAGAGCTCAATGTTAAAATTGACCGGAGTTCTCCTTTAAAGAAAAACAGCCATGTCTTAATCAACTGTTTCAAGTGTCCCAACGTTGGTGCATTTCTGATGGTAAGAGGAAGCACATCCCATGACTTGGGGGCTTTGTATGAAAAAGGCTCTTTCCTCCATGGTCTTGAGCTTACATGAAGGCTGATGTAGTAAAAGAGAGTTAGCAGAACGGAGAGAACATGATGGAGTAAGGGCTAATGAGATCATAAAGATACTCTGGTGCAGTCTCATATAGTGCCTTGTATGTTAAAATAAGAATTTTAAAATCAATTCTCGCATTTATGGGAAGCCAGTGCAACTGAGAAAGCACCGGTGTAATGTGTTAACGAGGAGAAGTACGGGTGAACACGCGAAGGGCAGAATTTTGAATATACCGTAGCCTGCTCAGAGATTTAGCTGGAAGGCCAGAGAACAAGGCATTACAATAATCTAAGTATAAGCCTATCTGTGCCTGCAAACGAGAGAAAAGGTCTGAGTCTAGCAACGTTTCTCAGATTGTAAAAAGCAGTTTTAGAGATGTGTTTAATATGTGCTTCAAATGTTAAATGTGGATCAAAAATGACACCAAGATTCTACACCTGTAAAGTGGGAATTAGCATGCTGGAGTCAACAATCAAACTAATCTGCTCGGCCATACGAATAGCCGCCAATGTACCAATCTGCATCAATTTAGTTTTGGAGCCGTTCAGCTTCAGCAAGTAATTAATGCTCCATCACATTTTAAAATAACGTACACCTACCCTAAACCTACCCGATAGTGTTTACACATAAAAGCAAATTCGACATAAAAACGTAATCGTAACCATCGCATTTTAGCTTGTTTTTAAAATTTGACCTCTTATATAGTGACTCTTTCACGGGATTCGTACCCGAGACCTCGCTTCGCAAGTACAATTCTGTAGCTACTGAGCAAGCATAACATTAGTAAAACTGAACTTATGGAGCTGGTTAGGTGATGCAAACTCAAAAATATATTTGTTTACAAATCATGCACTGTGGTAAAAAGGTTTTTGAGGTCATAAAGTAATTGTGCAAGGAGCCACGTGAAAACAAGTCTTTATTAAGCCATAATCTGCCGCTGTAATCATAATTGTGTGTGAAAATGATAAAAAAGTGCTTGCTGTTTTACTGCCTCTAGTGTTCATTTCTTTTAGAAACTGCAGTGATATGTACGTATTGGTACGTATTTTGCGTTTTGCAAAAAAATTTCCATTGAGCCTGTGTTATACAATATTGTATAGCCGCATTTAGCAGATTAGAGCTGGGCGATAACATATTGTGCTACAATACAATACAATACAATACAAGCATTTGAGATAAGTTATATAGTATATATCGCCTTAAGCGAGTATACTGTATGTATGTAGATACAGTTGAACAAACGTATACAACATTGTATAAGGCAGGCTATAGTTACATTTTGTGACAAAATAGGAATAGGTATATGGTAAGGACTCAAAAATATCTATACAATTCAAATGTAACAATGCAAATATACTTAGAATGAAAATGTTAATATTTGTAAAGGATTTGTAAAGTTGTTCACACGTAAATATGCATGCGATATGGACGTTTCTGCGTTCAAGCATCCACATGTACAAAAATGTAAATGTTACGTGCGAATACCTATGAAGTGTAAAGAAAACAGGTTGAACGACATAATATTTATTAATGGGTGAACTATTCTTTAACAGATGACCTGAGGTCAATGATGCCTGTACTTTTCATGAAATGCACAGTGTGGTAAAGATTCATTGCTGTAATGACATAATAAATTACAGCTCCTCATGTGGTCTCTTGAAACCCCTTTTGCTATCTTCACATATTAAATACGTAGTCATCGGGGACATAATCAAATCATCGCCACGGATACCAAGCATGTTATTGGAATGTGAGGACCCCTGGCTGCGGCGTAGTCATCTTAATAAACAGTAATGTGAATTTTGTACGGCCCCTGACCTTGTAGGGCTTTTCTCCTGGATGTTGAGTGCCAGAAAGAGAGTGTGAAAGAGATGAGGGATATGGGTTATTTCATTAGCAGAGCTTGTCTTATGCTGATGCGGGGCATAATTAGCCGCTAACTGTCTACGAGAGCAGTCCTTTTTTCTCCGACCACCACTCTAATTGCTGGATCCTTTTTTTTTCGACCAGCCCACAGTGCCATACTTAATTAAAATTCCTCCCTTTTACCTCTTGATCCAGAGCAAATGGATGAGAGAGAAAAATTGAGAGGGAAATACATAGTTATGGGGCCTGAAATGGACCTCCTCTTGTTTCAGAGAGAACCCGAAAGATAGAAACAATGGGAGAGTGATATTGAGAAGCTAAATGATCCCTCCCACCATTATCTCTCGGTTTGTTATTTGACCTTGACAGCAGCTGTTGAACTTAACTTAGCTGTCCCACAGGTGCTAACATGCTAATGCGTCGACAGTATAGGGGTGAAAACCATGAGGAATTTAATGATTCTACAGCAGTGGTTCTCAACCAGGGGGCTGGGGCCAATTAGGGGGCCTCTGAAAATTCTCAAGAGGCCCTTAGAATGGCTTAAGGTGATTTGAAATACGCCAAATCAAGACATTTCTTCATTATTATTATTTAAATATGTTACCATGCCCATTTAGAGACAAAAGATTATGAAATAGTTTACTTACGATAAGCGACGTAGCTGCTATCAGATCCAATACAGCTGACTACTTCATCTGTCAACAAAAGTTCCTTTGCAAACTCTCCATTACACTGTGTCATTTAAACATCAATCTGTGGTCAAATTCTCTGACAAACATATAATCCTCTGACGCGATCCAGGACGCCATTAAAATAAAGCATCCACTTGTTCCTGAAGCTGGAATCCTTCTGAAGTCTGTACAGAGGGCCACTGCACAAACAAGTTGTTTAAACAGGATGCATCAAAGCGAACATTCCTTTACGCTTCCATTTGTCCTCTTCTCGGTAGACTCAAGTGTGGAGTAAAGTGAATGGGCATCTGTATAATGTTATTATACAGTGAAAAAAGCATCAGTGATTATCATGGGTTCTATTTGATTTTCTATCTTGCATTTGCCCATGTGACATCAAAATATCCAAAAGAGTCGGTTTTGGAGCTTGATTAAATAAATTTGGGGTAATTTGGAGTAAAAAAGGTGGTGGAAGGTTTGTAATAGCGTGTAATACCCTACCATATAAAAGTGAAAACGTGGATTGACAAAAAATTCCATCAATGACAAGGAAGCGTTATTATAATTGACAGAGAATTCCATCAGTGGCGGATTAGGATTCCATTCAATTCTTGCGTTGTGTTATATATCGTTATAAAAGTAAAACACATTATAAATTATGGTAACATTTTGTTATTCTTAAAACAAGCTCAAGTAGAATGTAAGACAACATTTTTTTAAAGTCAAAAATGAGCAACAGTAATAACATGCAGTGAGTGATGTTCATTTAGTCTGTCAGTGTCAGATGTTTTAGTAATCTTTTTGACTGATTCAATGAGTAAGTGAACAGTTGTAGGCCACCGAGTTCATCTCTGATTGCTCTCTTTTTGAGCAATTCATTCAAATGACCTGGCTCATCTTTTGTTCACGAATCAAACTACGTTGCAACCAGTGTTGACAGCATGCAGAAAGATGTCTATCTACTGTTATTCACTGTATTATCTTCCAGTATTTGTTTTTAACATAATCACAACCATGCTTGTCAATCTCCTGGCTATCAGCCACCCAGGCTCCAGCACACAGGGGACGACTGTGTGCGTCAGTGTTCAAGAGTATTAACTTACCATTCTCTTACTATTTAGATCCCACATCTGTACGCAAGAACGTTAGTGTGTTGTAATTTTTTTTGCAGATCAAAGAGGTCAAGCCTACTCCCCGCTCCGAGCGATGATGTGTTCATTCCCTCCAACCCACTCCACTCCCACCCACGTCACGCACCAGTGCTATGATACATCCATTACTGAGAAACAAAGAGAGGAAAGACAAGGAGGGCTAATAAAATGTTTATCATATACAGTATCATACACTGTATGCTTTAGCCAGGTAGCACATATTCCTGGATCAAAGCCCTTCGTTGGTCTTGGAACAACATTTCCATAAAGCAATCATAGATTTCCCATCCCAGGCTCTTAGTTAACAAAGAGACCACCAACCAATGTTTTATTGAATTAATCAAGTTTTAATTATTGAATTATTTAACATATTTCAGTTCACTGATGTTGATAGGCATCTAGAGATATTGCCTCTAATTTTGTATAAAATGTGGTCAGCAAAAGTGTTATAATTTAGGGCTTTGGTTTACAGAGGTAGGAAGCTTTCCTATTTTTATTATGTTAATATGGGGGGGGCTGGTAAACCCATCATTATGGGGACAAAATGTCCCTACAAAGATGTCAATATCTGAAATCCTTGTTCTTGTCCCCAATAATACTAAGTGATGTTTTTTGAAAATGTAAAAATGAAAGTTTTCTGTGATGAGTAGGGGTAGGGTAAGTGCAAGGGGATAGAATATACAGTCTGTACATCATTATAATTATATATTGTAAAAATCATAAATCCATAGAAAATAGGTTGATAAGAATGTTGATCAAGCTCTAGCAACAGCACAAACTCTAAATGTAAAATCGGATTTATAGAAACAACAGAAATGTTGTTCCATGACCATATTGTCAATCTATGAACACACTTAACCATGTGAAGCTTATATAGATTGCTGCCGTTTAAAAGCACACATGGGTACATTTTCATTGGACAGCTGGACAGATGTGCTGCTAATATCCCTCTCTGTCCAGCAGTGACCATTTCACAGGGCAGGCCACAGTCATGCTGAGACACATCTGGAACAGGACTTGTTCCACCAGCGAGGGTCCAATCTCTCTCTCTCTCTCTCTCTCTCTCTCTCTCGCCATCTTTCTCAAGCACAAACGCACATTAACACACACCAAATGTCAAACTCAATTTCCTTCATTTAGGCTCATCTTCCCTGACTCATAAGGTCTTTCCCTATAGCATCCAAGATCTTAATTATGGTAATACTTTCACCCACTGGGCAGCTGAAGCAAATACATAACACACACACACACACGAAAGTGTCAAGGTTTTGCTAGCTAGCATTGCATTGTTAACCCCTGCTGGTAGATGCCATAACTACACCATCTGGCAGCAAAGAGCATCTTTCTCCATTCAAAGCCATTCAAAATGAGCTGTGTATTCTGCCAAAATTTTAATCAGAAATATTTCATTATCATATTATAGCAGATGTTTTGCCAGTGCCCAACTGGTTTAGAGAGGATCTTAAAAGTGATAAAGTTTCACTGTCTGCTGCGTTTCACGTAACAGCTCAGGATAATCAATAGTGAGAAATTAGCTCTAGAGAATTTAGTCACATGACATTTACAGCTCAGGTGATTGGGTCAAAAACAAACTACCGTGAAATTAAGAGCCTGTAAGCAATACTTTATTCTTGTACACACAGGCACTGTATTAAGCAATACATAAAGTTCAACATAAGCCTATACTATTACCAATAAAATGGAGTCTATACTGTTTATTTTGAGAAACATGATATAACATTAAAATGACAAAAAGACAATTTTGCGAGCATTAGTGGAACTGAATGTGTTAAAATAGACACTAAACATGTCACGTTGACATTGGTGAATCCGGCCAATCATAAAATAGCTGTGACGTCATCATGCAGAGCTTGTGCAGCTGCCCTGGAGAAGCCAGAATAGCCAGCCGTCGGTACTTTGGCAAATGACAGAGTGACACGGTGTTGTCTACAATATCAAACCAACATGCACTGCTTCAAGTCAGATGCTGGTCATCTGCGTAGAGCCCCATGAAGTCAAAAACACCTATTAGCGGTCTATCTACCGGTGGAACTTAGTGCCCATGAGCAAAGATGGCAGATTTGAAATCATATTTTCAGGGATCCTGCAATGATTTAATAGTTAACATAATGCTAACCGATAGCCATCAAGCTATTATAGATATCCTTGGAAAAAACACACAATACAAATGTGGCGTTATACAGCAAAAATGTCAGAGGCATAGTGCCAAAAAAAAAAAACGTGTCAAAGAAAAACAGGAGTAGGCAGCGATGTTAGGACGGTCCCCCCCGAGACAAAAAGAATCAGTAAGTGGGAATTCACATAGTCTTCCATGAACCGGACCCCTACTTGGCAGCAGAGGACTCTCTGAGGACTGCTGTGACAATTCCACAGTATTGATTTTTGGTCTAGCAAGCTTGTATCTGCTGAGACTCTACAGTAAGGCTTCTGAATTGGGGAAGTTGTCTGTTTGTGTGTGAGTCACCACGTGTGTGTGTGTGTGTCGCTTTAATGGCCTCTCAAGCCGTCACCGAGTTAAAAACAATTTCATCGAGGGCAGGATAGGAGATGAGAGGAGAAGGTGGACAGATATCAGACATACTCACAGTGCTATGATGTGGATAGAGGCTGTGGATTTCTCTCTGGAGGAGTGAGTAAAACCCTGAGTGTTTCGATGTTGGGTATTCAGGCAGAGATAGATAAACAGTTATGTTCTCTAAGGCCCAACATTCCTGGACTCAGTATAATCAGTAACCGTAGGCCACAAATTACTTGACAGATACTGTACAAGCTTCCCAGAGATCTCAAAGATAATTCTCCAAACTTTTTGTGATTACAGCTCCTTTTTTTTTTCAGTCTTGTTTAAATGTGTCACAGGTCACATTTTACCACAAAATCAGAATAATTTGTTGTTGTTGTTTTAGCATAAAGAAAATCAAATCTATTTTAAGACCATTAAAGTTCATCCAAAAATGAAAATGTAATCCTACTAATCCTTTAGGATTTAATGGTCCTAAAAATAGACTTCATTTTCTTTATGCACTTCCTTTGACTTTGTAATGAAATATGACCCATTTTGTTATGTGATATTCACCCTCTTGTTGTTTTTGGAGGAGACAAATTATTTTTAAACCCGGCTCTGTCAGCTTCTGCATATAACATGGTCTCTAAATGAACCTTGTGTCCATATGAATTCAGTCAGACGGCATTCCCATTAGAAATGACCAATCAGGTGAACTCAACGTCTCAGGAATAATAATTCTGAAAGGCCATACTGCAAAAGAAAAACCGATGTTCTGACCCCAGGGAGGGCCAATGAGTAAGTGAGGAGAGTGAGATGAGTAAGGTTCATTAGCATAATTACAGCTCTTGGAAAGTTTTGGTTTGATTAATGGTCGACACTCACGCTCTGACACTGGAAAACCGAGGCACGTAATTTGTTGGGTGTCATGAGGGGATTCTTGGTCTTCAGAACGCCGCATCCGAATCGCTTTCATCTTGTACACACAGTCTCCCTTACATTCTTTTTCTCCAAAACACACACACACACACGCACAAATTTCACTTAAAAAAGTATACATTTTAACAAAACAAAAAAACACCCACAAATAAACACACACATTGTAATTAAACAGACTTTGCGGAAAAAAAACAGTCACAATCATACCGAATAAACCAAGAAATGTACCCAGAATAAAACCAGAAATGTTTAAAAGACATATTTTATAAAGTAATCTGAGTGAATTCAAATACGCACATACTGCTATATGAAATGTACACCATTAGGACTAATGCCAGGTTTAGACTACACGATATCAGCTCGATTTTGGCACGATCTGGTGACTGTTGTGGTGATTCGTAAAAGACAGTGGGTGTCGGGACACAAGAATCGATTGCTTTATCTCTTATAATGTGTCACTGTGGTTCCAACAGCTTTCAAAATGGCTAAATCAAAGAGAGATGATGGTATTCGTGCTGATAGGTTGAATTACCTACCAACAATACCTCTCTGTGCATTCCAGGAAAGTGTCCACTGTCAGGTTTTCTTTCTTTTTAAACTTTTCTGAGGACAAGACAGCCAGTACAAAGCATTCCACTACGCTGTTTCCGGAAGTCAGTCGCTAGTTCCGCCTTCTCGATGACATCACGCACATCGTTAAAGACGGCATGAAGCGATGATTGGTCGGGAAGCAACTTGTAGTCTGACATGCTTCTTGACCATGACATAAGGATTTAGGAGTCAAAATCACATAATCTGACACAGTGACTATCGTAATAGACAAAAATATCATGTAGTCTGAGCCCAGCATATAACAAACACACACACTCAGACATACTGTGATAATATCTGAACATGAATGCCACATAAGATAAAAAATATCAAATAAATTAGCAATTAAGATTAATAGCACAAGCACTATTTTTTACCAAAAACAACAACCCTAGTTTGGTACTAACTGAAATACCATTCAAAATTAAGAGTGCATTTTTTTGTCGTTAAACATTAATGTAACATTTAATGTGTTAAACTACACCTGTGTGTGTATCTTGCTAGGAAGGACACATGGGTGAACTTGAGCATATCTGAGTCCATGCATCCACTAATATGACCTTTGCTCCAATTGATTAAAAGTAAAAACACCATGTTCTCTAAGGTCCATGATTCATGGGCCACGTTTAATCAGTAACTGCAGGCCACAAATTAGATACTAGCTTCAGACTGATTTCAAAGATAATACTCCAAATTTCCTATGAACACAGATCCTTTTTTTCATTCACCCTCATCTCAGTTAAAAAATAAAACTTAGTGAATCTTATGAAAATATGCAGTCACATTAAATTATATTATTAAAATTAAAAAGTAATATTTATTACTTTTAATAATCTGTAATAAAATAATATTTTTATTGTATTTTAATACAGATTAAAGGTAATTACAAATAATAAAAAAACGAATAAAAACATTCGGAAAAAAAAAACTGCATTGTTTGTTCTGAATAAAAGCAAAACATGTTTTGCATCATTTGTTTGCAGTTTAATCTAATGTAAATGAATTATACATTTGAAGTCTTTTAACCAGAGCTCAAACAAGAGAGAGATGTCCATTTAACGCAGGTCTGAATCCAGACAGACGGGTTGGTGACGCTATCTCCAACACTAATCCGGTAAGTGCTAACGTAAACAACCTGTGAGCACACATGCCATGATATCTGTTCTGAAACTCAGTCAGTCTGCTAAATCAACTCATATGTTCCTCAAAGCACTCACTTTAACAGCCTCCACATCAGCCACGCTTTCAACTCTCTCTCTCTCTCTCTCTCTCTCTCTCCCTCTCTCTCTCTCTCTCTCTCTCTCTCTCTCTCTCACTCTCCCTGTCTGCTTCCTAATCTTCCGCAGGTCCATTTAAGTTTAGATTCAGTAAAAGGCCATAAAGAACCAGTTTAAATTCTTCATATTGAATACACACACTCCATTACTATGAATACTGAATTTATTGGCAGAAGCTGGAAGAAAAAAAAAAGAGGAAGGCACTCATCGGCCATATCAATTCACACAGTCTGAATTTCACAGAAGCGCTATAGAAAGTACAGCGTCTGGTCCTCGGAGAGAGTGTTTATTTGGCAGGTTTAGAGGTTTATGAGGCACAATGTAATTAAGGAGGCCTGGAGAGAATGCGGTGTGTGTCAGTATTGCGGGGGGAGCGGTAGACTGAGATCTCATTATCGCAGAAATGGTAAAGAGATGGTAACCCCGTTCTCTCACTCTCACACACAAATTTTGCAGTGCGCGAGAAAAATTGTCAGAATTACAGTCAGGCCTGTGATAATAGCATTAAGGGTCGCTATAATCAGGTCATGAGGTAGTCAGTTTGTTCGCACATTGATATTTTACAGAACATAAGGCCAATAATTTACCAGTAGTTTATGACTGGATCGTTAAGGCTCTCAGATCCATTTTAAAAGGAGGTGAGCATGAAGTCATTTCAATGAAAAACTTCATCAGGACAGCAGTTATAATATGCTGAAAGAATGTAATGCGCCCTATTATTACAGTTCCTTTTCAAACTTCACATTTATAGACTTATACTGGTTAATTGTGTTCTTCTTTTCCTCTATATTAGTGGATCTTAAACAGGGGACCATGATCCAGCAGGGGGCCTTAACACATTTCCAAGGGACCACAGGATTACTTACAAAAAAAAAACAAAAAAACATTGTATTAATATATTATATCAAACAATACAAAAACAAACTTTTTAATCAATAACTAAAAATAAATTAGTATTACTATTATTATTATTATTATTATTATTATCATCATCATTATATTATTATTATTATTAATAAAACAACAGATTTCTTGAAACTTCTAAAATCACTAAATGAATCATGGTTAATTTAATATATAATCACTCTCCATTTCCGTTCAATAAAAGGTTTGTAGAATATCAATGAAACACAATTAGGGACGAGCTCAAAAAAACACACAACTATATAAATATATATATATAGTCTGTATGGCTTGTGCAATTATATTTCTACTCACTTACATTGTATGAGTGCTATGAATATTCACTTCTTTCATCTACTTTTGTTTGTCACAGAAGACAGACAGTCATTTTGGTTAGGAATGATGATCAGTAAATGATGACTGAACAATAGAAAACAACACTAAAAATAAGGGTTGATAATAATATGATAATAATAATAATAATTATGTTACTCAGACTGTCACACTGAAAGAACCCTCTGGAAAACCTAGGCACCATTTGAATGTGCTTCAAATATCCTACTAGGCATACTCAAGAACTTCAATATTTTAGAGCCTTAAAAACTTTTTTTTAATTATTATTAAAGAGGTACTGGAGGAAGCCTGTTTCTGCCTCAGAGTAATAAAAAGGTAAAATAAAAAGCGAATTGCTACTTTATATCCCCACTAGGTGACTTTGTGTTTCACAACTGCAATTTCATATCATATAATTGCGACATGCAACTCATAACGTGCATTTATATCTCGCAATGTGACTATTTGTTATATTTAATTTATGTTTACTTTGAGATGGAAATGGGCTGCATTAGGAACCGCTGACAGTCTTTGGGGTTTTTGTGAGAACTTGCTTTCAGATTGGGCTCAATTTTATACTGAAAAAAAATATATATTTTTGCTGCTTGTCAAAATTGCTTACTTAAAATGAGCTCAAGCAACACAATTGCTATATATTTTGTCCTAACTTAATTTGATTGCGTTCAATCTGCTTAAATATATGTAAAATCAAAGTTTACTTAATCCGTTTGTGTTGGATTAACTGAAACTGGATGGGGCTTGTTAGTTCCCAGCAAGCTTTGCATATGGTTGAATTAAGTTCAAATTAAAAATTAAGTGTTATTTTATGTTTGTTTGTTTTTTGAGAAAATGAGAAAAGGGGAAGACTTGATAGTGTGTAATTGTGTTTAATGTTCAATTGGAATTATTAGAACCATTTAAATTACAGTGGGTTACCATTGTGGAGGAGAGTGGAGCATTGTGTTAGGCTGTGGACTGATTCAGTTACTATCAGCTGCTTTGGTTGAAGGAGCATGTGAATCCTAGCATTTAATATGCTAATATATGCTACTGCTAGCAAACAGCTAGCTAAAGTACTGTATATCAATACGATTTTGTGTCACTAAAATAAATGAAATCTTAATGGATGAATGAATATATATAACGATCATGTCAGGCAGCCTTTAAAAAAATCACTTTGAGACTACTTAAATGGGTCACTTAAAATGACTTAATTCCATGATGTTGAAGTTACATGAACAAATTATGTTTGTTTAACGTAACCCAGTTATGTGGAACCTGTTGACATAAAATAGTTAATTAAAGCCAACATATCATTTTTTGAGTGTATTACGTTCCTTAGAGAACTGTCCTTTTTTAAAGGGCACATAGAGGTTCTTCAGAAGGTTCTACCAGTGTGGCAATCTTGATGACCCACAAATGGTGTTTAAAGTTTTTTTTTTTACAGTCAATATGAATTGAAAGTGAAGGAAAAATGAACTGAAATGCCACTTTTGCTAATCTAAATTATATGGATACTTGAATTATCTGATTTGGTTGGCTTTAATTACAATTTAAAGAAAAGCATGTTGAAGTGGCATATGGAGAAAGGTAGATGTCCATTAGATAGAGAGTATTTAGCAAGAGAGAGAGAGAGAGAGAGGGAAAATAAATAAGAGATAAGTGCATCTCTGGCACATTACAGAACGTGAGACGCCACAATGACGGGAAGTGTGGAAAAAGGGGTTTAGGCAATTGAATTGAATTGAATGCAATGCTTTCAAATCTAGTTTTTGATTATATTATTTATTTGTTTGGTTTCAATTGCTTTAGGCTCAAAGTTTTGGGCTCAGTCTTCCAGTCTTTGAAATTGGAGTTGAATATTAAGAAACAAAATATGTAAAAAAAATACATAAGGTACAAAATGACTTTTTGCACACACACATCATCGCAGCACATATGGTGAGTAAACTGCATGTGTTGATGTTTGATGCGTAGGCCATAGTGATTTATCAAATCTGTGACCCATTAGTGTGTGTCACAATCTAGGAAACGATGTGATTATTCAACTCTCCAAATGACGCTCCCAAGAAAACTTTGCCAGATTTGTTCTAGTCCAGGGGTTCTTAACCTTTTTGATGTCGGGGCCCAAATTTTACAGTACAAAGTGGCCCAGGGCCCATTCAGATATTAGCACTGTATTGGTTTATTGATCTCACCCTTGGTTTGATTTGTATTCAATAACTAAATGAAATCCACTTGCAGTTTAACAGTTTATTATTCATGTTTATGTAAACCTTCACATACAATTATTCATGGAACAAATCAATCTGCATCAAGAACAAATTTAAAGGCTCAAGTCAGGCACAAAAATCAGTTAGATTTGACAAATTATACTTACAAAAAAATAGAAAATGTTTATAAATAAAATAAAAACAATAAAATGTGTTGCTAAAATAAATAAATTCAAAATAATATTTTTCAAATTAAATAAATAAGTTGTAAATGAAAATTGAAATAAAGTGCAAATGAAAAAAAATATATATAGCTTTATAATCTGCATAATCTGCATATCGTGAATGCTTAGGCCCCGATCACACCTGACGCGTTTTTTGCAATGAGAGGCGCCTTTTTTCAATTGGTTTCCTATGGCAGCGAGCGTTCTGCGCGCTGTTTATGCGCCTCGCGTTTTTGCAGTTGAAAAAAAAAGCAACTCCGAGCGGAAAAAAACGTCTGACGTCATCGCGTTTTTTTTCCACTGTCCAATCGCATGAATGGAGAGGCGGGCCTTCCGTTTTAGTGATGAAAGCTACAGTTGCTTGAATGCCCGGAGAGTGCGATGATGGAGGATAAACTTGTGGTGCTCTCGGTTACCAGGAGCTTAACGACTTCACGAACCGTAACTACCACAATGTTAACAGAAAGTAAATAAAGTTAATAAAAGGCTGATTTGACGTTTACTTGACTGACAGGACAGCTGTTACAGTGGTCGCCTAGCAACATAAAAAACGCAGCGCATTGCTCGTTCTGTGTAACGTTAATGGTAACGGTGAGAGTCCACTACAGCGGCAAAACTCCGCTCAGTGCCGCTGGCAACGCTATAACGCGTCCTCTTTGGGGTGTGTCTGTTACGAGTGTGTTTAATCTAAGTTTTTTTACAACACACACACACACACACACACACACAGTATAATCATTAGAGATTCACGGGATTACATTAGAAATAGACCAGCTTTGTTTCCAAATGCACCAAGCAAAGATATCCTTTCAATTGTATACACTTTTATAAAACCAGCCAATATAACACATCCAAAATGAAATATTTAACATATATAACAACTGCAAAGCCTCTAATTCGTAAACAAAACGATTTACGTACTAAATTCAGCAATAACACCGGCACAATTTGCATATGTTTAAACTCTCAAGACAGACGTAACATCCCGAACCTCACAGCAATTGGCTGCCGACCGCGTTGCCACCGGCTGCCACCGTAACGGTGCGTTTCCACTACAGCGGCAAAACTCCGCTCAGTGCCGCTGGCAACGCTATAACGCCTCCGCTTTGGGGTGTGTCTGTTGCGAGTGTGTTTAATGTAAGTTTTTTTCAACACACGGACAGTATAATCATCAGCAATGCACGCGATTACATTTGGAAATAAACAAGCTTTGTTTCCAAATGCACCAAGCAAAGATCCTTTGAATTTTATAAACTTTTATAAACCCAGCCAATAATCACAATGAACACATCCAAAATAACGGTGCGTTTCCACTGGCGCGTTGCGAGCGGAGCGGAGCGAGCGTTTTCAATTCATTCTTATGGAAGTTGAGCTTCACGCTCGCGCAGTGCATTTTGGGATTGACAGCGGACCGGAGAAAGCGTTGAGAGCGACCAAGAGCGTCAAAAGGTTGGGCAGTTCTCGATTTTATGCAAATATTAAGAGAAAAACGCGGTCGGCAGCCAATTGCTGTGAGGTTCGGGATGTGACGTCTGTTTTAAGAGTTAAAAAATATGCAAATTGTGCTGGCTTTTATGCTCTATTTAGTGCGTAAATCATTTTGTTTACAAATTAGATGCTTTGCAGTTGTTATATATATGTTAAAGATTTTATTTTGGATGTGTTCATTGTGATTATATTGGCTGGGTTTATAAAAGTTTATAAAATTGAAAGGATATCTTTGCTTGGTGCATTTGGAAACAAAGCTTGTCTATTTCTAAATGTAATCGCGTGCATCGCTGATGATTATACTGTCCGTGTGTTGAAAAAACATAGATTAAACACACTCGCAACAGACACACCCCAAAGCGGAGACGTTACAGCGTTACCAGCGGCACTGAGCGGAGTTTTGCCGCTGTAGTGGACACGCACCGTAAGTGCTGTGCACCTCGCGTTTTCGAACCTGAAAAACGCGTTAGGTGTGATCGGCCCCTGACTGAGACATTAATTTACTGCCACTAGTGGTGGGATGGTGTACTGTAACTGTCTCATGGATAACAGTGGTCATTCTGGTGTCTTCAATTGATAAGTTGTTTGGTCCCGCGGCCCTCGCGGCCCACAGGTGAAAAACGTAAAAAAATTTGCGGCCCTCCAGGTGGCGCTCGCGGCCCAAGCGTGGGCCGCGGCCCTATGGTTAAGAATAGGTGTTCTAGTCTAAGAAGCTATTCACATGTCAAAGTCAAAGTCAAGTCATATCTGCTATAGGACACCTGTGAGTGTGTGTGGGAACCATAGACTGTAAAAAAATATGGACGTAGTGTCCGTGATGTCACCCGTAGGTTTTTGAAGCCTAAAGTGGGCGTGGCCGACCGTCGCCATCTTGGCAGCGCGTCACTCCCGAATTTATTTATTTTTACAGTCAGACAATGAGCTGAGGTAATGTGACGGCTAACAGACAGCAGACAAACGGCTAATGATGACTAATGACCACAGCAGCGGGAATCCACCTGTCACTCAAAAGTGGACACACCCAGAATTTAAAGCTTAATATAATTTAAACGGATGAGTTATAAAAAAAATATAGACCAAAGCCACTTTTTGCTCCAGGCTGTAAACAAAGTTCGGCATTTCAACATGGGGGAGATGCAGATTTGACTCACTTTGATGAATTCCCGTTTAATCACTTCCGTGTTGGTTTCAAGAGAGAGACAGGGAGGTTGCCGCTTGGTGGGAACAAAAATGTCCTTAAGACCAGTGAAAAGTGAAATTAGTGAAAATTGGGTCTGGTTTGATATTTTGTGTCAAATGCAATGGAATTCAGACATTAAGTGCAAGTTAACTGTCTAAAACCTTTTGTGAACCACTCTACATGATCTAATACTACAACTAACAGTATTACTCATACACCTACAAATCAGTTGCTATGCTCCTAATGGTTCTTCATTAGACACCCTTAGAGTAGAAATGCAATCGAAAAGTTCAGTCACTTTTATCATTTCTGCAGAGGCTAAGATTCATTAAAAACAGATTTATTTAAACTCATTCTACTTTATAATGAAAAAGATATTTTAAAATCCCCAAAAGTTATTTCAAAAAGCAAAATCATTAGACGCCCTGGCGTGGTAGAACTGCATTAACTAAAATTCGGTCACTTTTAGAACTTTGGCAGAGACCAAGATTCATTGAAACTGATTCACTTAAACAGTTTCTTTTCAACAACAAAAGAGATCTTTTACAATCCCCAAAAGTCTTTTCAGAAATTGAAATCATTAGACGCCTGTTGAAGGAGTGGAGCTGCAACCCCAAATTTTGGTCGCTTTTAGAACTTCACCAGAGGCTAAGATTAATTTAAATTGATTCAAACGAAAACCGATTCTGTCCAGTGATGAAAGAGATCTATTACGATACAGCAAAAAAATGTGGCAAAAATCTGAGTGTGCACCTAACTAAAGAGTTCAGTTATTAGATTATACAATGTCTGCATTGAGGCCGTTTATTCAATAACCTAACATAAAACATTCACATAATGGAGCATGAGGTGTTGTTTCAGCAATGGAAATGGCTTGGTGTACCCATTTCAATGATATCAGCATTTATAGCACCATTGTCCCTGCAATTTACTGTCCACCATTAGAGCTTAGCTGGTGAAATGGTAAATATTTTGCACCTGAGTAGGGATTCTGTTCTCTGTCTAACAGAAATAAGTCTCTGTCTACAGGATATAAAGCAAGCAATAGAAGTCAGGTGGGCAGGAAGTCCTTGAAGCAAAGGTACAGAAACAGGAAGCTGATCTCTGTGCACTAATTTGTTATGTTTAAGCACTAGAGGGTCTAATAGACACATTTTCAATTATTATGCCTCTTCAGCAGTACAGACGATTGTGTGTATGTGTATAATACATACATATATAAACAGCATTATAAGTAGCTTTATAAATACACTTACTGCTATAAAATCATTTGACTACACTAACATCACCACATTAGAAGGAGCAGGTTTGTAACACAACTCCCTCTCAAACAGCCTTTTTACAACCCATATTGATCCATACTGTTTAAGAATTCAACCCAAGGGCTTCTGGGTAATTAATGCTGGCTTTAAAGCAAACATCATCGTTCTTTGGGAAAATGTGTTTGGTTTTAGGGGTTTGGAGATAGGAGAAAGAGAGGGGGGGAGGGAGCACATAATTCTTTAAAATTATACTGACATGCACAGACCGTGTGTAGATGTATGTGTGTGCACATGCTTTGTACAGCTTTAGACCTTTAGGACCACAAAGATATTACATGTTAACCTGTATTTAAGATTGTAAAAATGCCTTATTGGCCTAATTAACTTACTTGCATATGGAAAAAACAGAACAAGAGTTCACACAATAAATCAACAAAACCTGCTCTGCCTACCTTAACAACATGTTTAGGCATAAGAGGCACGCGGTTTCAAAAGGTCGATTTTTATTAAATGATACTGCTGTAGAAGATAAGACCTTTTTTGCCATATTCAAAAGTTGCGGTCACATTAACAAAACTTTGGTGAGATTTTGTGGCAAAAATGGTCCATTGTTTATTGTCAATAGCGTAGTGATGAATGAAGCGCAGCTTACACATAAGTCACATTCATACCAAGCAGCTTTCTGTCGCATAGATTCCTATTAAAATGACTGGGTTTCACCCACGAAAAGTTGGCGATTTAGAGTAAATGTGACAGCACCTTAACACCATGTCTCCTACATTGTCATTTTCTGCTCGTCCGGCACTTTGCAACAATACAACCTCATTTCTGCAACGACTTTCAGCATGTTTCCTGTAACAAGAACATGTGACGTGTAAGTTTTACGTGGCGTGAGAAAGTCACACAGGCTAAACCATGCGAAATCCGATCAGAGCATTCAGACTGAAACAGATTTCCAGAAATGCGATTTGAATAGGATTTTCAAACCACATATTATGATTGTAGCTCAAAACGGATTTGTAAAAAATAAAATCGTGCAATTCACACTTGCTAAATCTGATCAGATTTCAATCAAGTTCAAGTTAAGATCCAAGATGGCGGCGCGAGTACATCGCGAGGCTCGCGGTCTCTCCAGATTCTGTAATTTAGCAGTATTTTTCTTGCTCATTTCGGGTCTGTTCGTCCAGAACAGTTGTGCCTTAACATCGTACACCCAAGGTGAGCTTTTGGATATTGGTTTGCGAATTTCCGACAGTTTTATGGACAACCTTCGACTCCTTCCTGAGATCGCCAGATCACCCGAGGCTATGCACTCTGCCCGGCCGGGCGGAAGTGCTCGCAGGCGCCGGCGAGATCGTAAACAAAGGCGGGGGAAGCGCGGAGGACTAAGAGCTAAGCTAAAGCTAACACCACACCGGCTCTCTTTACCCAGCATTTTCCTTGCCAATGTACGGTCGCTGTTGAACAAAATGGAGGAGATTCGACTCAACATCACATACAGCAAGAGACTTTTGAACTGTAATGTTCTAATTTTCACGGAAACATGGTTAAACAGCGGAATACCGGACAACGCTATTGAGCTAGCGGGACGCCATACATTCCGGGCGGATAGAACATTAGATGGCTCCGGTAAGACCAGAGGTGGTGGATTGTGCATTTACATTAACAAAGCTTGGTGCACAAACTCTGCTATTGTTGGGAGACATTGTTCAGCTAACCTGGAGTTTCTCATGGTTAAATGTAGACCGTTTTATCTACCGCGGGAGTTCACTTCCACTATTATAACTGCAGCCTATATTCCCCCGGATGCTGATGCCAAGTTTGCTATGAAAGAACTTCACGCAGCCATCAGTAAACAACAGACCGTTCACCCGGAAGCTGCGTTTATTGTTGCGGGTGATTTTAATCATTCAAACTTAAAGTCAGTGCTACCGAAATTTCACCAGCATGTTTCCTGTCACACCAGAGGAAACAAAACCTTAGACCATGTTTACACAAACATGGCTGAAGCTTACGTCGCGACACCCCTCCCCCACTTGGGACAGTCAGATCACCTTTCTTTGTTCCTCACCCCCAAATATGCACCTCTGATCAATCGCGTGAAGCCATCAGTGAAGACCATTAAGGTGTGGCCTGCGGGGGCAGATTTCTCACTCCAGGAAAGGTTTCTACACACAGACTGGAGTATGTTTGCTTCTCAAGCCACCAGTGGCTCTCACACGGACATTGACTGCTACACCTCCTCTGTACTGGATTATATTAATACCACCATTGACAGTGTTACAACCCAGAAGCAGATCACCACATACCCAAATCAGAAGCCATGGATGAACAGGGAAGTGCGACTCCTATTGAAGACACGCAATACTGCCTTCAGATCAGGAGATGCACAAGCCTATAGTACATCCAGAGCAAATCTGAAAAGGGGCATCAAAGAGGCCAAGCACTGCTACAAGCTTAAGATAGAGGGACACTTTTCCAACGCTGACCCTCGGCGCATGTGGCAGGGCATTCAGGCCATCAGTGACTACAAACCCTCTCACTCCACCCCCGCAGCCACTGATGTCAACTTCCTGAACGAGCTAAATGACTTTTATGCTCGCTTTGAAAGAGACAACAGAGAAACTGCCACCAAGATCAAATCCTCAGCTGACCACCCACCGATCACACTCTCCTCCACAGATGTCTGCAATGCACTGAGCAGGATCAGCGCGCACAAGGCTGCTGGACCAGACAACATCCCTGGACGCGTACTCAGGGCATGTGCGGAGCAGCTCGCTGGGGTTTTTACAGACATTTTCAACCTGTCTCTTGCCCAAGCAGCTGTACCAACATGCTTTAAATGCACTTCCATTGTGCCAGTGCCAAAACACTCCAGCCCGAAGTGCCTTAATGACTACCGCCCTGTAGCACTCACACCCATCGTAATGAAGTGCTTTGAGCGGCTGGTCCTGGCACACCTAAAAGACTCTCTACCATCCACATTGGACTCACACCAGTTTGCCTACCGTAGCAATAGGAGCACAGAGGATGCAGTCTCCATGGCACTGCACTCTGTGCTCACACATCTGGACAATAAGAACACTTATGCACGCATGCTGTTTGTTGACTTCAGCTCAGCATTCAACACTGTCATCCCAACTAAGTTAATAGCCAAACTTGGAGACCTGGGCTTCAACACCTCCATGTGCAACTGGATTTTGGACTTCTTGACCAACAGACCCCAGAATGTTCGATCAGGCTCCAACTGCTCCACATCCATCACACTCAACACTGGTGTACCACAGGGCTGTGTGCTAAGCCCGTTCCTCTACTCCCTCTTCACCTCCGACTGCAAGCCTGTGTACGGATCTAATTCCATCGTCAAGTTTGCGGACGACACTACGGTGATTGGTCTCATCAGCAACAACGATGAGACTGCCTATAGGGAGGAGATCAAGCACCTGGCCACATGGTGCACCGAAAATAACCAGCTCCTCAACACCACCAAAACGAAGGAGCTCATCGTGGACTTCAGGAAAGTGTCAAGAGGCACACACGACACCATCCACATCAATGGAATGGCTGTTGAGCGTGTCTCCAGTTTCAAGTTCCTGGGGATCCACATCTCGGCGGACATGACCTGGACAACCAACACCTCCAGCCTGGTCAAGAAGGCTCACCAGCGCCTTTTCTTCCTGAGGACACTGAGGAAGAATCAGCTTTCCTCCACTATCCTGGTGAACTTCTATCGCTGTGCAATAGAAAGCATCCTGACCAACTGTGCTACAGTGTGGTATGGGAGCTGTTCTGTTGCAGAGCGCAAGGCACTGCAGCGGGTGGTGAAAACTGCCCAGCGCATCACTGGGACTCCACTACCTGCCATCGAGCACATCCAGAGGAAACGCTGTCTGCATCGAGCTCGCAGCATCCTTAAGGACTCCTCTCACCCAGCCCACAGACTGTTTTCTCTCCTGCCCTCCGGCAGGCGTTTCAGGTGCCTCCGGACCAGGACCAGCAGACTAAAGAACAGTTTTTTCCCCAGAGCTGTCTCTTTATTAAACTCTAACCCTCATTGATCCCACTCCCCTCATATACTGATTGACTCTCCTCTCCCTCCTCACACCTGCCTCCATTTTGTTATTTGCAATACTATAATGTTCATTTGCACTGCTGACTGTTATTACAGTAACAACTGTTTACATATGCATCTTGCACTACTACCTTGACTGGAATATGCTCAATTTGCACTGCCGACTGTTTATTTACAGTACCGACTGTTTATATATACATTGCAATATCGTACCTTAACTGTAATATGCAATTACTTTCCACTGCACTTTCACTCGGATAGCTTCTGTCCAAACTTTATTTGCACTACTTTAAATCCATTGTTATACTGCTCATTAGCCTAACTTATACATATATCTATTTGTTAAATTCTGTTTATAGTAATAGCCATCTGTATATTATGCTCACATTCTGTTTATAGTAACAGCCATCTGTATATATATTCATAGTACATATCTATCTGTAAAATTCTGTTTATAGTAACAGCCATCTGTATATTATATTCAGTACATATCTATCTGTAAACATTCTGTTTATAGTAATAGCCATCTGTATATTATTATATTCAGTACATATCTAGCTGTAAACTCTGTTCACAGTAATAGTTATCTGTATATTATATTCATAGGACAATCTATCTGTAAATTTTTGTTTATAATAGTATTCAACTCTATATTTATTCAGTACATATCCATGTTCTGCACTTATGGAACCACTGTATATCCTGCACTTGCTGCTATTGCACTTCTGGTTAGACCTAAACTGCATTTCGTTGCCTTGTACCTGTACTTGTGTAATGACAATAAAGTTGAATCTAATCTAATCTAATCTAATCGGATATGCGCAAAAATCAGATTTTAGACTGACAGTCTGAACGTAGCCTTTGTCGCGTCACTGCATGTATCCATCACAGACAAGGCAATCACATAATTCTCTGCGATGACCTCAGCTAAAATGGTGGACAGAGTAAACACCATAATTAACATGGTTTGAGGAATTTCTTTTTTGCTCATTACAGACTCGGACTCTTAGCTAAGCAATATGCTAAAGTCAAACTCTACTGGATTCTATTGAGAGTTCAAATAAAGAGTGCCATAATCAAAGTTGTTG
Source organism: Rutilus rutilus (assembly GCF_951802725.1). NCBI lineage: Eukaryota > Metazoa > Chordata > Actinopteri > Cypriniformes > Leuciscidae > Rutilus > Rutilus rutilus. Next base: position 19,779,295 of record NC_140210.1, on the reverse strand, counting down.
CCTATAATGTTCAAAGTCAGTCACATAAGGTTCCATTAAAGTTAGTATGCTGTCTTCGAAGAAATAATGTTAGGAAGGTAGCTAGGTTTTGGAACGAAAGCTCATGTTTTGGAGAAATCACACTCCAATCCATGTTTCAAACACAGAAGGCAATGGAGATGCTATTAAATAATAACTGGCTTCTTGAGAAGTAGAAAGGATAGTCCATACTTTTAGTTAAAATCCTTGTTGAGCCACACAAACATTCACCATCAGCAACTCGCTCTCACTGCTTCCTCTCAAGCTTCTGACAGTAGATTAAACCACAGCGACTCAAATGTTTGTATATGCCTTGATTTCTTCCTTGCTACTAATTCAGACCAGCTCTGTGCATTTGTGTGCATGTGGGAGAGAGAGTGCTTGTAGGGTCACAATACATCAGGTTTGAGTATAATCTTGTAATGGTCCAGATTGTTACAGATTTATACCTCCTAGTGTTGGACGCTTCTCAAGAGGCGGCAATTCAATAATTGATTCAGACAGAGGAGAACCTCTCGGTCTCTTAAAATGATTGAGGTAGGGTATGGCGAGAGAGAGAGAGAGAGAGAGAGAGAGAGCAAGAGAATTAGGCAATAGCCCTTCAACAAGCCTCACTTACTTGTGAGGTGGCTGAGGAGAAGAATAATGACAAACTTGTAACACGATGTCATGAATTTAGTCATCCAAAAACAGAAGCTTGTACCAAAGACTCTTTTCTCCAGTACTCACTCTACTGCGACTGTAACATAAATGAGGTCAGTAAGGAAAAGCATGACTGAAATTCTCTTCAACTGTTATGACTGGTTGCAAATTAATTTATTTTCTGCAGTGCAGTATTACTGTACTTTTATCACTGATGGACTAGAAGATGAATATGTTCTAGGAATATGCAAAATTAATACATTACTTTTTTGGAAACTGCATTTATAATTAATGAATACCTCCAAATTATAACATTTAACTCAATACCTCTACAAAATAATTCAGTTTGTACTATTTGAACTTTAAAGAATCAAAAAAAAAAAAATCCTACATTTTTTGAATTGATCATAATGATAAATGTTTCTTGAGCATCATATAAGCCTATTAAAACAATTTCTGAAGGATCATGTGACACTAAAGACTGACGTAATGGCTGCTGAAAATTCAGCTTTGCCATCACAGGAATTAATACATTTTTAAATATGTTCGAATAGAAAAGTTATTTTAAAGTGTAATTATATTTCACATCAGTTAGTTTTTACTGTATTTTTTGTTCAAATAAATACAAACTTTGTGAGCAAACGAAACTTCTACAGCTCAGATAATCTTATATTCTGAACAATTTGATGTGCAATGTGTGAGTTTTATGTGCAGATGTGGGTATCTCGGCAAATCTGAGCACAGTCTGTGACATTATTGACATTATAGACACTTTGTTCTAACCTAAGTTTCCAGAGAAAAGCAATTTGTCTGTCCAAACTAAAAGTGAAAATGCAGATTAATGCTACACAAAACCATCCACATTTAATACAGTCATGCGGAGCAGAATTTAGAGCCAATTACATTCTATGGTGGGCGGGGCTACTCAACAATTCATCCAACAAATATCAACATGATTAGGAAAATAACTCATATATAAATGGAAGAGGGAACTTTTATCACTTCTTTCTTTCTTCTCCCTGCAATCAATTGTCTCCTCTGTTGTCTGAGGGTTGTTAGCAAGACACTCACTGGCTGGTATTACCACCAGAAAGGCTTAAAGATCGATTCTACCAAATCCTCACTTAAGTGAGTTGCATCAAGATATCCACTCACATACATAATGTCATCAAAAAGCTACACAGAGGCTATTTTTGTTCAGAAATACAAACTCCTTAAATCTCTAAAGCTGATCCCTGCTTTATCAGATGATGGTTGAGCTACTCTACTAGCAAACGGACCGATACACAAATAGAATACAGCCTGTGAGAATGAAATATAGACACAAATAATTTGTTCTATTTCCATGGTTTCAAACAGGAATCAGAAATGGAATGAAACAGAAACCAAAGCTATTTTTCCAGAAAAAAAAGTGAACAAAATCCCTTTCAATTGTTCCACTAAAAACACTATTTTACCAGTTAATATTGGCAATTTTAATCTGTAAGATTATTTTTAACAAAACAAAATAACTTTGATTTTTCACAGAAAATTTTCAGAATTAAACCAGAGTGAAAAAAGAACAAAAAAAACTCCTTTCTCATAAACCCTATCCACTTAAATAATATATATATTTTTTTATTCTTCCCCATAGAAGTCCGTTAAGAAAGCTTATTTAATCACTGTTAACTTAACAGTGATTAAATGTACCGAGACACTGGCTTTGGAAGACCAAATTTTGCACTTGAGGGACAATAACAGTAAATTAAAATGATTATAGTAAGCTTTCCCTATAGAAAACCATTAAAAAAGAAAAGGCAAAATGTGGGTTAATGTTCTGGAAGACCAAATTTATTTAGCCCCTTAACTTGCCAAGTAAGACATGTTCCTGGATCAACATATTTTGTTGATCCTAGAACAACATACCTGTCCGATAATTTAGTCCTAACCCTATCCCTACCCCTAAAGCTAACCCTATACCATAACTATAGAAGGAATTTATAGGTGAATGACAACGATGTAGAAGCACCTAACCCTGGTTGAAAGCCTAAACTTGACATAAGCCACGTTTCCACCGAAATGGAAACTTGTTTTCCCCCAGACCTGTTGCTGTCTGCATTTCCATTGTGGTCTAAAGTACCGTGAAGATTAAGCAAATTAGTCTGGTGATGCAAGACTGCGCACGACTTTCCAGTTCCCAATGGATTTCATTCACCGCATATAAGCTTAATAAAGCCTGAGCTTCGTCGTCGGTCCATCTGTCCTATTTTTTAAACTCCATTGTTGATTCGAATAGCAAACAAACAGCTCAAACAGTATGGTGCAAGCAAAACCAAAGTTATGGGTTTGATTCTCAGGGAATGCAAGAAATTGTAAAATTAATGCATTAGATGATCTGATAAAAAAAAACTGTATATGTCAAATGCATGAAATGTAATGAGAGTGCAATTGCTTAAAGGTACAATATGTAAGAATTTTGCATTAAAATATCCCATAATCTCAAGGCCAGTGTTATATATTTTGTTAAGTTGATTACTTACAATATCCCAAATGTTTCCAACTATTTTTAAATCGTGAGAAAATTGCGATTTTAACCAAGGAAACGGGGCGTTAGAGCAGGGGGGAGCTGGGAGTCGCCAGTCAATTGCGTCATATCCGCGTTACCCTCGGTTTCCGCTCGTACTGCGTGGAGTCCTGGACAAATGTGGAAGTTGTAGTTGTAGAGTCTATCAAGCAACAAACGTTAGCTTGTTTCGTGCAGTCGTTATGGAACACAATTATTCTTTACCGATTGCAGCTGGTTCTGTCAACAAAGCATGCTTAATTTTATATTTTCCAAATGTAGCATTCGGTAATAGTTATGTTTATGCAAGGGAAGTATTATTGCTTTAGATTTGTTTAGTTTATTGACATTGTTTATCACGTCTGGTGTTTATGGCCATGTAAATAAATATAGCATGTGTTATACAGATTAATCACTATTTTGGCTGATGTGGGTATGTTCAAATGTACTTTTACAACAATTGTTTAGAACACGTAAAACTGCGCAGCGTTATCACAACAATGAATTCGACATACAGTAACATCCATGATAACCAATTTAGTATTAAACCTTACTTTTCTTGCGGTAAATTCATTTTAATGAAATAAAAGTGTGATGAGGTTCAAGAGTCAGGAAGGAAGAAGACAGGGGTCGGCGTGACTGGGTCTCGTACTTTATTAAAATAAAGCAAAACAAACAAAAGTCGTGCACAATGCGCATTCACCGTGGCAACCGCGACGGCACAAAACAGTTCAAAAATGAGAGCTCGGATCCACCGGTTTTCTTTCTCTGCGTCCAATTTTCTCTCCAGTCTCTCTCTCTCGTTCCAGCGCGCGGCTTATAAGCGGTCTCTCCACGCCGATCACTGCAATAAGACACAGGTGTTCGTCATTTGCACTTGACCTACTTGCGGGACGCTCGTCTCTTCTCTCTCCCATTACAGACCGCGCTGAACCACGCCCCCCTCACCACAAAAAGCATGTCATTATAAAAATAAAACTTAACCTCATCCATGAACATGATTTTTCGATTCCCGTCTGACTGATTTACATCCACGGTGGAGTTTAAAACGACAGTTCCCATCATTCCACGCTCCTTCACATCGTCATCAAGCTACGCCGTTGTTGTTGTTTGGAATGAAGCGCCCTCTAGCGGCAAAAAATAGTTGCATATTGTACCTTTAAGACAATGGAATATTGTTCATCTCATAAAAACCAAGTCAAAAAACATTCATGAAATACCTTTAAATTCCACATAAAGACGTCAAGACTTGGTTCAAGAAACGAAACAAGGGTAACAATCAATTAACGGATCATTTTAAAAACAAAACAAAAAACAAAATCATCTGTCATCACACATGAATAAAATCAGCAAACAAACAAATGCAATCATAGTATTCATGCCCAACAGCAAGCTGGGATGAAAGTGAATAAGACTGAACCTCAAAACATTTTTTACAGCGTAGGCCTGTTTGAACTATATATATATATAGAGAGAGAGAGAGAGAGAGAGAGAAAAAATAGAAAAAATCTATCCAACTCATCTGCTTGTTGGTATACCCATAATGCTCTTCTATATTTTTGGCCATGAAAGACATATAGATTGATATCGCCAACTATTGGCCTGGCATGACCGTGAACGTTTTAAAGCCTTGTTGTTGTATGGATGGGGAGATCTCCAAAAACATTGTTATTTTGACATAATTGTCAAAAAAAACCAATAATAAATAAATAAAAAACAAAGTCAAAACTGTGTTAAAAAATCTACAATAAACAGGATTAAAATCAAACGTATATGAGAACTGCATTTTCAAAAATGTTCATGAACGGTTAATAAACAAGCGAAAAGCCTTAAAAAAGCCTTGATGTTTAATCTTATTCTCCAGTGAAATATATATATATATATATATATATAAAAAGAAGGATAAACCTGTTGGTGGAGCAGGTTCCACATAATATTGCTGAGGCCAAGGTTTCCTAAGCATTTGGGAACAGCAGCCTTCTCCGTTTGACCTGCCTTCAGCGTACTTTGTTTGTTTCTGTTTGTTAGCACTGAACCGCCTCAGCAAGCAGCAGTTGAGTCCGTGATAGCTCACCAAGTCAGGGTCGTGAGGGAGACTGTGAGGGGGGGGGAGGGAGCAAGGGTGATCAACAGTGCTTCTTATCCACCTTTATTTTCTCGACAAAGCCACTCATCTTCCTGTCACTGCTAGAGAGGAGAATGGGGGAGTATGCTGTTCTTTTCTGCTGCTTCCTGCCTTTGCTCTCTCTCTCCTCTCTCCTCCTCTATGTCTCTTGCTCACATTCCCTATTTTAATAGAGAGAGCACACACTAATGCTCTTCTGTAGGAGGGAATTGGAAGACTTAGACAAGTGTAGGGGGAGAGAGAGACACACAGAAAGGTTGAAAGAGATCGTTGGGCGTATGGAGAGTGGAAATGAGGCAACTGCTGGAAAGAAAGAAGGAATGCACGATGCAGATGATAACAAAAGAGGGAGGAAGAGATGATGAGAGAGACAGAAAAAGAGCACTGGAGAGAACTGTGGGCTGTAGCTACAAGGGGCCATCGAGCAGCGCCGTGCAGATTCTATTTCGAGGCGCTGCTTAAGTTGAGGTCAGTGCTTTCACTGCCAGACCGGAATGGTAATTAGAATGCAGGCGGATCACAGGGGGAATTGTACCGAAGAGCACTCTAATTCATACTTGCACTGCCAACCTACCGCACACATGTAGTGGAGGAGGTTATGCACCAATAAGAGTCGGAGTTAGGGCAAGGACCTCCAATGGGGGTGTGGTCGGGGAACACTGTTCTCCAATAAGGGCTCGATTGTTTGATCAAAGGAATTTGATGTGCCATTAAAACTTTAAAACTCAAAAGAGGAGATGAGTATCAGCAGGGACTAAATCAGTGGGTGTGATGAGATAGACAAGATGGATTCAAAATAATATTAAATTGTCCATAAATAATGGAAAGAGAGAAAAAAAAAAAGACTCTGCAGGAGGGGAAGAGATGACAGCATTCTGTGGATGGATGACAGCTAAAGAAATACTGTATCTCAAGCAGATGAGATTGGTACAATTCCATGAGTTTGATTCCCAGGAAATGCAGAAACTTATCGTGACTGCAGTGTAAAGGGCCATTCACACAGAGCAAGGTTCGATGTTGTAAAACGAGAGATGTTGGCAGTAGGATGGGAAAGAAAAAGGAATATGGAAGTGTTTTTTAAAAAGTTGGACTTGAGCGCTGTGATTTTAGAATGCCGTGTCATGTGAGAGATGCTAAGGAAGGTGCAAATGCAATGGTCAAACATGCCCGTCTAGTGCATGTTTACATAGAAACACAATAAAAAGCATGTTTTGTGTGGACTGCCCCTTCGTTTTTGCGTTTTACGTTGTTTTTTTATGTAAGCATTCGCTAGATTGATGTCTTTCACCATTGCACTCATATCTTGAATTTTACAGTGTCTCATGCATGACACGGCATTGTAAAAAAAATTAAATAAACTCTAAACCTTGCATTTTATGTGTGTTTGTGCATTCTGTGCAAACATGCACTAGACCTACAGTACATGTTCGACTTGTGTCTCACAACAAGAAATACATTTTGAGTAACATATTTTAGACACAAATTACTATTTATGTCATCTGCTTTTGCTCTGCCAATGAAAATTGATCAAAATAAGCCACAGCAGAAAGGTTAAACTAATTGGTTGAACAAAAAAGTCAATGTCTCACGGATAAAAAAAGGTCACTTGCCGTCACCTTCTTGTGTAATTATGTAACCTGCAGAAAGATTAAACTAACTGAACCTAAGTTTTACACTTTCACTTCACACTGTGTCATTTGTATCTGAACTGCAGCACATTTTATTAATCACATACCATTGTCAGAAGTTAACTATCAGCAGCTGTTTACCAATGTATCTAGGGAGAAGATGCCAGCTTTACTGTTTTATTCATGTTTTGGCACACTTTTACTTCCAAAACTTAACACACACAGTATGACACTTGCCTCTGTCTGCCAGATGGATTCAAAGAAATACGAAGAATGCAAGCTGCTCACTGAAACTATGCAGTTTCTGTGGAGACAAGCATCAATGTGGATTGCATTCTATTATAATAGGCAAGTTATTCAGCATCAACAGAGGTTCAGTTCTACAAGCTAGTGATATTTATTTCACATCCGCTTTGAATCGTAATAGAGTCCACATAAACCATACTTTAAACCAAAATATTTGAATACAAGGCCCCCGAAATGTGATGTTCCACATGGCAAGTGACCTGTTTCTTAAAATATAAATGCAACAATATAAATCATCATGCTTTCCCCCATTATGGTTGAATCACGGAAGCTACGCCAGTTACTTTGCCAAGAGATTTATTATTTATACATGTGTCAGACATACGAGAGAAACAGGCATATAAGAATAAGGCTACATGAGAGTTGGTCTTCATTCCAGATTTCTCGGTCCCCCATTCCTCTATCCTCTAACCCCATTTTGCTAGCTGTAAATGGTTTCTCTGGGTTTCTCCTCCCTCACTCCATCATCTCTATGTTTCCTTCCTCTCACCCCATCATGCCTTTATGTTTCTCCTGCGGTGGTACAGTAAGATTGAGCTTATATACATCACTGAGCGACTTAAAAATTCCTTGTAAGATAACAAAACATGTTTGAGCTTTAAAAATGGAACATATACAGGTATGTCATACTTACACGTGGCACAACCCACTTTCCACATTAAGAAACTATCCTTGGTGTTTACATTTGTGGAACATTTGCATCAGTGAACATTCCTTTCCTTGTAAAGGACATGCCAACTGAAGTATCATCATCAGTGGAACATCTCTGCTCAGTGAATGTTGCATTGCACACATACCTCTAAGCAAAATATAGCTCATCCCAGATCTCTCATCAGCACACATGTACAACATACTCTGACTTGACAAAATACATTATACAATTATTATGAAAATGAATAAAGAAAAATAATTTAAAAAAAATAACATTAAACAGTAAAGTTTTTAGTCTTTAGTATAAAATGCTATTTATGTATAAAAATAATAACGACATTATGTTTGTCACGGTTTGGGTTTTGTTTCTTGTCATTGTCATGTTTCTGTGTCTTGTCATGTGATTCCCTGTTTGTCATGTGATCCTGCCATGTGTCTTGTCATTGGTAATTGCGTTTGGGTCCTCATCTCAACTTGCCTCCAGTGAATCTGTTACAATGTTGTTTCCAAAATTAAATAATTGCCATTTATATTGTCACTGTATTAAATATGAAGAATAAGTTTGATGTTAGTCACACAAAAAAGGAGAAACGATTTATTTTAAACATGCTTCTCAAATGTGTAAACGAATGTTTTTATTTTGTGATTGTAATTGCCATAGTGTATGAAATGTGCTATATAAATAAACTTGCCTTGCCTTAAACATGTGTAATAAAAATATATCAATATGTTAACTTTGACAGCCCTACAAGTAAAAAAAAAAAATGTTCTAAAATTCTCAGCAAACCTTGGTTTGAAACCTCATTGTTTCAAGTCTACACCAACCAAATCCATTTTTATGCACAGCAGAAGTGCTTACACGCTGAAGTATTATCTGTATTGATGTTCTTAAGAATCACAGGGTCTTGAGATTTCTCCTTTTCCTGATCATTGATCCACAATCTGAAAATTCAGCTCAACTGGTAGATCATTGGTTTAGTTCTCAGGTCGCTTTGAATAAAAGCATCTGCCAGTTACCCAACATATAGTTTAATATAGTTTATATGCCTGGGTTTGCTTAGTTCTTTGAGTTAAAATTACTTTGAAAGTCTAGTAAACCCTAAGAGACAAAGACCTGAGTTGAGATGACACATTTGCCTGTTATGACTAACATCAATCATAAGTCTCTTTTTAATAAACTCTACATATATGAAACTATATGTGAGTTTACCCAGGCAGCGCTCTTGTCCAGGCACTGACAGATCATCAAGCATTGATGACAGTCTTGAACCTACTTGAACTTTCCTACATGAAATGCAAATTGGAATGGGAATAGAAGAAAACAAGAAGAGCAAATTGCAATGCTGAATTGCCTACCAGTATATCAAAGCACTTTCCAAATGACTCATACAATCTGATCCTGAAATGGACTGTTCAGTAGCTGCAGAACGTTTTAAATGGTCAAGGTGTTAAATGATGACAGTGGCTGGTTTACTTCTCGCAGAGCAGTTCCGGCACATCTGGGACTCTGTGACGCACCACCGGGCCTTTGTCCAAATCTCACAATCAACGTGACCCTGATCTAATGAGTCTGAATGCTGTCCCCCCAGAGGAAGCCTTTTCTCAGATGGCTCCCAGCGGTGGCCTCTATCACTCAGACACCAGCACACACACACACGTACATGCACCTTGCTGGAGTAGACGCTCATGCCTGCTGCTCTTCAGAGACGCCAGATGTCTGTGGTCAAGCATGACATGGCAGTGGCAGGGGGTGAATTCTCTTTCCCTTGAGGAAAGACTGCTGAGGTGTGGTCTCTCTTTTTCACCAGCTCGATAGTCTGAGGTGACTGAGGGAATCACAGGGCCACAGATTCACAGATTGCCCGCAATGCTTTCAGTGAGGTTTTTGAAATGCTCTATGGAATCTTTTTTTCAGTGAATTACACACAAATTAAATAATAAAACTAAAATGAATGAAATAAATACATAAAATAAAAAGGCATCACTTCAGTTGAATACCTTCTAAAACTTAGTCAGAAACGTTTGTCTAAAAATGCAGACCCCATGGGCAACTGATTAAGTTTTCAAAAAGAGCAAATGTTCCTTTTTTTTTTTTTTTTTTACTTTTCTTTCATAATTCCTTCCAGTTCAATAAACTACTGTTCCAGATGACTGGAAGCAGAGAATACAGTGTACTCTTTTTCTTTAAAAAAAGCCACTAAACTATGTACTAAAATTTTATTCTGCTTTCAATTTTAAACAAATGCATACAGTTTTACATTCAAAACTGTATAGATTTGTAATAATAATATGAGTGAACTATTCTGCAGGTTGCATTATCATGTCAGTAGGTTGTGAAAAGGGACTATATTATGAATTTATATATTATTTTAAGTCCTTCACACAACTGATTCATTCAAAATATTGACTCATTCAGGAACAATACTTGAGTGAGAGAGTCATTGAAGCATGATGAGTGAAAATGTGTGAGTCATTGAATTATTAACCTAACCAATTTGTTCGAAAACACTAGGGCTAAGGCCAAAATCGCATAATTCCCTACTGTATGGTGGTGAAAAACAGTACAAAGTATGTCCGAATTCACAGTACTCATACAAAAGTAGGCAAGATTCTGAACTGTGTATATGATGGACACTTCTCTGTCCCATGAGGCCACAGGAGATGATTTGTGAATGGCAGTGAAGATTTATAGGCTTAAATTCTGAAATGAGGTAGCCTCAATGCAGCCGACAAATGCGACCTCTGTTTTGTTGAGTGATGCAATGAACAAATAAAAACACATACTGTGTGTTGCTCGGACATTCACAATCAAAATGGCTTTGGCTTTGTCTGGAACTATTTCAGTGGGGAAGCAACAACAGTGGTCAAAGTATCTGGCAATATTTCTCTCTCTGAAATATTGCTCAATATTAACTGCTATTAAGGAAGTTTGAAGGAAGCAAACGTATTGTTGAAGCAACAAATAATATAGAGATGCAACTTTGAAGGCTAGATGTTTCAAAACAAGCAAGGGTTTTTGTATTTCAGTATCCACTATTCTTTAATGCACGAGTAACACAAACTGCACTCTGCACTGCAATCTATACAGACCAGAGATCTGTTGACAATCTGTTGCTCTGCCTACAAAAGGACAAATGCTCAGTCTTACATCTACATATATCTACACACAGTTACACACAGGGATAGGATTTTATACATCTCATTTGCAGTCAAAAGATATTAAAATGCACAAGCAGCAGACATGTAACTGAAGTATGAGTAAGCAAACCTACATCCGCATTAGAAATGCAAAGACTGTTATCATTCCAATAAACCACACTGAGCATCTTACTGAGCATCTTACTGAGCTACAATAATTGTGATAATGACATATTCAGGACATTGGATGATCCCTAATTGATCATATTGATTTATGGGAATAACATAAACGGCATCAAATATGCCATAAAATTGCCTAATAATTTAACGTGAAGGTTATTGATAAGGCAGTTAGTTGAACTGACCCGTGACTTGTATCCATAAACATTCCTGCAAACATAAAATGAATCCTCCATGTATGCATTCGCTGTTTCTTTGTACATATAAAATCGACCGATTATCTCTAGGTTGTCTTTTTTTTCTGCACTGAAAAGCAGATTACAGCACAGAGCAAATGGCTTTGACTCAAATCTCTGATAATGACCCAAATAAAAATCGAACAGAATTTGTGATTCATGATTTCTAGTGAGCTACTTAAAAATGAGTGCACTTGGAATTCTCACAGGCCGGAATCAGTGTTTTGTGTTGGGTTAGGATCCATTGTTCTTTGCTCCTTGGACTTCATGACAAAAGAATCAAGCACCAGGGCTTTGTTAGGGGAACCTTTCATGTACCAGAGAAATCAATGCTAAAGCAGATGAAGGGGGGGTGGGCTGGGGGGGGGGGGGGGGGGTATTATTTGGAAAGCCAATCTGAAAAACCTGTCGAAAATCTATTACACATCAAAGAACAAGACTTAGAATGCCATCTTTGTCAGATATCAAAAGACAACGTGTTTCTATATTTCAAATTCAAGCTTCAATGAACAGAGAAGATGTCCCACTAGCAGCCACTTCAGTTAATTGAACGACTCTTCAGGCTAAAGTTTAAAATTCTTCAAAAACGTACCTTACCTTTAGCAACTGACTATTCTATAAAGGAGGCCGTATTAGTCATTATGGAAATTTACAAAATATATTATAGCATTTTGGACCCAGACCTAAAGACTGTGATATGCATGATAAAACCCTTTTTTTTTAATTTTTTTTTTACTTTATTTATTATTTGTTCCAATAGTGCCATATACAGTGGGGAGAACAAGTATTTGATACACTGCCGATTTCGTAGGTTTTCACTTACAAAGCATGTAGAAGTCTGTAATTTTTATCACAGGTACTGGAATCTAAAACAAAAATCCAGAAAATCACATTGTATGATTTTTAAGTAATTAATTTGCATTTTATTGCATGACATAAGTATTTGATACATCAGAAAAGCAGAACTTAATATTTGGTACAGAAACCTTTGTTTGCAATTACAGAGATCATATGTTTCGTGTAGTTCTTGACCAGGTTTGCACACACTGCAGCAGGGATTTTGGCCCACTCCTCCATACAGACCTCCAGATCCTTCAGGTTTAGGGGCTGTCGCTGGGCAATACGGACTTTCAGCTCCCTCCAAAGATTTTCTATTGGGTTCAGGTCTGGAGACTGGCTAGGCCACTCCAGGACCTTGAGATGCTTCTTACGGAGCCAGTCCTTAGTTGCCCTGAAGACCCAGCCACGACCCATGTTCAATGCTCTTACTGAGGGAAGGAGGTTGTTGGCCAAGATCTCGCGATACATGGCCCCATCCATCCTCCTCTCAATACGGTGCAGTCGTCCTGTCCCCTTTGCAGAAAAGCATCCCCAAAGAATGATGTTTCCACCCCCATGCTTCACGGTTGGGATGGTGTTCTTGGGGTTGTACTCATCCTTCTTCTTCCTCCAAACACGGCGAGTGGAGTTTAGACCAAAAAGCTCTATTTTTGTCTCCTCAGACCACATGACCTTCTCCCATTCCTCCTCTGGATCATCCAGATGGTCATTGGAAAACTTCAGACGGGCCTGCACATACACTGGCTTGAGCAGGGGGACCTTGCGTACGCTGCAGTATTTTAATCCATGACGGTGTAGTGTGTTACTAATGGTTTTCTTTGAGACTGTGGTCCCAGCTCTCTCCAGGTCATTGACCAGGTCCTTCCATGTAGTTCTGGGTTGATCCCTCAGCTTCCTCATGATCATTGATGCCCCACGAGGTGAGATCTTGCATGGTGCCCCAGACCAAGGGAGATTGACCGTCATCTTGAACTTCTTCCATTTTCTAATAATTGCGCCAACAGTTGTTGCCTTCTCACCAAGCTGCTTGCCTATTGTCCTGTAGCCCATCCCAGCCTTGTGCAGGTCTACAATTTTTTCCCTGATGTCCTTACACAGCTCTCTGGTCTTGGCCATTGTGAAGAGGTTGGAGTCTGTTTGATTGAGTGTGTGGACAGGTGTCTTTTATACAGGTAACAAGTTCAAACAGGTGCAGTTAATACAGGTAATGAGTGGAGAACAGGAGGGCTTCTTAAAGAAAAACTAACAGGTCTGTGAGAGCCGGAATTCTTACTGGTTGGTAGGTGATCAAATACTTATGTCATGCAATAAAATGCAAATTAATTATTTAAAAATCATACAATGTGATTTTCTGGATTTTCCGTCTCTCACAGTTGAAGTGTACCTATGATAAAAATCACAGACCTCTACATGCTTTGTAAGTAGGAAAACCTGCAAAATCGGCAGTGTATCAAATACTTGTTCTCCCCAAAGTAGGTGTAATTTGCGGGTGTGACATGTCCCCACCACTTTTTGCCAGGGTTGATTTTGTCTCCACCACTTTTTGAAACATCTCGCTGCACGGATGTACTTAAAGGGGACCTATTATGCAAAATTCACTTTTGCATGCTGTTTGGACATAAATGTGTGTTGGCAGTGTGTGTACACAACCACCCAATAGTGATAAAAATCCACTCACTCCTTTTTTATTAATCCCCATAAATCATCAGCAGTGTCTCCCAACGACCTGTTTTCAGAATGCGGCTTTAGTGACGTCACTAAAGCCACAGGCCCCGCCCACGAGTGTTGACAAACACTGCCGTTTTAACATAGACCCGCCCTGATCAAGTTCACAGTGAGTTGTACACATCCGCCATTGCTGCACTGACGAGAATGTCTCCCAAGCGTTGTAGGTGTTGTGTGGCTGGATGTATCAATCCACATAGCTCTCTCTATTTACTCCCGAAATCTGAGGCAGCCGCTGAAGACGAGGTGGAATTATTTTGTTTTCAAAGAAAATGCTCCCTCAACTCTACCGAAATTCGTTTATGTACTTACGCACTTCTTATACTGTGTTTACTCAGCTCTTACGGTGATTTTCTGGAGTAAAACTGACGCTTCATCTTTTGTGTGATGTACAATAAACTTTATTAAACTCATCAGTATATTTTTGATCATAATTCGGACCTGGTCCAAAACAGCAGACTTGTAACGTTAGGTTATTAATAGTGGATACATACAAGCAGATGACAAATACATTATAACCGTAATTTAACTAAACTATACCTGTTCCATCTCCATACAGCACTCTGACTCTGTAGGCATTATTGTCCGACTCCGGGTCGAAATGAACACCGTTACTGAGAGTTTCTGATATTATCATCATTCCGTGAGATGAAATTGTCCTGAGACTGAGCGCAAGCTCATGAAGCTCCGCCCCCTGTGCCGTGCAGCAGCAGCTTATTTGCATTTAAAGGGCACACACTAAAACAGCGCGTTTTTCTGAGCACCAAAAAGTGACAATTTAAACATGCTGTAAAAAATTATCTGTTGGGTATTTTGAGCTAAAACTTCACATACACACTCTGGGGACATCAGAGACTTATTTTACATCTTGTGAAAAGGGGCATAATAGGTCCTCTTTAATACAAATGAAACATCTCCAGAGTATTAATTTAGTTCGTTTGTTATAAAAAAAAAAGGTGCTTTGACACTGGAATGTGTTGGTTTTGAAATCATGTTAAGTTTTTGTCGCCGTTGTTATAAGTGGCGTAAGGCAACCGTGTTCTCTTGTGGCTCGCGCACAGTCTTCAGACAGATGAGTGCTTCAATCTGGCTTAACGGCATAGTGGAGACTCTATTCGTTCCAGTGAAATCACACAAAAAAAGTGTGCATAAACGTGTCCCTTGCTCTTGATATTCAATTTAAAAAAAAATAAAAAAAAATAAAAAAAAATATATATATATATATATATATAAAGGCGGATTAGAACCCAGAACCTGACACACTTAACAAAAGTTCTACAGCCAGACCATTAGGGCACACAAATATGAATAGATCAGCTATGTATTTCTTCATGTGAAGAATCTCGGGACAAACATTATATTATTTTATAGTAGATGTAAGGATGAAACTTTCTCATCAAACATGAGTTATATAAGACCACCATACACACACACACACACACACACACACTTGTCCCACCCACTTTTTAAAACAAAGTTTTAAGAAAAATGTACATAAATTAAACTTAAAGACAGACAAATACAGAAGTCTTCAAAGCTTTTTTGCTTTATAGAAGAATACAAATGAAAGCTTTTCTTTTCTTTTTTCAAAGAAATTATAGATAATTGCCTCATCAAAAACTATTTCCAATGGGATTCTGCACCAGACATATGTTTAATGTCATCCAGAACCAAAAAAAAAATTAACAATGAAACCAACTAAGTAAAAAAGGACATTTCAAAAAGCAATAAAACACATCTTAACAAGTGAACTGTCAGAAGTAGTTTCTTTTTCTGTCCTTGATTCGTCTTACAGAACTGCCTACAGGAGATTCTCTGTCTGAGAAGCAATCCGATCTGAATGTCTGTTTTATGTAGCTGTTTTGTTTAGAAAATGGCGTTCTCTTTGTGCCCGGTCTCCGCTCTGCAGGAGAAGCGCTGGATCTCTTTGTTGTTTGTCATTGTTGCTTGGGTGATTTTGCCTGCTTGTTTGTCTTTTGTTTTTATTTTGATTTCTCAAAAACATAATAGAATTGTGAACATCAAATGGAGGCTTTTCAAGGCGAATAAAATAATCTTAAGCCGGACATTAGTCGTGGAAGAGAAGCCCAGGCAGACTGCCTTACCACAGAGATCAAAAAGATACATCAAAGGCCCCAAGAAAAACACACCCCCCCCCCCCCCCCCCCCCCAAAAAAACCCAGAACATCTGAAGCCCCAAATATCAGATAGCAACGCAACAAATGCAGCACAAAACAACTCCGCCAGCCTGCCATACCTGGGACGAGAAGGAGGCCCATAACAACAAAGTTTCTTTTAAGCCAGCTGTTTGATAAAACACAGGACAATGGATCTTTTGACAGTCTATTCGAACTATAACAAAAGTCAACCAAAAGAAACACAAGAAAAGAAATAGAAGTATATCTCAAAAACAGTGGTTAATTACCTTCTCCTCTAGATACTTCAGCATAATCATGTATTGCTCTCTTTGCTATTGCCATGGTTACTGTCAGCCAAAGCTAGAATGTGAGAGACCCAAACTCCAGCAACATTACAGTGGAGGAGCACAGACTATGACAGAGAGAGAAAAAAAAAAACATTTTCGTTGGCTGCATCTACAGGTTAGTAACAAGTGCATTTGGAAGATACTCTGACTAATAAAATATTTGGCTCGAGGGTTTTCCATGATTACCGACTATTCCGAAGAACAATGATAAATTCATCAAAGTCAATTCCTTTAAAATATTGATTCATTCAGGAACAGTACTTGAGTGAGAGAGCCACTGAATCATGATGAGTCAAAATGAGTGAGTCATTGAATCATTAACCTAACCAATTCCTTCAAAAACACTTGAAAATCGCATACTTCCCTACTGTATAGTATAGGTGAATAACAGTACGAAGTACAGTACTGTGCAAAAGTCTTAGGCATGTCAGTATTTTCACCCAAAAATTTGTTATTTATATATTTTGCTGTAGAATGTCAGTAGGAAATATCAGTTCACATTTCCAAATGCTCCTTTTGCCATTAAATGTAATAATTAAGTGAGATTTTTGTATACACAAGAGTATGACAACAGTTAGTATGATCCACACAGATATCTGATCTCACCATCATCGAGTCCGTGATTCAGTGAATCAGTGATTACATGAAGAAACAGAAAAAAACTGAGACAGACTAAATCCAGAAGAACCAACCTGATCTCACGGGAAAACGTACAAATTCTACGAGGTGGCTAATTCGTACGAATTCATACGACCTCACTCGTACGAATTAGCATTTTTGCAAAATCGTACATATTTTACGAATTGCCCAATTCGTATGAATTCATACGAATGACCTACCCCTGACCCCGCCCCTAAACCTACCCATCACGTGGGTTTAGACAAATCGTACAAATTCGTACGAGTGAGGTCGTACGAATTCGTACGAATTAGCCAACTTTTTATCATTCGTACGAATTCGTACGAATTGGTCGTGAGATAGTGTTGGAAGAACTGTGGCAACGTCTCCAAGACGCTTAAAGAAACTTATCTGCAGTTACAGTACTGTGAAAAGTTTTAGGCACTTGTGTAAAAATGCTGTAAAGTGAGGATGCTTTCAAAAAATAATGTCATAGATAGATTTTATTTATCAATTAGCTTCTATTAACTAAATTAAATGTGCATACGATGGACACTTTACTATCCCATGACACTTTAATTGTCCCATGTTCATAATAAAAAAGTAAATAACATAATAAAAAAGGTATGCCGTGTCGACAATTCCAAAGATCATTGATAAAATAAAATAAATCAGTAGTCCATGATAAATATAGTTCCTAACCAAAATAAACCAAAGTATTAAAGAACCTGAAGATTTTACCAAGTATTTCAAGTATCAACTCCAATTGCTTAATAAACAGAATATTTCATCTAAACAGCTCGTAGCGAGGTCGAGAGTGGAATCATGACTGATAAATCCACGCGTACAGTATTTCCCAAATTTGATTGTCATCCCACAACCATTTGCACTGTAATAATGGCAGCACGGTTTTAACAAGGAAATGTTGAGATGAGAGTTATGGTAATGAAGAGTCATGGCAGAGTTACGGAAATGTAAACACCTCACAGCTCTCTGAGGAACCATGTGTGAATTTACAGCAGATGAATGCAGCAACAGTCCATGTGTAATGACTGTGTGTAATAGTGAGTGAATTTGGCACGCTGAGCATGCTAGTGGCCTCGATGAGATAATTGCATCAGCGTATTAACTCCTCTTGTACGATTGTAGGACTAAATCTCAGGCTTGCACTCAATTTTTTTTCCACTTGCTTCTTGAAAAAAATTAAAAATAAAAACTTCAAAACACGGTCGCTAACACCAGTACAGGGAGAATCTATGTATTTCTTTTTTGTAGATGGACTAAACTGGTGTGCCGGCAATCTTGTGTTCACATCTTCAGTGGCCACTAATAGGTGCAGCATAAGCCATGAAGTCGTGAGCGTGGGATTACAGTGTTCCGTCTTCAGTTTTGGATGGATCAGTCTTGATGGATGATGCTTTCGATACTGATGCTGCATTAAGAAGATTGGTCCTAAAAAATAAATAGGATTTACATCAAATATAAATTCTGTTTATTTTTAACTAGATAATTTTTTTTCCTTTTTTTTTTTCCTTTTTGTGTATTATAGATTTTGAAGTAATTTTGTATGACCCTCACATAAAAAATATAGATCCTGTTTGTTATAGAGGTGTAAAATATAGAAACAGAGTGTTTATTTTTAACTATAGTAATTTTACATTTCATTTCGCTAGCATATAAATGTGCATTATAGACTTAAAAAATAAGTTAAAAATGAACTAAATGAATCTGTAGAATAGAAACTATTTCTCTATTTACTCATTTTGTTAATTGTGACATTTATTGTAAAATGTCTGCATGACATTTGTAATTTACGTCTTTACTTATTTATTTTTGTATAAATTTAAATTAAGGTTGGTAGAAGTTTGATTATGTTCTGTAATTGATAAACAAAAAACAGAAATCTAATTTTCACTTTATTAGGTCAAATTAAACGTTAAGAATTATGGCTATTAAATAAAGTTAAATATAATGTTAAATGGCTTCTATTAACCATTTTCTCTGCTTTTATGAATAAAAAAAAAAAATACATAAAATAAAAATACAAACATAATAAAAGCTCTGTGACTTGACTGAGAGATCAATTTAATCTATTGAAAAGTACTATGTATGAATGGACTATTAAGCTAGATGAAACCTAAAGAAGAGCTGAGTGAATTTGCTTAAGGAATGTTCAGGTTAATTGCATTGGCACCCTGCATTTTGAAACGTATCTTTGTCATTCCCTTAGTTAATTATTTGAAGTAGAAATGACCGAAGACCAGTGCTAATAGTGTATGCTCTCCAGAGGGGTCAAGGCAGATGTAGAGTCGAAAAAGCAGAGCGAGACAGATGAGGGGGGGGGTCACAGAGTATTAAAGCTGAGAAAGTGAGAGGTGGAGAGACAGCGAGTTACTGAGAGTTTGAGGTAAGAGAATGAGAATTATAATTGAATTGAAGTTTAAAATGAAGGACATGGAAGGATGGAAAGAAGAGTTTAGCCTCTGGTGTCTTCTGTCACTCTGTAATGCTGCTGTTTTTTTACCGCAGGCGTATGGCCCATCTCACCTTGCCACTCGCTTCATTTGGCTCATGATGTGGCCCATCAGCCTAGAACCCAGAGTGGGCATTTCTCTCTCTTTCTCTTCCCTCTCACTTCCCAGCTTTTTCCGTGACCATTCGAAGCTGCTATTATCTTGTAACTGCCCAGCTGTAGCCTCACAGTGCGAGATCATTGCAACAGAGCTGTCCCTCTCCTATCCCCTTCACTGTAAATTTGTATGTAACATGATGCAAGAGTTTTAGGACTTTTCTCATGTTTAGCTTTGCGCTAAAACAGTTAGCAAACTTGTCCTCTCGACAAGTGCACATGTTCACTGAGTGTCTCTTTCTGACAATAAACTTCTGTTATAGCAATTTGATCATTCAAAGGTTTGAGCTTCAAGAATAAGCTGGCGATGGTCACTTTCGAAACACTGCTTTGTAAAGCTTCAAAACCTTTGCGAATTGTTTCGTACCAGAGATTCAAATGTGCTAAAGTCACGTGATTTCAGTAAACAAAGCTTTGTTACGTCATAACTTTCAAAATTTAAATGCTTCTCCACTAGGGGACAATCTCTGCGAACCCATGAAACAGTGTCTATATGGTTTTTACCTGATCTCGGATCAGTTTTATACATTTGTAAACATTTTTAATGAAATATTTGCATAGTAAAAAAAGAAGAGTCTCTTTTTTTGCCTGATAAACCAAGCTCTATAATAAAAGTTGATTTATGGTTTCAAAAAGCTTTATTTCTCCATATCACTAAGTTGCAAGTCTCTTTATCTTAAACAACAGCAGCATTTTTCAATATATATTTTTTTTAAACATCCTTATAAGGATGCACGTAGACTCTCAACTACTGGCATGTGAACTACATTAATGGTGACACATCAATCAAATAAATAGATGAGCTCTAAACATCACCACAGAAGAAACTAGTAGTGACAGTAACAGCATAACATCATAAAAATAATAATAATAATAATAATAATTTCATAAAATAAGGCAAGAAACATATAACAATACCCATATAATTGAATCATGATGCAGTGAATGCTAGGATATGACAAACCCTTAAACAATCATCAATATTATTCAATAAAGAGGTCCCAGTTGTGAGATTGTGAAATATAAAGTCACACTTTCATAATTTGCCGTTTTGTTAAATGGATAGTTTATCCGAACATGAAAATTCAAGCGAGTATTTTGTGTGGGACTCAATCACTTATTATGGACTCAAAATAAAGTTTTTTTTCTGGACATTATAATGTGTATCAATCAAACTACATGGGTAAACTTTTGTTTCTCACAATGGTAATTGGAGGATATTGTTGAGAGGGTCAGTCTGTAAAACCATCCAATCAGCTACAACAGAAACTTGCACAGAATACAGGATGGATTTCATGTCTTAGACACAAGTTGGGTTTAAAATCATGGATGCTTTAACATTACGCATAGATATCTTTCTCAAACAAACAATCCACTCTGCCAAAAATGATTTGGTTACCATGGCCACCTAATGGTAAAACAACGCTTGCAATTAGCAGAGCTATTCTGATATTGCAATTGTAATTATGTGTGCAGTAATAGATTAAGGTCAGTGATTTATGGTGTAAATTAAACCGCAATTAAAGCGGAGTTCATTTTCTCCTTTGTAATACCAGAGGAAGCATGTTAAATCGAAATTACTTTTAAAAACAATAGATTTGAATGGCTTTAATGTCCGAACCATGAATCACTAGCCGTTCGGTCGCCAGTCACATTTTGAACAACCCGACCAGTGAAACAGCACTGCGCTTTCTTCCTTGGCGATGTTAACCTTTTCTTAACATCACCTGTTCAGATGACACATTGAAGTGCCTCCTTTCTTTCCTGCTACACACTCTAGAGGAAATGTTCAACACAACTCTTTTATAAGCCTCTCATCCTTCAGCTATATATGTATTAATTATTTGATACTGCTGTTACTGAGAGTTGTGTTGTAATCGGACTGCCCTTTCCCACTTGGCAGAGTTAATTAAGTGTAAAATGGATGGAGGTGGGAGGGACGGGAGGGACGGGAGGGACGGGAGGGACGGGAGGGACGGGGGGGGCGATGGGAACGAAAGCTTGGCAAGGACCTTGATACTCGAAGCACTAGTGAAAGGATCAGGACACCGATGGGGCCTTCAACTGCCACTCAAACTCGGACCAGCACAGCAAACCTAAGAGAAGATGGATTACGGCCATTTGTGATGCTATTAGTGCTATTGAATGGGTCTGTTGCTCACCGCAGCTTTTACTGGCTGGTCCAGGATCAGCATGCGTGCTGAGTGCTGACATTGTAGACCAAAGCAAACTGTCCTTTTTCTTGGTTTCCAAATAAGAATGACTCGGCCTCTATAGTTGAGTGCTTTTTAATGAAAAATCAGTGCATGTTTTGTAATGCCCAAATAAGATTGAATCATCGAATCTGCTACGTGAGATTAAAAGTTAGGGTAAGAAAAAAATAAAAAAAATAATAATAATTTCATTGTACCCTGACTGTGCAGAGCAGAGTTGAAGTCAAGTCAAGTCACCTTTATTTATTTATACACTGTAAAAAATTTGCTGTAGTTATGCAGCTGTTTGCCAGTAACTTACTGTAGATTTAAATTTATGCTATTTACTGGCAACAGTTTGTTCAAAGTTAAATGAACATTAAACATTAACAAGTCTTTGTCTTTACAGAATAAAACTATAAAATAACAATCAAAAGCAAAGCATCC
Organism: Rutilus rutilus; assembly: GCF_951802725.1. Classification (NCBI taxonomy): domain Eukaryota; kingdom Metazoa; phylum Chordata; class Actinopteri; order Cypriniformes; family Leuciscidae; genus Rutilus; species Rutilus rutilus. The sequence goes on along the minus strand of NC_140210.1, from coordinate 19,756,893 downwards.
TGGGAACCAGAAATCTTCATCAACCTTTTTCTGTTTTTTTTTTCCTTCAGATTTTGGTTCCCAGAATGCTTTGCATGAGGCTGTTATTTTAGTTTTATTCTGTAAAGATAAAGACTTGTTAATGTTTAATGTTCATTTAATTTTGAACAAATTGTTGCCAGTAAATAACATCAATTTAAATCTACAGTAAGTTACTGGCAAGTAGCTGCCAGTAATACTGTAATTTCTACAGATTTTTCTAACAGTGTATCTATATACAATACAGATTTTCAAAGCAGCTTTACAGTGATAACAGGAAAATAATGCAATAAAGTTTGTTTCTTGAAGAAAATATCGTCATAGTCCAGCTTAAGTAAGTTCAGTGATGGTTCATATTTGTTGTAAAAAAGTTATTAATTTAGTTCATTTATATATCTAGCCGCTCTGGAGAAAACAGTGATGTCATTGTCCAGCTCCGTTCAGTTCTCATATAATGGTGTCAATGCAGGCAGATCAATAATATTGAATATTAAATGTTGAATATTAAATGTCCCCAACTAAGCAAGCCAAAAGCCAAAGGCGAAATAGGCGACAGTGGCAAAGGTGATGGGGTCCAAATCAACACGGGACCCAAATGACTTTCATTGTATAACAAAAATTTTTTTCAAAATATCTTCTTTAAAGAAAGGGTTGCGAATGGAAACGAATGAAGTCAAGGTCTGCACACTTAGTAATGTATTTATTGCTTGTGTTTTAAATCTGTCATCCAAGTTTGCGGTCCAACCCAAGCATTTTTTATTTTTTTTATTTTTTTCAGTCCCTCTGAAGGAACTTTCACAGAGGTGGTAAAGGATTGGCAGTAAATTGAAATGACACTCCAAGAGATTAAGAAAGGCATTTCATCAGCGTCTGAATTCATGGGACACATACGCCTCCAGATAAGAGGCAAACCAGAGATGCCAGTTTAATTAAAACTATCGCTGAACAACCCTGTTATAAGGACAGAATACTGTTTGCCTCATCACCACTGTTTTAATGACTCCTCTTTTTCTAAATCTATTCTTGTCCTGTCGTCTAATGAAAAGGGCCACTGGTGATACTTCAAAGTTCATATAACATGTTTATCATAATTCATTAGAAATGTAATAACAAGATGACTGTGAAATTACAAACAGCTCCACAAAGCAATTACATATCAAGTACATGTTGTTCATTAGAAGCACCCTGCTTAATTAATTAGAGAGAATTACATGAACACTATAATGTAAGTGTGACGCTCTACAGAAGAGTCACTGTTATATGAAGCCCTTCAACGCAATTCACAAAATGCTGATTCAATAGATGCAATGTTACAACATATCATAAATGCTGCTCCGAAATCATTTCCACACAATTTTTTAAAAGTAGCTCCCTCCTGTGTTTCAAATACAAAAAGGCTTGGTAATAAATAAAAAAGCCAGAGGGTGTGATTCTTTACTCAATAACATAAAAGCTCTAAAATGATAATAAAAAATATTTTGTCAGCCACTCTGATAGATTGACAGCTACTGAACCTAGTCGAGCGATTGATCTATCTGGTTTGAGCTGTACTCTGCATATTTCCCTTTTATAATATAGTGTTTCCCTGCGGTAGTTCTAGATTGACCGTATGGTATGTATTATGTTGTTTTCATGATTTACCTATAGCTTAAAAGTAAAGGCACAGAACACTGGATCATTATCTTGATATAAGAACTTTTATGTGAGGCTTGAGTGCAGGAATGGTGCTTTTAAGAATCGCTCATTTAATGAATAAAGACATTTGCCTGGTTTAAACATCGATCCTTTGAAATCACAAACCTCAAACCGAATACAATAAATCAAGTGAATTGGAGAGAAGCAAATCTCCTGGCAACAGATGCCAATCAAATGTAAACACACTTGCCAGATCAGTACGTGTTTGCAATCTCTTTCCCTCTCCTTTTCAGAGAGAGAGAGAGGGAGAGGGAGAGGGAGAGGGAGGGAGAGAGAGCGAGAGAGAGAGAGAGAGATAGAGAGAGAGAGAGAGGAAGAGAGAGGGAGAGAGAGGCAGAGATACTGTATGATAACACTAAGATCACCATTCACTGTAAACAACAACAACAACAACATGTTTTTTTTAATGGAAAAGAGTGTTAGATTTCTACAGTAAAAACCTGTTAATTGGTCAACTGTAAGTTAACCCAAACTTTGCATATATGGTAAAATCAAATGACATACTTTTCAATGCAAAACATATAATTTTACTGTAAATATTTTTTTTAAGTGAAACTTATTAATGATCTTTATATCATTAAAAAGGCAATATGCATTCTTGAACAGTTTTTTCACTGTTTTTTATAAGTAAACAGGTTTAATTATCTTTTCACTGAAGGAGAAAACCCTGACAAACCAGCACATTTGTTTATATTTCATTTAAAAAGGTTAGTTTTTTTCTTATTTTTGTTATCGATTATGTTAACTGGAGTGTTTCATGTTAATTTTAGAGAATGCTTGTTGCATTCTTATAGTGTCATTCGCATTATCCTGATTGTGTTTTGTGTTCTAAGTTATTATTGGCCACAGTTGCTAGAGAGAGACCAACTTCCATTGAGCCACATGTGTTCCGACGAAAACACCTTACAGGAACAAATAGACTTTCACAGCTCAAATAGGGTATTGGCATATACAGTTAGGAAATGTAAAATATACAATCAGCAAAATATCCACCTATCCTATATGCAACATCATCGTTCTCATGGTAAACTTCTGGGAACCACAGTTGCTACCCTAAATGTACCATTTTACAGTGCAGTGCCGTCACAAATCTCCCATACAGCTGTTCTCCAGTGTGATCTGTGGAGCTGTCCAGTGCCAGAGGTGCTGAAACACACAATCCCTCAGCGGAACTCTTTTTTTCTTTTGTGAAAAACGCATGAACATAAGCATTGAATTGAGCAATAAGATAAGAATCCTCACGAGTTAAAAAGTTGTTTTCAAAAATACCACTGCATATGGATAAATGAGGATGCACGCGATGGAAATGCCTGGAGTGGGAAGGCGATCGAGGGAGGGGTTGAACGGGGGAAAGACTCGTTTTTGCAGAAACCCATAGTGCATATAAGATTTGTTAGCGAAATATCCGAACTAGACTATTTGTGAAATGACATATGATCATTATGCTTCAGAAGCAGCCCCAGACATCGGCACCTATGCCTTTAATGGCCGCAACTTGAACGAGGGTTATTGAAATGCACCCCACGCACAAAACCCAGCACCGCACTGATCCCCAAACACACACTACACGCTGCAAACAGCAGCAACACGTCACATCAGCAACTCACCTTCAGTGCCTCGATGTCCAGCGATGCCGATCGCTCCATATCGAAAGATAAAGTCTAACACAAAAGTTGTATATCTAGCCTTGTAGTTCCCCAGCGAAAGCCAGCCCAGTTCTCCGAGCCGCGGCGGATTCCCTCAGTCTCATTCCCGCTGATCACGACTCCAGCGACAGCCTCAACTATTCAATAGCCTATATAACTAGTCACTCAGAGTGTCCCAACAGCAGTAACGTGACATAAACAGACTTGCGTGTCGCTCTCCGTTTTCCTCTCCGAAGGCAAAAGTGTTTCTGTCAGTAAGAGACCGTGCTGTCATTGAGAGCGTTGAGCGCGAGACTGGCACGTTTGCAGCAACCCTGGTTGATCAGTCTATCAAATCATCCTTTTGCGGTATATTTCAAGAATATCGGTTCGGATCCGAGCAGGCGGATGAGGAGGAGGCTGTCAGCTCCCTGGTGTGATCCGACTGATTGATTGATTGGTTGACTGATTGACTGAATGATCGTTTGATTGGACAGGGCGCACTCCGCTGCTGCCCTACTTGGTGATCTCCAGAAACCTCCCGTGTCCTAACGCGCTCCTCCAGCCGAGTCCCGGTTCTCTGAGTACGGACTCTCTGTCTGGGAGAGGGAGTCTGAGGAGGGAGGGATGGATGGAAGAAAAAAAGGGAGAAGATCTTCCTCGAGTGGATTGTGAGTGAATTTTTCTGTCTTTGGCGGCGTGATGACTATCCAGACAAGCCTGGTGACTTGCACAGTCCCCTTAGTCTTCTGCGTGGAGAAACGAGCCGGTTCTTTTCATCACTCAGAAAATAAACTGTCCTGCTAGTTATTCTCCTGGGTCCTAGAGCCAAGAGAGAGAGAGAGAGAGAGAGAGAGAGAGAGAGAGAGAGAGAGAGAGAGAGAGAGAGAGAGAGAGAGAGAGAGAGAGAGAGAGAGAGAGAAACGCAATGCTATTTAAGTATTAATTCGCATGCGTGTGTGTTGCATCTCAAGTGCACAATGTTGACATTTCCTCTTTAAAAATTTCAAAAGTGAATATTTCAATGCAGAATATTCACACTAAAAGTGTTAGTAATTAAAGAATGTAAAAATGCATTACTACTATAAACATATATATATATATTAAGTAATGTATTACCATATAATTGTATGGACAATTTTATATTTAAATGCATAAGGTTTTTATACTAAAATATTGTTTGTAAAAGGACTGTTGGTAAAGATGTTTTGGTACTGTTCAAATAAAGGTTTTTTTTTTTTTTTGCAGTGAACCATTTTGGGTTCTCAACAGAACCTTTCAGTGGTCAGTTAAAAAAAAAATATTAAACGTTTTGTTTTTCTTAGTGTGTAGAACATTTTAATAATCTAAAGTACCTTACCTTTTGTGCAATGGAAGGTTCCATGGTCCATGGTTGTTGAAGGTTCTTTATGGAACCATAGTGTAGTAGCCTATATGTTTTACGTTCACTGTGGATTTTCAGTAGCAAACTGATTTTAACAGAGCAAAAAAAGTAGCAATACTTACATTATATTATATGATATATGCAGTTAGAAAATGTAAAATACAATGACATAATGTCCAGTTCGAGCAGCCACAGCTGGCAGTTTTTACTGTACATTTAATAATCTGCACGTGCACAATTCATTCACATTTGGTGTGTAGTTTAAAATGAGAAAATTACTTTAAAAGAATTTCTAAAAATAACCTACACAGCAGTATTACAGCTGAAATCATTGTTCCAAATGCAGGGCTTGCATTGAGGATCTTTTTTTCATTGTGCCACTCTGCAATTAATCATTCCTTGGCATGGATTTTACATGCGCACCTGACCTCAGCTGGGTATATTTTGCCAGCCCCAGCTCCGGTGACGTCAACTCCCAGTCTAGGACCCAAATTAACAGCCCACCGTAAAGTGAGCTGAAGCGACAGTGAGACAGATTTCAAGTGGTACAGCTCAACAGCAATCGTGTGTGTTCGAGCATCCGTGCCTGTCTGTGTGTGAGAGAGATTCACATGCAGTCTATAGGGCTGAAAGAGACACACAAAGAGAACATGTATAGGTTTAAAAACTGTGTCCTAGATAAATGGAAATCATTCATCATCCACTGTCTTGCAAATTCTGGACTGTTATTCCTGGATGAGGTTCAACTAAACATGTCGCGTTCAGCTGTGGCTGTCTGTCTCACACATCTGCGTGAGGGATTATTAAGGTGATATTCATACCGAATCTTTTATAAACACCTGCAGTGTGTTTATAACAGACAACCTATTAAATGTGAGTCAGACATGTCATCTTTCTCAAAATAAGACCACTTGACGTCAGTGACGTCAAGGTTAAAGGGCTAAAAGAGAATCTTAACCATTTGATTCCAGCATAAGTATTGAAGTCTGACATTTGCTACATGCATCATATTGAATGACATCAGTGTTTACCCTGTCTGACCTTATATTCAATTCTGCATAGAGATGCATGCTGGCCAAATAAAATACATAATTTGCTACAGAGTGAGTCAGATTCTTAAAGGGAAATGGAACGGTCCAGCCATGCACTTAGCTTGTACGTGAGCTAATAAAAAAGATGAAAGAATTGTTATTTATGTCATCTAAGAACATATTGTTCTTGGGATAAAATGCATACAAATTCAAGTTCAGGAGAGGCTTATCTAAATCTTTATAGAAACTCCAATGGAACATGCATCTTTTTAATCTCTCATGCATATATATCCCATCGTTCGCAATCATACATGCAAGCATCAGAGCGTACTGTATATTAGTCATAGCATTCAACCTTTGGGCAATTTGTGTGAAAAGGACGTTATTTTTTCTAACAATAAAATGTGAAAAGCTATAATAGCTGCGCTCCCCTTTTAATGGTTTCTCACCCTAGTGACCTCTCAGCTGCTACTAGAGTAAAACAACTCAAAGATGTAGCCTATTATGACAAAGAAACAAGAAAGACAATATATGATAAATATAATAAAACAGTGGGCCTACTTTGAAGACATTATGGTGTTATTGCAACATCTACAATGAATGTGCATGTTCTTTACAGTGACTTAAAGAGACATTTAACATTTAATCTTGAAATAATAGTAGCCTATATAAGCAGGTGAGAAATTACAAACAAACAAATTGTTACGGTGGGACTGAGACAAGAGGCGTGTGGATCCATTGCAAAGCCTTTTATTTACAAAAGATGTGTTCAGAACAGGCAGGGGCCCAAACCAAGGCAGGTATGATATGGACAAGACAAAGAGCATTCCAGGGACAGGCGAGGGTCAACAAACGTAGAACGTAATCCAGTGGACAAGGCAAGAGGATAAACCAAATAACCAGGCTGAAGTCCAGGCGTGAGGCAAACAGTATCCGAACAGGGCAAGACGAAAGGGGTAATCCGAGGCGAGCAAGAGTCCAGGGCAGGCAGAGAGAAGGCAGAACACGGAAAACCAGGCTAGGATCAAAACACAGGGCAAACAAGCAAGAGTAAGACTAGAACAGACTAGGAACACTAGGATTGGCTCCTTAAAGATACTATGAGCTAGACAGCGATATTTGCTAACAATACTCGGCGATCGGTGAGCTTGTGCATCAGTGTTTTATAGTCCTTGTGATTGACTACAGGTGTGGAAATAATTAAAGCCATGGAACCTGGGAAATGTAGTCCAGGGTAACATGTAACTGTGTGTGCAGTGAAAAAAGTCTTAATGGTGAACGGGTGATGGAAACAGTAGGCATAGAATATGTGACAGAGCCCCCCTCCAAGGAGCGGCTTCCAGACGCACCTAAAACAGAATAATCCAGGAGGGTGGTGGAGCGGAAATGAAACGGGGAGGACGGAGGGCCAGGACCATGTGGTAGTAGAAGGACTGAAGACAGAGTCAAATCGGGAAGCCAGGGAGGAGCAGATTGAGCAAGCGGCCAGGGCAATGCAGGTTTGATAGACGGCCAGGCCAGAGCAGGCTGGACAGACGGCCAGGGCGGAACAAGCAGGGTTGAAGACCACCACGGCCGAGCAGATGGAACAGAAGACCACCAGAGCAGGTCATAAGACCACCCCGGCAGAGCAGACAGAACTTTGGTCCACCAGAGCTTGTCAGCAGACCACCACGGTGGCCCAGATGGATCAGGGACCCACGGCAAAGACTGAAACCTAAGGAAAACTGAGACATAAAACACAGACAATGTTTTCACGGCCCTAAGGACCGAGGCAGGAAATGCCACGGGTTCAATCAGAATCTCTCTGGGAGTGACTGGATGAACATACAGTAAAAATAAATAAATAAATAAGGTTCATGAATGGAAACTAGGTACCCTGGTAATCCAGAGTTCTCGCGAGAGTACAAGTTGAATTTGCTCAGCGAGTTACTCTGGTGTCGATTAAATGATGCCCCTCTATCTGAGCTGCACCAGTCACATCGGGTTATCTGATATAGGCGGGCCAGAGGCGAGATGACGACAGTGCTGCAACGTCGAAGTCATTAGTAAACATTGCAAGATGGCTATGGATTAACACCATTTGTTTGAAATGGCTTTGGCCGCTACAATGAAAGATTTAGACTTTTTCTCTAAAAGAGGAACAGAAGACGGCGCTTGAATTGTTCCTTTGGGGAGACAGTTCAAAATCACAAGCATTGACTGAAACTAGAGTGGATAACAATTCACACATTGGCTCATTGAAGGAAATTGACTTGGAGAAAATTCAGAAACAGATTCATTATAGGCAGATATTTCCAAATGGAGTGTATTGATAGGGACTGAATAAACAGACTGTTTAAAACCAAAAACATTGACTGAAATTGGCAAGACAGACAGTTCAAAATCAGACACATTAGGGAGAACTGGATGGGTAGACAGTTCAGAATTAGACTCATGAATAGGAACGGGATAGTCAGAGTATTCCTTTGTGGCATCTTTGGTCATGACAAAGATACTGGAGCCGACAGGAAGCTCCTGTACGGTTTCTAGGGTCGTGACAGAGCTAACAGGGCAGATAAAAGGTTCCTTTATGACCTCTGTGGTTGGTTCAGAACCGAGCGAGTGTTCAAAAATAGCCTCCTCGGCCGGTTTAGAACAGGATGGCAGTTCATAGATGGCCTCCGTGGCCGGGTCAAGACAGGATGAAAGTTCGTAAACGGCCTCTGAGGTCGTTTCAGGGCAGGACAACAAGGGTTCAGAGATGGTCTCCATGGCTGGTCTAGGACAAGACAATAGTTCATAATCGGCCTCCGGAGCCGGTTCACGAAAGAATGAAAGTTCACAGACAGCCTCTGCGGCTGGGTCGAGACAGGACAAGAGTTCACAAACTGCCTCCGTGGCCGATTCAAAACAGGACGAGAGTTCATCGGTAGACACCACCACCGCGCCAGGAGCTGAAGCGAGTGCCACCGTCTCATGAGGTTCTGCAGCGTAATCCGCCACTTCTGGAGATTCAGCGGTGGTGTATGTGGCCCAGATACACCATAAAGCGAACCCCATTATGGGGAGCGCTGCAGACAGGGGAAGAAGTTCAGGAACAGGAGGGCTAGAATGAGTTGGTTTGGGGATACCAGCTGTGCGTACTGACACCAGCAGTGGATCCTCCACGCTGGATGCCAACCTCTGACGCTTGATGACTGTTTCCCCTGACAGATAGAAGAAGAATAGAATAGAATGAGGCATTTATATAGCGCTTTCATATGTACTACTGTACACCCAAAGCGCTTTACAATCATATCAGGGAATCTCTCCTCAACCCCCACCAGTGTGCAGCATCCACTTGGATGATGCGACGGCAGCCACAGTACAACGGCGCCAGTGCGCTCACCACACACCAGCTACAGGTGGAGAGGAGAGAGAGTGATAGAGCCAATTCAATGTAAGGGGATTATTAGGAGGCCATGATTGGTAAGAGCCAATGGGTGGAATGTGGCCAGGACACCGGGGTTACACCCCTACACCCCTGACAGATCAGAGGAGGGTTGCGGTACGACAACTGCAACAAGACGTGGCTCTGAGGTGGTAGACCTGACGTTGCGAGGTTCTAGGAGATCTGCTGAGACGCGACGAGGCTCTGGAAGATCAATGGAGACATAAACAAGCTCTTATACGGCCACCATTATAGGCACGGAAGTAATGACGCATTCCTCCGCGACCCCCACAGTGAAAAAAGAGCCAGTTAACAGTACGGAGCGATGTCCGAGGACCCTCATGGATTAATCGAGACTTTAAGGGTTGATTTATGCCTTCACAAAAAAAAAAGTAAATGAGAACACAATCAGGCAGATCAGACAAACATGCTACATCCAAAAACTCCTGAATATATACCTCTAGCGGTTGCATACCCTTGCAAGGTTCATACCTGACCAGTGTCCTTTAGAAAAGCCGCTGGATCCTCGTTTGGCTGAGTATTCTGTTACGGAGGGACTGAGACGAGAAGCATGCGGATCCATATGCAAAGCCTTTTATTTGCAAAAGATGTGTTCAGAACAGGCAGGGGCCCAAATAAAGGCAAACAGGTATGATATGGACAAGACAAAGAGCATTCCAGGGACAGGCGAGGGTCAACAAACGGAGGACGTAATCCAATGGACAAGGCAAGAGGATAAACCAAATAGCCAGGTTAAAGTACAGGCGTGAGGCAAACAGTATCCTAACAGGGCAAGACGAAAGAGGTAATCTGAGGTGAGCAAGAGTCCAGGGCAGGCAGAGAGAAGGCAGAACACGGGAAACCAGGCTAGGATCAAAACACAGGGCAAACAAGCAAGAGTAAGGCCCAATCCTAATTCTCTATCCTTCCCCTTCCCCTTCCCCCTTTCCCCCTTACCCCCTTACCCCCTTACCCCTTACCCCCTACCCCCTTACCCCCTTACCCCCTACCCCCTACCCCCTACCCCTTACCCCTTACCCCCTTACCCCCTACCCCCTTACCCCCTTACCCCCTACCCCCTTACCCCCTTACCCCCTACCCCCTACCCCCTACCCCTTACCCCTTACCCCCTACCCCTTACCCCTTACCCCCTTACCCCTTACCCCCTTACCCCCTTACCCCTTTCCCCCTTACCCCTGCAGACTAGGAACACTAGGATTGGCTCTGTAAAGATGCTATCAGCTAGACAGCGATATTCGCTAACAATGCTCGGCGATCAGTGAGCTTGTGCATCAGTGTTTTATAGTCCTTAGCCGCGTTTCCACTGTCGGGCCAGGGCCGGGCCGTGCTAGTGCGTGCCAGGGCCAGTAGCGTTTCCACTGTCACTTCCGGGGCTTGATCGGGGCTTACTCGGGGCCAACGGCCAGGATTTCTGGCCCGTCGAATACCTTAGGCCAAAGCGGGCCAGCTCGGGCTAGAGGAGTGGTTACCAACAGAGGAGGAGTTTACCATTGGGAGAAAATAAAATAATTTAAATCGCGTTCATGTTTGAATGCCTTCTGTTTGTGATGCAAAAGACTATGCGCGCTAGCCGTTACCATAGTAAACATAGTAAACATAGTAAACGCTTGAAGATACGCGTAAAAAAAACAACAACATAGCGAACGCTTGAAGAAATCAGACCAATCTAAAAGGCTATCACAGTCATGTTTTTATTTTATCTGTCATAGCCTAACTTACGTCTCGTCTCTTTAAACCGGACTATCAAAAAAAATGTTCGGAAGCTTCCTCTGTTTCTCTGACTGAAAATATCTGTATGGGAGTCGAGAGAGTGCTAAAGCTCCTCAGGTCGTATGGCATATATTTGTAGAAATTATAATTTTTTCTAAATGTGATGCAAATATGTCCTGTAACTAAGTTACCAGATAAAGAAACAGACGCGACTGAAAAAGTAAGTGTGTCCTCTTTCTTTTGTGAAATAGACCTAACGGTAATTTATTTCTGAGTGACTAATGTGCAATTTTTACATAAATTAATTCATTATGATCAATGTATCACTTTTTATTGTAAACCTGTGGTAAAACATCGATGCTTGGGTTTTAAATATTCAAGTAGCTGCTAAACAAACAAACAAACAAAAAGCTAGCAAACGGCCGCTTTTATCGTGTTTGTTTTCAACGCTGTTTCCAGTGATTTCTGATTAGTTTTCTGATAAAACTTCCATTTGTTGGTGAAATGATGGTTTAGTGTGACGTTGTCCCAGAGAGGCGTGTTACGGGCGTGTTTTAGTGAAGCGCTGTGGAGCTTCTGGCCCGACAGTGGAAACGCATGCCCGGTGCTATTGGCCCGAGGCTATTAGCCTGGCACGGCCCGTTTAAAGCCCTGGCCCGGCCCTGGCCCGACAGTGGAAACGCGGCTCTTGTGATTGACTACAGGTGCGGAAATAATTAAAGCCATGGAACATGGGAAATGTAGTCCAGGGTAACATGTAACTCTGTGTGCAGTGAAAAAGTCTTAAGAGTAAACGGGTGACCTCTGTTGGTGAGTGGACGGAAATGGTAGGCGTAGAATACGTGACACAAATAAACAAATACACAAACAAACAAACAAACAAACAAACAAATAAATAAATTGACATACCACTGTGCAGTAAAACAAAAATCTATAGGCTTTACTTTACAATTGTGAATAGTTTTTTAGTGAAAAAAATGTTTTGGCTTTAATTGAAATGATGATAATAATAATAATAATAATAATAATAATATTAATAATAATAATAATAATAATTCGTTTTATTATTATCATTATTATTATAAAAGGATAATAACGATAAGGTATTATCCTTTATTATTTGATATTATTTAAGCATTGTAATATTATAAATAGCTCTTTATTTAACCCTTTAGAACATTACATAAACATTTTTAAAAGTTGTGATTTCTCATTTTTGCCATGTCATGCATTCTTCATATTCAATATCATTCTATATTAGAAAACACTTTTTGGGTTTGCCCCCCATTGGCAGGAACTGGAGATACAGCAAGGCTAAAGCCTATTTAAATGTGTTCATCTTCCTCTCTGAGCGCTAAGACTGTGACAAAACAACAATATAGGCCTATTTTTAAAAATAATTCACTAAATTGCTGGAGCATTTTGGAGGATTTTACATGGTATTCCCATTGTTACTGCATGCATTTAAAATCCAGGTAATAAAAACTACAAGTCCCACAAAGCAATTGTGTGGTCTCTGGTTGGATGCGATTGTAGCCAATCAAAGCGCTCAGCAGAACTGATGCGATAAGAGCATCTTCCATCATGGCGGTGGTATACAAGGGATTCCCATTCAACATGCCGTTTGCATCCTTATTGTTGATTCTGCTGTTATGTCTTCAGTCTGGAGGAGGTCAGAAGAAAAAAGAGGTACTGATGCATTCATGAATCTACCTTTCACAGCACCCAGTGATGTTGATTTCTGGTAAAGTCCTACTGTGTCCGTGTCCAAATAGCATATTACCCGGCGGTCGGCACAGACGCACAGTTAAATCATGTTGACATTTAAATTACCCAGAAAAACGGCTATAAAATGTAACAGGAAGCTGCTCCATTATTAACATATGTTTTTTGCATGAATGTTCTAGCAGAATATGCCAGACCATTGTGATTGTCAACGTAGCGTGCGCGTGTCCGTGTGACGCTGTGCGCGTGTCCTCATAATGATAGTAAATCTAAGATTTCATTCTAAATGAACGTTAAACACACGTTAAACATATAATGATTTGCTTTTGAAAAAGTGGCGCTATTTATTTCATACACGTTATAAAAGTTACATGGCTCTCCTAATATTCCTATCCAAATTGTGTAGATTACCATTATCATTGAAATCCAATGATAATACTAACCATCACAACTCAATGAACTCTCAAGTTCTTTTATTACGTTTATTTATTTATTAAATTAATCAACTGTTAGCATATTAAGTGACATATGGCTTTTGTAACATTCATAATATATGATCTATTTGATTAATATTACCAGTAATTGTTAAATTAACCCACATTTTCCTTTAACATCTCAAAAACACATTTACATTGAAGTAGGCCTACCGGTATCAGGTTGATACTTGACTCATAGAGGTTAATAATATTGAAATTAATATGAATTAAATACTCATTACTTTTTTTTACCATGCGTTAATGTAATAATTCTGAATTGCCATTAAAAGAAAATGCAGTGTTATTGAATGTCAGAATGTCAGGTGAACTGCTAGACAGAGTCTAGACAGTCTCTAGATAGTTTCTCTCTCTCTCTCACTCTCTCTCTCTGTCTCTCGCTCTCTCTCTAAAATATGATGTGTATTTGACCTTTTCCTCTCACCTGCAGCAGAGGAGCAGGGAAATGATCATATTGGGAACAAATCAGGCAAAGTACTGAAGCAGCAACTTTCCGCTTCCCCCTCCTGCATTTTAAAATAATTTCTTCATATTTTCTCTTCTTTTTCTCCCTCTCTTTCCTGCCCCTGTGCTCTGCGGGTGCTGAGAAGGGCAGTATTTTGACTCCCTGTCTTTAAGCCTTCATTTATCTGTTCAGGTTTGCACTGCCCTCTACAAGCGAGAGAGGAATATTGGAGAGTGAGTAGGGGTGATTTTTTCTTTTCTTTTCCCCCCTAAGCTCAGCTACTCGTTCATTCATCATCACAGGCAAAATTTTGTGTGTCTTGTATCTTGGCTTGACTAATGTGAAGAGGGAGGAAAAGATGGTGTAAGCAGTTTTGAGCTGCTTGAGTTGCAGAGTCTTTGTTTGCCTTTGTTTCCTTTTTGAGTTGGCCTGAGGTGGACTCTTCTTTATAGTGTTTAAAGATGACTTGCCGATTTATTTCTTCACATTTTGGCCATTACTTGTTTACTCTCAGGGAGGGGCATGAGATGAGATTTCTATTCAGGTGCTGTTTTCTGATTTTATTCCTGGCATTTTGAGGATTTGGCTGCAAAATTTATTTCCAGCTTTATGATGGTGTTATTATAATGCATCTATATATATATATACATATATACATACATACATATAAAAATCAGTATAACCCAAAATAGGCTTCTCCTATACATGGCTGTGTCCAACCCTTGTTTGGATGTGTTTACTTAGCAGCGGCTCTTAAATCATACCCATGGGCTATGTTGAATCATTCCCAAAGAATGAGTCAAATGAATATTTGCTCAAAGTTATTTTTGTCTGGACGTCACGCTCTGTTCGGTGTTAAAGCATACGTAGTGGTTTTGCTTATGGATGGTAGATTTTATTAGTGGTTTTGCTAATGGATGGTAGATTCCCCATTCGATTGGTAGCTTTGTATATGGACAAGGTACATACATATTAATAATCCCTACAAATATTTTTAGCCATTAAAGTTGTGATAGAATGTAATGTAAGTAATATGTTTTGTGTGATGGTTTCAGGTTAGGCTGTAATTTAGGTTAAATGAATTTATTACATTTATTGTAAATCACTATGGGACGGTAAGATTTTAAAAATTGTTCTTTAAAGAAGTCTCTTATGCACAACAAGGCTGCCTATATTTGTAAAAAAAAGAAAAAAAAAAGATACAATAAAAACACCATTGTGAAATATTATTACAAAAATACCTGTTTAGTAAGTTAATGTATTTTAAAATGAACTTTCAGCATCATTACTCCAGTCTTCAGTGTCACATGATCCTTCAGAAATCATTCTAATATGCTGACTTGGTGCTAAAGAAACATTTCTTATGATTATTAATGTTGAAAAAAAAAAAATGAAAAAAAAATATATATATATATAATTTTTTTTTTTTTTTTACATTTATAATGACCCCAAACCTTTGAAACAGTAGCCGGTAATTATTTATAGGGTTGATATATTTGCTATATAGAATTTATATAGCCTACTGTACAGAAATCAATCAGTATTATTCAAACTGTTAAACAGAGTACACTTTTTGAAGATTATAAAAAATATAGAGCCCCGATTATATGCTCCAAATATCAAACTAGTCAGACATTTGGCTAAAATATAAACACCACACACTCTTAGAAAAAAAAGGTTAAATGGGTTTCTATATAGAACCCTAGGGTTATTTACTCAATCTATGCCAAAAAGGTTCTGTAAGGAGACATGCCTTAAATTATTGCATAATACTTTCAGGTTTAACAGGTTATTTCATTTTTTTTTTTTTTACAGTGAATGTTTACAAGCTGTTTAATTCATACAATTTGATAAAAAATCGATAAACAAAATGAATTCAAACTAAATCCATAATATGATCCAGCGATGTGAACCTCTAAAAGGTTTTACAGTGTGAAGCACCTGACAGAACCTTTTCTCCGGAGAGTGCAGTATCAGCTAATACGATTTGGTCTGATATATTCTACAGTTAGCCTAGTTCTGCTGCTTTTTCTCTGTTGGACTTGCGGGATCCTCTGCTGTCTCGATTCCTCATATATCTCTGGTAGAACATTTCTTGTAATATCTGCCTCAGGAATATGTCCGGGCCCATGATCACTCCATCCTGACTCTAGCAGCTGGAGTTGAAGAGCAGTGTGATCCCCCCTCTCACTTCAGCTCTCAAACTGCAGCTCGACTCATTACTGCTCCGAATGGCACTGGGGCAAAAGGCTTGAAAGAGTTTATGTTCTGAAACAACTGAAATGTTTGAAGTCTTGAAGCCTCCCTCTCGCTGGGGTGAACAGTGCGAGAAGGGCCACCCTGCTGAGTGTTTGATGAAGGCAGTTTAATTCTAAAAGCTCAGAGGCATAATGATGCATACGTGTAGCCATCCATAGATAGGAAAAGCGCATCATGCTGCTCTGCCTCTCATTCTTTCCCCTTTTCCTTTATTTCTCCGTCTTCTCATTCTCGCTAACTTTTTTTTTCCTCTCCGCATCGTGATGGACTGCTCTCGCTAAGCATTGATCTCTAGGATTGGGAACACTGTTTCAGCGTGCCAACCTGCATATATACATTTCCATAATGAGTCTCAAGACTCAGCAAGATTCTAATTCTAAATACATCACGGCTCACTGCAAATTAATCTCCTCGAGAATGATGATGTCTCCAGAGCATCGGGAGGTAGTTTTACATAAAAAAAATTTGTGGCCACTGTTATTGAAAGGGACACTGGAGGCAAAGGAGATGAAACGATTGGCAGAAGATGAATGGATGAAATGATTGGGTCGGACTCGTACTTGTGTTACAGCTTAAGCACTATGGCTCAACATGTTAAAGGTTGCTTCTACATGCTTCAGTTTTTTTTAATAGTGCACTTTTAATTCTTTAGGTTTAGAAAAATTCATGTTTAATTCAATGCGTTACTTGTCATTTATTTGTACAGTAGTTTGTTTTTTGTGAAATTTACTAGCAATTTCTGTGTGAATTTTTTTTTCATTATACAGTAAATCCTACGCCAAATTTTATGGAGTGGGTCGTGTCATAGGGGCTGCCATTTTGAGGTCACACGACCAGCTGAAAAACATTTTGCTTTATATCTGTTATTGGACACTTTTGCTCACAGTATATCGTCGTTGTCAGGCAGAAATCTCGATATTTAGTTTTTTTTTCTTCTTTTTTTTCCATTACTATTGGTCAGCCCTCACGTCTTTCTGTGGGTTTTGAAAAAACAGTAAGCAATAACCAGTTCTGTCTTAAATAGCCTGTGCGTAGGAGCTTCATCCTTAATAACTAACATGAGTTTTTGCCCAAACTACAGAAAACAAAAAAACTAATGACGGACAAAATACTTATGTCCAAAATTCTCTGAAATACGCTGGTCAAAAACCTTGTAACTCCATTTGAAGCTTGATTTTGGTGTTAATAATATAATGACACATGCAAGTGTCTGACTATATAAAGCCACAATATCAACTTTGACAACGCAGTGTTTAGGCTAATTATTAAAAAAAATACAGTGTTTTTTCCATTTCTAGTGTTAAGCACTATTCGCACGGGATTAGTATTACCCCTGGACCTCTGTAATTAAGAAATTACCCCCTGACGTCTGTGTTTTTGGTGGCTCATTCACACGGGCAAATAAATGTCCGTAATTCCCTCGAGTTTACGGACTTTACAGCGTGCGCCCACCCATTCACACTTCACTAGCTGAACGTGCTGAAACGAAGATCGCGCTGCAGTATTGCAATAAAATAAAATTACTTATTTAAAACCAATTTATTAGAGAAATATATTATATATATTATAGAATGTCATATTATTGTATAAATATATAATATATCTTCTTTTTCTTTTATTCTTTGTCCATATTTACAACAAGCCTGCCTGAAGAAGGTATTATAAATACCGAAACGTCGCGATATGCTTGTTTTTCTATTCATTTTATTTGGTTTATTTCATTTTATATCATTTTTACTCTTTCACACTTTGTTTCACACTCAATTTCTTGAGATACTTACAGGATGGACGTCTTTAGAGGCCGTGTGAGACAAAGAAATGCTCCACGATACCGACTACTAAGTTACACTACCACAAAAAGTGTTCCACTTTCCAAAAGAGCTTCCATGTTGCGCCAAAATGCTTAATTTGACGTTTCCATGACAACGGTCCGAGTTGAGCTTCCGGATCACGTCTTTACTGTAGTTTGTTTTCTCGTTTGCAGCACTTCATAGTTTTTATTGGAGAAAAACTATAATCGGATTGGAGTAGAGCATATCGAGAGATTTTATTGTTAATATAGTTTTAATACAGACGTAAATGGACTGTTAAACGGCCCATAATGGTTATTACGTCCGTTAGGAAACGATAGGCTCACAGAAAAACAGCCCAAATCACAGACATGGGGATTCGCACAGGACTGGTATTATCAGAGGACCCCTGTGTTGGCCGAAATACGGTAGGTAATTTTCGGGGGAATTTTTACAGACATTTTTACAGACATGGCAGATTCGCACGGGATAAAAATCACAGACGACCTCTGCGATTATTACAAATTACCGAAGGTCCCTAGGTAATACTAATCCCATGCGAATAGGGCTTTAGTTAGTAGTTAAGTAGTGTTTTTGGAGATTTTGCCCTACAGCGACAATATATTAATCATGGCTGACTGCTAATGGTGTATTTCTACAACAGCATCTCTGTATCGGAAAACACTCGCGTTTGCATGACGTGACATCCACACCATTAGGTGTCAGTGTATGTCCAAGATGAATGACAGTGTCTGTCTGTGACAGTGTATAAAAAAAGAAAAAAAAAAAGAAAGAGAAGAAATTCTTATTTGTCTGAAAAATATGTGGATCAGTCATTTTTTTTGGTAAAAACAATCACTATTTAGGGCCCAAGCACGAATGGTGCGAGGCCCCGTTTGGAATTGCTCTGTTTATTTTGCAATTGTGTTTGTTCTGCTGTTGATACAGAACGTAAATGCTTCACCTTTAACGTATTACAACAAAGCTTTTCGTGCAGACTTTCAGTAATAGCTCTACTCAACAGAAATAGAAGACTGGGTAAGATCGCGCGAAAGAGCATGAGCCCATTGCACATGTGCATGGCTGTCGCTTCCATGCCTGGCTAGAGTGACAGCGAGTCGTCTTTAAGGCCCAGTGGATTTGCGAAATGATTTGTATTGTGCTTGAGAAGCATTACCAAAATGATTCTCCATGCCATCCAGACAGACGCAGGGCACCAGCCGCTGGGAGGCTGTGATATATCAACATTAGACCCAGAGCCATTCCACATGCATTGCTTCTAAAAATCATTCTGAATATTGAACAGCCCATGGTTGGCCTTGGCCCGCAAACCCTGCACTCTCTTCTCCAACAGGGCATGCTTTTGTGGTCCGTTCTTTCACTTTGTGTTTTAAAATGCAAAATAAGGCTTTAAAAGATAAATAAACAAAAAAGAGGCATGAATATTTAGCAGGCCCCGGGCCCCCTCCGGTCTCCACTCGTGTTAGATCCAGGTCTAGTAGTGTAATTCCATTTCCCTTGTACATTTTATTTAATATTCAAGAGATTTGCAGGCCATTTGTAACAAGTGCATTGATATTCTTACCTTCTCACCATGGGGAGATGGGAAAAAAAGAAAAAGAGAACGCTAGCGGACAAGCGGTGTGTGTTCAGTGCACTGCAATCAATGTATGAAAGATAGAGGTACACAGTATATAGGCACTGAACACTGAAATGGCATTTTGTTAAAATTACCATAAAAATGCATTCACAATGTTTAATTATGGGATGTAATTTTAGTCACTGTGTACAGTATTTATTCATCAAAGAATAGGCTAAGTCAGAATCAAAACTATTTCACCCAAAATGACCAATAGTAAAATTCCATCATCATTTACTCATTCTCATGTCGTTCCAAACCTGTATGACTTTCTTTGTTCTGGGGAACACAAACAGTGTATCCTGGAAAATCTTTTCAATGTAAAAGAAGTGAATGAGGACTTAAATTTGGGTCTGTTCCTCACACGATAACTATCGTATGGCTTCAGAAGATTTGGAATATAGTGCATGAGTCTACCATTGTTACTTTTATATTATTTTTAGGGATGTCAAGCGACTACAGGTTTTGGTAAAACTTTAGTTTAGTATCCAGTTCTCACTTTTAACTATAGTTGCTCATTCGCATGCATATTATACGGTTATTTGGCTGTTTATTAGTTTTTATAAAGCACATATTAATGCTTTATTGTGCAAGACCATATTCCACATCCCTTAATCCTACCAAATTCTTACCCAATACCTACCTGCCTAACTGTTAACAAGCAGTAATCAGGACTGACCCTAATTAAAAGTGTGACCAAATATTTAATCTAATTACATGATGTGCCGATTATTTAATCAAATTAATTGCAAATTGATCGCACATCAATTTTGGCAAAGAAATTAGCCCCAAAAGATAATTTAAAGTCATTATTGTGTTAGATGAGAAAAGTATTGAATAGACATTACAAAAAGTAGCTTTAGAAAGAAATATTTTGTTTCAACATAATCATACATTATCTTTTAAGGCTACAATGTGGCCATACCATTTTTTTTTTTTTAGAAGCTGCATCTGAAGTGGCATTTAGGTATATTTACACAGACTGTTTAATGAAGCTCAGATGTGGCATGAATATGAATGAAATTCATGTCATTCATTTAACAGATTCATTCAAACGGCTGATTCATTCAGGAACGAAGCAAGTGGTCATCTTTATGAATGAGTCACTAAATCATTGGCTCACTCGATTGGTTAAAAACAGCAGATTCATTCAGTAATGAAACACTACTATGTGTTGCTTGGAGACGCACACCAGTTCTGCTGTGGTTTTGTTTGGAACTGTGTGCGTTAATAAGCATTAATAATGCTTTATTTTTTATTAATAGCACCAAATACATTTTACCATATGGTGCACAACAGGCAGTTTCCAAATTAACTTGCTTCTTTTTCCATTCATAATATGATGAATAAATTTAATTATTATGCATGTTTGTTTTTTTTGGTAAATTGTATACTAGTACCAAAATAGTTTCAGATCAAAATATGTGACACGTTAATTTTATTTATGAATTTGAATGGGTTTTACAATTAGCAGTCCTGTTGAATGAATGATAATAGCCTGTGTGGCAGAGCTGTCTGTTTGATGGATGCTTTGTGTTCCCGAGACGTCGCCCTGCCCACTTTCTGACATTTTGGTCAGAAATTGGGCATAATCAGAGGGCAGTTATTTTTGAAGCTGTGGGAAGGGGAAGGGTACGTGAGATTGACCACTAGGAAGTCATACCTGCTCTATCATTATTAGTATTTTTTTTTTGTTGCCGTTTTTGTTTCAGCTTTATAGGCTTTTTTTGTTCGACTTTAAACTCCACACCGGTTTATTTCCACAGATTCTTCCATTTTCCGACTATCCCCATGTGTTTTTTCATTCTAAGCTCCCTGGGTTACATGTGAGCTCTGTTAACCTGTGTTCACGCGGTGTGTTCTGACCCAATGTCTTTCGTTCAAACTCCTGGTGTTCTCTGAGCCCAAAAGAGATCAACAACTGTAGACCACAGACTTGGTGCAAAACACAAAGACATCAGAAGAAAAATCTCCACCTGTGTTTTCTTCTCTTTTTTTTTTGCAAACGTCATGTTGTCTTTCTTTGAAATATGGTATGAGGTAACAACTTCCAATTCATTTTCCCTTCCTCTTTCATTCCTCCAAATCCTGTGTACCCTCCATCTGTCCACCCCATAGCTTGTGACATCTTCGATTGTCCTTTATCAGCGCTGTCATAGCAGTCGTCATCGCAGCGTGGCGGCGGATGATCTGACAGAGATGCTTTAGGCAGGAGGCCGGCGTGGACGAGTCAGCCTGTCCAACTGGATAACGCATGCAGCCTTATCAGCGCTGTGCCAGCCGTCCATGGCAAAGCCTTAAACATGCATTAAAGAGTGTATCAGAGAGAGTCGTTCATTAAGGAGAGTAGTGACGGGGGAGGAGAGAAAGGGAGAATCTCTCCAACGCATCTCTCCACCTGTCTTTCTCTTCTTCATCCCCGTCACTGTTTTGCTCTTCGTCTCCCTCTCTATTTTTTTGTCAGATAACGGCCGCTGTTTCTAACTTGTTCCGTTTCTGAGATGGTTTTATTTTGTGGTTTTATCAGTAGTCTCAGTGTGCTTTAGTGATGGAACCAAAAAGTGCCGTTGCTGTGATGTGACTGGTTGCTTTGTTGCATTTTAAGGGCAAACGCTTCACCGTGTTACACAGAGCAAGGAGAAAGAAAGAAATTACTATCAGCTCCTTGGACACCATGAAAAAAAAAAAAATGTTGGCTTTCAAACTTTAAAGCTGCAGTACGTAACTTTTTTGGGTTAAAAATTGTCCAAAATAAATTTTAGCAAGTACATAACCAGCCAGTGTTCAAAACTATCTGCTTGCCTTACTGCCGTGCAAAGGCAAAAGACTGTAACTTCGTTTTTGGTCGAAAATTAGTTATTTATATTTTTGGCACATTCAAGACCTCATGTGGATGAGTATCTTGAATCAATTCCGTTGTTTTTTCGAGAAAATAATGAGTTGTCTTAACAGTAACTTCCAAAAGCCAAGGCTTTTGAGTGAAACCAAGGCAGAACACCATAACATCAGTTACCGCTCTTTGGCTTTGTTTTGGAAAGCTCAAATTGAGTTACGGTACTCTGCCTTTGTTTAGCCGCGCGTCACTATGAAGTTACTGTGCCGGTGTTCTATCAAATAATGCTACCTACCAGATTGTACGGTTATCTGCCTTTGTTTTACTGTCCATTAAGATTAAAATTACGGTGTAGCCTGTGTACTTTGTACAGCTGCCACCAGTCCCTCTAACTTCTGATGTCCTCAGAGCTTTGTCCTGCACAAACGCAGTCAGAACATTTAGTATGGTCTGAAACCGCTCCATCGACAAACGTGCGATATCGATCGCGAAGGATTATGCAGAGTTGACAGAAAAATGTTACACATGCCTTAGCAGAAGAATACAACAAAGAACTAAAGCCCCGCCTCACCCAGTGCGGGTACCGGACCTGGTTGAAAAACTCATGCATCTAGCTGGCAGAGTGCCAAAACTTCGCCGGCGCCTTCAGCCTAAACACGGTCGAGCCAACGCTGGACTAATATGGAGGTATTTTGTCATGTCAAATGTATTAATAATGCCATCAGAATGCAACCAAAGCACAGGATAGCAATAAGTAGATGGCTATAAATAACTGTAAATCATACAAAATAAATGCCATGATCACTAGATTTTATACAGGTGTTACTATAATGATTTTGTTAATGGTGGGTGATCAGCAACCAAATATTGATAATGTGGAAGTTACTGCCTTTTGCCTTGGCATGACTTCTCACTTTTTGCTGACAATACAAAGGCAGAGTACAGTAACTTTAAAATAGTCAAAAGTCAAGTTTGAGCTCAAGATTTTTTTTATGTATATCATTTTCATTACTAAAACATCTATTTGCCAGATTTCCAGTGTCCTACCTATAATTAATTTGTGGGACAACTAAAAATCTTTAAAGTCATTTTTCTCAGTTCCACAATCTAGCGAGTTAAGGTCTTTTGCCTTTGTAGGGCAGCTTAGCTCAATTCAAAATGATAAGCTTGTAATAATGTTTTTAATTCCAGTGGTACTGGTGGATTTCCGCGGGAAATTCGAGCATGTCTTTGCGTCATTACGTCACATCTGTACTCATTAAGAATGTGTCTCGGCTAGCAGGCTATATTGCGTGTGAGGATGTTGGAGGTGGAGATTTATAGCCTTTTCTCACGGCACTTGATATAATTAAACGTATCAATTTGATGGCGGATCCAGAAAGGTTCAAACGACAATCACCAGTGGCAACTGGAGATTCACCCGTTGTATGCAAATGCGAAAGACTTCAGACTTCGGAGTGACTACAGAAAAAAAGAGACTGCAACCGGGCCCATGCGAAAACAAGGATACATATCGGAAGGGCTTTTGAAAGGTGGCGTGAACTCCGTGTTTTGAAGGGGTTCAAAACAGACACAGAGACAGGGTTTTTTTCTGCTGGGCAGGTAAGACATAAGTGATCGTTAGATTTACTGCTATGCTTTTTTTCCCTTAGTTGGTCAGAACAAAAGTGGATGTTACTTGTTCAGATGACATATTCCGGTGAAAATTCTTATGTTGGTCATACTTCCAAAAAGTAGAATCTATGATTCCGAATGACAGTATCCACACCGCGAGGTGACTGACAGCCGCACATTCTCCTCAAAACATTAATTCATCCGCGCTGTGCCCTGCCGAGGCACAACCCACGTGAAGTTGATAATTCTACGAATAACTGCATTTGCAGATTTCAAACAGAGATGGTGACAAAGAGGAAAAACTACGGACTGCAGCTTTAAAAAGTTAAGATATGCCAATCAGTGTTGCCAGTCTATTATAGCAGTGTTTCCTTTCCTATTTTCAGCGGTAGAGCTCAATCGACACCACCTCTGCTGAATCGCACCACTCAAGTTTGAATGCCAGTTTGCAGTCTGAATTAAATGTGCTTAAATGAAAGCAAAAAAAGCAAACGTACAACATGACAAGGGAAGTCTGATTAATGAACAAATGATTTGATTGAACTGATCCTTTTTAATGAATCAAAAATAACAAGCGTAAGCAGTGTATTCTGATTCATAAGCAAATGAACTGCTTAAAATGACAAATTACTGATACCGACTGTATTGAATCAGTCTGATGAATTTGTCACTGAATTAACTTATTTGAATCCGTCAGAGCGGATACTGATTTAACATCTGACTTATTGACTGGATGAAATATTCTGAATGATACCAATCTGACTTGTGATGCAGCCTGGAATCTATAATATTCAGCAATATTATTGATTTGACTGTACTGAGCCTATTGGATGAGAACTGAATTGAGCTGGACAATGACATCACTGTAGGAGCTAGGGGTGTAACGATGCCCTCATGTCACGATTCGATACATATCACAATACTGAACACCCGATACGATATTATTGCGATACTCGAAGACATATGATAAAAGGTTAACAGAAAATAAACTGTTGATTTAAAATGCTAAATTTGATATTACATTGTGTGTGTAAATGAATAGGCTTGGACTTGGTGCTGAAACCCAAAGCACAGGACAATAGAGACACCAGAATAACAATATTCATGATTCTGAAGCTGAAAACAGAATTATTTTAGACGAATATGCTTGATCTCTGTCACTGACTAGATATATTTAAAATAATGTAGGCCACTTTTTAGTGGTAACATCAGACATTTGGCATTATCAGGACCCACAAATATTCCCCCATTGCATTATTATACATTATATTCAACATTATATACTGTATATAATATAGGGCTGCACGATATTGGAAAAAAAAATACATTGCGATATTTTTCCCCCAACGATTTTTATCGCGATATTGCGAGCCATCAATCCAGGCTAAAGTCAATAATTACCATTCCATGTTATTAATAATTTCACTAATAAGCAAGCTTCATTACAAGTAACAAAAAGGCCACTTAATATTTTATTCCAGAAACATATTTCTCTCAGAATTCGGTGAACGTTCTACACAGGACCTAAAGTTCTTCGGGTTCTAGGACCTGAAAAATTATGTTTTCTGTGCTGATTCAGTGGCCACCTAGACCCAGCAAAAGTAATGATTCATAATATGTAAAATATTACAATGAGACATTTTAATTGTTTATTAATAAACAAGTGTTTTCTGTAAAGCTGAAGTTGACAATATAGCCTACTGACTCGCGATCTTCGCAGCAGTGATCGGGAGAAATGCACTTTTCATACAGATTAAATATAGCTATATATATTTTTTTTTAATGGTTCTGTTTAAAAGTAGAGATTTCTGTAGATAATAGATATATTTCTTTTTTTTCTTCTTTTTTTTTTAGGTGTGTGAAGCGAGTAGGCTACCTTTTACGCTGAGTTTCGGTTCATGGATGATAGCTTAATCTCCGGTTAAGGCGCTGGCTGCTATTTTTAATTATTATTAATCATTATTAAATCCAGGAAATTGGATAATGAAATACTGATTAAAATTAAGATACAATTAATACAAAACGAAATTCGTTTTAAAGAAAGGCTTTGTGCTTTCTGTTTGAGGTTTCTGTGAAAGTTTTAAAGCAGTCTTTTAGTGCCGCTTTCATAACGGTCGCGTCCGTAATGTCACGTAACATTGTTTTTTCCTCATAAATGCGAACACGAAAAATAAACGAATGTTTAAAAAAGACAACCATCCACAACTTTATAACACTCCAGCAAAGTAGCCTACCTCTTTTTGGTCAACATCCTCCTTTTTGTAGACGAAATAGGCTAGTCCCAAATAGCTGATTTTGACTTTTTTTGCGGCAGATCCTCTTCGTCGCGCATTTTTGAATGTTGGCTGTGAGCGCGGTGAGCTGCGGCACAGCGAACCAATCACTGTGCAGGCACGCAGAACGCGTATGTCACCCCAGCAAAAAGCCATACAACAAACTCGTGTTTACTGTGTGCTACCGTTCTGTTATGGCTACTATAACGTTACCCTTCACATCGCATGTTCCGGCGATGTGACTATCACTCATTCGCACATCGCGATGTCGATGTTAAAACAGAATATCGTTCAGCCCTAATATAATAGTTTAATGTACTACTGACACTAAAACTTTGAAAACTAAAAAACTTTTCTCGCCCATTAATTTTTATTTTGGGTGACCTATACACGATACATATTGTTGCATTTTTGTATTGCGCTACAGTATATTGTGACACGATATATTGTTACACCCCTAGTAGGAGCTGCTTTATAGCTGAATCCTCAATCCTTTCACATTTGGTGATCTTTACACAGTTATTGACCAGAACTGAATCAACACTGAACTGATCTCAGCAGATTTTCTTTTTAGAGCTACTTTACTGCAAAATTAAACAGTTTTTGCCTCATTTAATCATTATTTTCCTGTTTATCCCTGTAAAGCTGCTTTGAAACAGTCTTTATTGTATAAAGCATTATATAAATAAAGGAGACTTGACTTCACTGCTGTTTAAAAGTTTAGGGTCAGTAAAAAGAGTAGGGTACCATGGGGCTAACAGCGCCTTTGATTTTATTTTCCTCTAAACCACTATAGTAGATGGCACAAAAACTTGCCGCAGCACTTTCCAAAACATCCACTTTTCAAGATGCACATGGAAATTTGGCTGATCCTTGACATGATCACGGGCAGCAGCGCAAAGTTCAAATGACCTATTTTTTATTTATTTATTTTTTTATGTTGTAGATTTAAGTAACAAATGAGAATCGCTAAAATTATTGCCTATACTAAGGTCTTGTTAATGATTTTAAGTTCTGATAATTACAGAAACAGATTTTCAATAACAGAAGAATATGGTATTTGGGGTAAAAGGTGCCCCTGCTGTTGGGGCTAAAGGCACAATAATTGACATGATAATAAATAGCTGGCTGACTTTTCCATTTGTTGACATGATTTAGATGGTAAGGTTGGGTAATGTTGGGTTGGGTGTCCACCTTAGAGATAATCCCCATATTTATAATGAAACAATCATGTTTAAAAATACATTACCTTATAATGGGATCTCCTTCAATGGTTTCAGAATCTTTACTTTTTAAAATAATGTTGTTTCTGTATTTTTAAAACATTTGTTTATTAACATATTTTAATGACAGTATATTTATCGGACAAAAATTATTTATTTTATTTATCAAAATAAACAGAAAATGGTACAAACTTGCTGAAGTGATTATTTTGAACAAGTATTAACTTAGACATTATTAAAAACATATTATTTTAGCTAAAGTATTTGTATAAATAATGTGTATGGGGTAAAAGTCCCATCATTCCACCTCATACATTTATAAGATTTTTGAGACAAAATTAACCACATTTATGATTTGTTTTCACACAAAATCTATTGCTCCATCAATGTTCAATACAAACTTTTTTTTTTCCTGCAGTCATACACTATGGGAGTAGTGAAAAGCACATTTCTTCAGTGTGCCTTTAGACCCATTTTACCTTAATAATAAATTAATACTTATATTCAGAAAGGATGGACAGTAAATTGACAGTAAAGGCTTTTATACAAAAAATGCAGTTATTTTGATCTTTCTGCTCAAAATATCACAAAATAAAATTAATGTAGGTTTCCACATTAAAAATAAGGCAGTGCAATAAATAAATAAGCAGCAATAAACAATATTAACAATATTGTATTAACAAATAACAAAACAATTAATAATGTTAACAATATGAACAATAAATAAGCAGCACAGGATCATGTGGCACTGAAGAAAAATACAGGTTTTCCATTATAATAATAAAGCATATTAATTTTAACATATTAAAATAGAAAATGGACACTTACAATTATTTAACAAATTACTGTTTTTACAGTATTTTTTATTAAAAAATGCATCATTGGTGAGCATAAGAGACTTCTTTTAGAAATCTTACCAACCCCCAAACTTTTGTAGAGTATATAGTCACTATTTTTAATTTCATGGATATTATTTTACATATATTGAGGTCTTGCCATACAAGGGCTAGAAAAGTTTGTCTTTAAATTCCCTGTAAAGCAATGCCCCAAGATCCCTACACATGCAGTTGGATGTCTTTGTCTGGTGAATTTCGGCTTACATTGAGCTTCCTTATTATTCTGTTCCTTGGGATTGTTTGTGAAATGTCTTTTTCATTAAGTGGAGGTGGTGTAAGCACTTGGTGCCTATCAAAGACTTAATCCCATCTCGAGATCTAATATCGCTTCACTCGTGGCCACCGCCATTCATTTCCCAGTCACCCTCTAATTGACAGCAAAATTAGATCCACGTTTCTCTCTCGCTCGGAAAATGGAGAATGAAAAAAGAACAGCATCTAAGAAAAAGAGAATAATACACCAAAACCCCAAATTGAGCTGCTTTGTCTTCTAAAACACTCAGGCTTGAGCCAAATCCTGAAGTAAATTATCCTCAATAATTAGCAATGGTAATCCCGAGGAAAGTCTTTTGTTGTTGTGGAGAACAGCCTGTTATTGCGACTTACTGCTCCACTTTTAGTGGCTGTCAGACCAAGACTCAAAGGCCGCATTCATACAGTCATTATCTGTGAATTTACTAACAGGTTAGACTTTGAAATTGTCTTGTGTGTAAAACAAGAGACAGTAGCAGTTTGAATAATGTCTGTACGGACAGGTGACCCGTCAACCACTTTCTGTGAGGCCGAAACAAACTTGAGCGATTCATTGCAAGTGCGCAGTCCCATTGTACTTATTGTGCGTTACTGTGGCAGTAACAATCCTCAACATTCCAAGTGGAAAACAGAGTACTTAGTTATTATTACGTCATTAAATTTTGTAAAATGTTTTTAAGAAATATCTTATCACCAGGGCTGTATAAAAAAAAAAGTAATATTTTGAAATATTAAAATTTAAAATAACTGTTTTCTATTTTAATATATTTAATGTAATTTATTCATTTAATGGGAGTCTTCAGTGTCACATGATCTTTCAGAAATCATTCGAATATGTTGATTTGGTATTTAGGTAGCATTTCTTATTGTGTTGAACAGTTGTGCTGGTTAATATTTGTGTGGAAATCTTTTTTTCTGGATTATTTGATTAATAGAAAGTTCTATGATTTAACTTATTTGCATCACAACATTCACTTTAACACTTGCTCTGAGAAAATTAACCATAGAAGACAACAGACTAACTATTGCCCACTTTATTTGACACATTTCGCATGAAACGGAAGTTGTGGTAGTATTTTCTTCCCTATTGTGATGCATATCCGAGTGAAAAGGGTTCTCGAACAAGGAAAAAATGGAGGGCGGGACTTGGATTTTGTCCATCGAGGATTGATTGGATCATTGTGGTTTGCTGTTGCTATCATAGGATAAAAAAAAAAAATGTTTGCCATAAAATTGTTTGCCATTTTGGGGCTTTCCTACTGCTTTCCTCAATCAGATATGTAGCCCTATATCATATGTACATCAGTGACGTCAGCTGTCACTCTCAGTTGTCTTTCTCCCAACAGACAGACAGTTGTATTCTGCTGTGTGGATGTAGCCAAAGTCTCTGAAAAGATCAAGGCAATCACGTTCGATTTAAGACCAACCACGATTGTGGAACTAAACTGTCCTCCATGTAATATCAATTGAAGTCATTGAGCTCAGGGTTGCATTCACAAAATGCTGAATATAAACATTAGCCTTGGATGCACTCGCCAGTGTAGACTCAGGTCTTTCACGATTGGTTTGTGGATGGATCGGCAGAATAGCTGCTGTCTGACATCTCACTTCCATCAAACAGACTTGCTGTATCAGCAAGCCCCACTTGCTCCCTGTGGTTAGCTCCATGCCACCTTCCAGCTTTCTGTTTATTAAACTAAAGCACTGTTTTATTTTTATTTTTTTATAAACACTGCATAATAAAAGCAACCATGTGACTATTGCATTATTCTCCTAGCAGTAATATTACCTGCTCTTGCTGTTAGGGAATGTATTAAAGTCAAGTCAAGTCATCTTTATTTATATAGCGCTTCATTCAATAACGTTTGTTTCAAAGCAACTTCAGAGTAATAAACATTAAAATAACGATCAATGCTGCAAACTTCATCAAATATGCGACAAATTCTAATTCTGCTGTAAAGCATCTCTACAGACGGCAGTAGTGTCATTATTCAGCTCAAGTGGAACATTTATTTGATTCATTTCTTTTAAACCCCAACTAAGCAAGCCAAATGCAACAGGAACTCAAACTCCATCAGGTGACAGAATTGGAGAAATAAGGCTGCATCACATGTCAGATTATGGATTCATATCATTAACAAAAAATTCATCCAGCTCCTTCTGCTTGAAGATCGGGATACATCACGTCAACATTTGGTGGGACGAGGAGTTGTATATGTTCCGCAGAGCTGCTGTTTAGCTAGTAATGGACCGATGCTTACCAATGACTGTAAGCATGGCGGAACTGCTTTGCAGTTAGGTTTGGGTGAGCATAGCGGTTCAAGCCTTGTGGTTAAAGATCTTTGTTTAAACCCCACAACAATTGATCCTGGAGACTTTTTCCTGGAGAGTGTATGTTTATGTGTATGAGTGACTGTGAAATATCTGCATGTTTTAGAGTGCGTTCAGACACTGTTTCACCACTGATACGGCTTTCGTCTCGCCATGCCTGAAAAGCAACGTGAAGTTTACTTTGTCAATTTAAAGTCACTTTGACGGCTTCATCGTTTGACAGATACGGGAATTCATCAAGGTAATTGGAGCGGAAAGATTCCCTTCTTTTGCTTGCCCAACAGAGCAGAGTGATGTGCTTTTATCTGACACTCCCTGTAATTAAAGATAAGAACCTAAATATTAAAACCATCCAGAAAAGCCAATCACATCCACAGCCAGCTCCTGCAAGCCATAGAATATATATACAGTTGTGTATATATATATATATACACACACCTGCTTGTATACTGTATATTTAAGAAAAATGTGTAATTTATATATACATTTTTTTTATATATATAAATATATACAGTATATGTATGCAAATATTTCTTAAATTTATACATGCAGGTGTGTGTATTGATATATACAAAATAATTATACACAGTACACACACATATATTATGTAAACACAAACTTTTATTTTGGATGCGATTAATCTTTTGACAGCCCTAATAAATAGATATATATATATATATATATATATATATATATATATATATATATAATATAGACACACACACACACAGACACACACACGCACACACAACTGTATATATTCTATATTCTATGGCTTGCAGGAGCTGGCTGTGGATGTAATTGGCTTTTCTGGATGGTTTTAATATTTAGGTTCTTATCTTTAATTACATTACTTATCTTTTATCAAAACAATGGTATACCTTAATTAAGGGCTAAACGGTGTCCACAAGGCACAGCATCAAAGCGATTTAACTTTTATGCAAATCCACGTGAATGGCCCATTCAGTGCTCAGTACTGCAATGTCCGAGAGTCTCTCCAGTCTCATGGTGTTTCTCATTTGTTTTTTCAGTTGGATGCAAGTAAGAAGACCAATTTATTTCACACAATGTGATGCTCATCTGCAAAGTCAAGAATACGTGAAAGAGGCTGCCAACGTTTACTAAACTGTGGACTAGCTTTGACTCTCTGAACAGTGACAATCGTTGTTCAAAACCTGCTTCTCCCGTTGACATAGCTTTGAAAAGTGACAATTCTGCATTTGTCTCCTCTTCTGGATATCCATAGTGATGAACAATAATTGTCAGGTCCTCTTCCCTGTGCGCACTAGAGCTGAGGATATGGTTAAGCAATCAAAGTGTTAGTGTAATTTATGAAATCACTCATGGGTCTCATTAATATTGTTGTACCGGACGCCAAAATGCAATTCCTTATAATAGTCCTGGGCTGAGGCCAAATTCGGCCCAGGCACCTTTGCTTTGGTTGCTCTCCTCCATGGATGTTGCGGGCCGCTGTAGTTGTTGCTATCGCACAATTTGATTGTGAACTCCTAAAGCTGCTGAAAGTGATGATCAATTATCATTGCTAAAAGTGCAGAGATTGTGGTAGAAGTTACGCTTTTTACACTGGAATAATGTAAGGTGGATGACTGTTGCAGTTTAGACGGTACATTGCACTGTATGAGAACTTGTCACATCAAAATGCAAGGGAACACAAAGGGAAAATCGGTCACTGATGTCAGGAAACTACATGCCTGTCCCCTGACCCGCACGTCGTTTTCAGAAATTTCACTAACGTGTCAACGTTAGTCTCAAAATTATGTATGTCCTTGAGAGACTGAGATCTGAATAGGGCTGAAATGACTGGGATTGCCATCTGACATCTTGTGTCACTAAGAGATTTCAGTGTGGTAGATTTACCTGAAAATAGGTAAAGGTTCTCGCAAAGACTCAAAAACAACATGTTGTTTTGCTGACCCCTCGATGAAGTTATAGAGCGATTGAACATTGGTCAGCGTGTGCCACGCAGCTGTATTGGTGTGACAGACATCCACAATGCAGAGGTTGAGGAAATATGTGTGTCAATGGACATACATCACTAGTGGATTTTCGCTTAAAATGCGTGTAGCCACACCACGGTAGGTTCCACACATACTTGCCGCACCATTGTAACGTTGCGCTTTCAAGTTACAGATATCAAGATTAAATTCTTTCAAAGAAGGGCCAAAAATTCATCATCTGTTCTGTCAGTTCGATCAAATCTGTCGACAGATTCTTAAACCACTGCAACTTGCTCATGCCTACTTATGTCTTGCGTTTAATCCGCAATGAGGGCAAAAATTCTGGCTTTTTTCATGCATTCTTTGTACAATGTCAATTTTAACCTGACCAGCCATTATATTGATCATCTCATTCTGGTTCTTGCTATGAACATAAATGATCTCTCTCTCTCTCTCTCTTTAAATAGTCTTTTAATTAGTTGGTTATCAGTGGCCCTTATATCCATCAGCTGTGATTTCCCAGATTTTCTGATTCATCCGTTTCATCGTGACCACAAAGAGCAATATCAGAGCAACAACAGAAGAGCAAAGTCTCACATATTTTTTTTTTTCCAGATATTATCTGTTCTCATCCTCTCTTTGCATGTTCACTGCTTATTTGAGTGGCTACGCTTACTGTTTTAAGTGTCTGGTGATAGCCTTTTTTTAACCCTGCAGAAACGTGCACGCTGCTTTTCTGATGTTCACTTGAATTTTTCAGTGCCTTTTTTCCAGTTGGGAAATCCAGTCATTTGCCTGAACGTTCTACCATCAGTCACTGGAAATGAAATTTCCAGCACACTGCGGAGGCCCGACTAACCGCTCCAAATTGCAGCAGAGCTGACGGCTCACATCGGGAGTTCTCATCTTCTGAATGAGTGACACTTGTCTTCTCAGTCACCTGTCCTCCATCAGCAATTTCTGTTTTTGTTTTCTTGAAGTAGTTATCCATAGTGGCAGCTGGTGGGTTTTAAAATAGAGGACGGACACAACATTTTAGCACTCTTTAATAAGGCTTTTTTTGGTCACTTAAATACCTGAATATTTATATAAAACGACACAGACATCAAGACAATATAAATATAAGTTCACTCACCTAGTCACTTGAAGCAAAAAATCCATCCTTCTTTTTTTTATTTTTTTTTTATAAATGTCTGTGTTTAAAGAGCACGTTCGGTCGTTTAGTGAAGCTGATTGCCTATATCCAACACTGTAAAAAATGAATCATGAGTCTTGTAATTTTCATTAAAAAAATTGAGGTGATCATTAAAAATATTATGTATATTTTATTAAGAAAATTGTGGTTAGGGTTTTATTGAAAATATTGAGAAAATTTCACTAATAACACCAAGAGATGCATTTTCCTATTTTTTTTTAAGGAAACATACACAATTTTAAGGCTTGAATTGAGGAACTGATAAACCTCATAAAATTAAGGAAAAGGGGCTACCTATTTATTTTAAGAAAATTAGCTCATTTATGCGGTTTTATTTAGACACACCATTGTTTGTTCCCAGCATGCTTTGCACATGGCTGGAAATGGAGAGTAAATCTTGAAATTAAGTGTTATTTCATGTGTTTTTGAGTAAAGGGAAACATCTGTTAATGTTTAATGTTCAGGTATGTTTGACATTTGAAAGAGTTTCTATTATGTTAAAGTTTTGATCGTTACCATTGTGCAGAAGAGTAGGGCTTATGGTTAGGTTGTGAATAACTGCATTTATTTAATATTATGAAGCATATTGTTATATACATGTAGCAATAACACTGCTAATGATAGTGCAGTAATTGATTCTGTGCTGTTCTAGCAGTATATGGTCTTTTTATAAAACAATATATCTCAAAGTTAAATATAAACTGGTCATATCCATTCACTTAACTTCACACAATTTTGAGAATAAAAAATACTTCAAATAAAAAAGCACATTTCACTAAAAAATTGTGTGTCATAGACTAAATAAATTAGGGCGTTTTACATGATTTATTCAGGTAGATTCCATGAATGAAATCAAGCTTTAACTACTCAAAAATATTATGTGTAATATTGTTACCATAATTTTTTTAAGTAAATAGCAGTAACATTTTTTACAGTGAACTTAGGCATGGGGTCTTTCTTTATTTTTTTATTTCTAGCTGTTGTTTGAATGGTAGTTTTGTAAGATCGAATATTCAATATCTCTACTCTCTCCATAGTTACATCAGCAGTAGCAGCTCAAACTAATATCATGTAATTTACGTCTTGTTGATGATTGGTTGATATACCAAGGGAAGCTAGCCTCCTCTGCCATGTTACTTTTCTCAACACTCCTAATTGCTAAAAAGTGAAATACTCGATGGTGATTGGCTATTTATTTTTTTACCAACGGAGGCACAGGTCACCGGCTATGGAATTGCCTCCTCTCCCTTTCTCAATCCCCTCAGACTCGCGTTTCGCAGATTCAGCACGTTCTGGGAAGAAGCGCGCGGTGGTTACACTTACAGAGGTGAAATTACAAACAAGAAATACACATTCAGAAATAAAATTGTGGGTAGGCTGTGCCTTCCTTGCCTCCCCTGATGAGCCGCCACTGGTTATCCAGCGTATTGATATGCTTAGCAATTTTGTCCCATCATTTAGTTTTCCCTAATAGTCACACTAACTACAATAAACTAATAAGTAATCTATTGCTAAAGTTAGACCGTATGGTTATATAAACACCATTTCGGGTTGAATTTAAAGCAAAATTAGCAATATTGTAATGTATACCTTCACTGTGTTATAAAATTATTCATACAGTGATAAGATTTTGGTTACACCGCCCACCCCTAATAGACACACTCACTGAGCTAAAATATATAGCAGCCAAGCTGACATTACCCACCCAGCTCTCTGTAAGATCAGAACTGCTGTGCTTTTACTGGATCATGTCAGAGTTTATGCTTACATTGTGAAGAGCAAATTGAACCAAGGTTTGCAGATCCTAGATAAGCTCCTTCGCCCATGAAAGCCAAGATCGGGGCACACAGGAGGAGTATTATATCATCCACAATGTGTGGGCCTGCCAAAGGGCTGGAGCATAATGAGATTGATCCTGATATGAAATAGCACCATGTCCAGTTTTTCTTCAAGCTTTGCAATCAGACTTTGGAAGCAGAAGAAAGAATAGAGGAGGGTTAGAAGAGAGTTTAAATCATAGCGTGAGAGAGTGAACTCTTAAAAGGTAGTGGAAAGGATAGATGGATAAAGGGGTTTTACATGGATTCAGGCTGTGAAATGGTCACAAATGTACTAAAACTGAATTTGTGGCAATATTTAAATAGTATTTCCTTTTAGCGTCACATTAAAACTTATTTGAAAGTTTATTTTATTGGCTATCAGTCTATCTTTAGATTTCTTGGTAACAGTGGCAAAGTGTGGAAAAAAAATAGTTTGGTATAAATAAGGCTTTTTCAGAATGTGAGACATTTCCTGGTGGATTGTTGATCATTATCATGAATCTTCATAATTTATACTGCAAGCGTAAAGTGAGCATGTGGCGACGGTCGGAATAAACTTCTAAATTGAGATATCCGAAATCTAGACTATTTTGATTATGCAATTTGGTGGCGAAAAAAGTCATTTGTCTTCTAAGCGTTTAATTTTCGGAGCCATTGGCTCCCAAGGAATTCATTTTATCTGGAGCCCTGATTGTAGCAGAATAAAGTGATTGTCTGTTTATATAATAGAAAAAAAAAAAGTTCTACCAACAAAGTAAAACCTGCACGAGCCGTTAGATAAGAGAGAAATAAACGGATAGATTTAGCATTTCACTACCACATCTGTTAATGGAGTGATCTAAAGTAAGACATCCATTGATTCTAGACACCCTACTGTTTATTTATTTATATTTTTATTTAACAGGAGCAGCTGGAGTTGGCATATCAATTACCACACGCACGCCATTAATCTGAAAAACACTGCTGCCACTATGTTAGTCATTACACAAGTTCTTACACACTGAAAGTTTTCAAAGAACAGAACTAGATGCTCATTTACTCCCCACAAGATGGGTGAAACGACTCATTTACATTTCCTCGTTTTAAGGTGACAGTTTGGAGAGAAGCGATTACTTCTTTCTTTGATTAATTAGGCATTCTACATTTTTGCCCGATGCTTTCCTTCCAACAATACGCAAATTATATGGAAAGTCTACATAATGTATGCTATGCAGCAATGTTACAAAATAAAGTAATGTAGTAATGCAAAATAAAGGAGTATAGAAACAAAACAATGTATATAATTATTATGTTGAGCAGTTTATGTAATGAAAGTCAGTATCACTCTGTACATTAATGCATCAACTTTCCTCAAGCTTTATGGATGTAATTTTTAAAGATATAGTCCTCTGCTGGTACTTACAGTATTATGAATTATGGTGTTTCGCTTGCAAAATTAAAAAAGTAAACATTTAATACATTTTTATTTATTTATTTATTTTATGTACACTGCTGTTTAAAAGTTTGTGGTCAGAAGTATGTTTTGTTTGTTTGTTTATTCAAAGAAATGTTTACTTTTATTCAACAAAGAAACAATAAAATTGATCAAGTTACAGTAAAGATATTTACAATGTCACAAAAGTTTTCTATCTTAAATAAATGTTCTTTTGAACTTTCTACTCCTCAAAGAATCCTTAGAAAATCGATAATGGTTTCCACAATAATATTAAGCCGCACAACTGTTTTTATCAACATTGCAAATAATATGAAATGTTACTTGAGGACCATATCAACAAATTAGAATTATTTCTGAAGGATCATCGTCATGTGACACTGAAAACTGGCTTCTGAAAATTCAGCTACATTATATTGTATTTTAAATTAATGTATGGCTTTACAGAATTTTGAATCAAAAATATATTGTTGACTTTCAAAAACATTCACAAAATCTCTGTCCCCAAACTTTTACAGTAACACTTTACAATAAGGTCTCATTTGTTAACGTTAGTTAATGTATTATTAGGCCTAATTAAAATAAAATAACAATGAGCAATACATTTGTTACAGTATTTGTTAATGTTTGTTAATGAATTTGTTCATGTTAGTTCACAGTGCATTAACTAATATTAACAAGTAAAACATTTTAGTAATGTATTAGTAAATGTTGAAATTAAAAATGCTATAGAAGTGTTGTTCATGTTAACTAACGTAGTTAACTAATGTTATCTAATGAAACCTTGTTGTAAAGTGTTACCAAATGAATTGTTGCAGCCATAGTCTCCTTAATTTTGAGTTTTGGAAGGGGATTTTTGATGTTCAGTGGAGTGGTAAAGTCATGTCTTGTCTTTTATGAAGCATCTGTGTCCTCCATCCTTTTGACACCATTTTAGTGAAAAGTGGTGCAAGGTTTTCTCTTTTCACATGGGGACGAAATGAAAGAGGGGTGAAATGGGGGTTGTGCTGTCTCTTGAAAGATAGCATGTTGAATTGTTTCATTTAGCCTTTAACCCTTCCACAAGCCCTTTGGAAAAAGTGTACCTGTGTATGTTGTGTGTGTGTGTGTGTGTTTGTAATCACGCAGATCATCAGTCACACTGGTTTGGTCAAAGTGGAATGGAATCTCACTCCTGTTTCCTTATTGCATTTCTCCTCATCATTTCCTCTGCGTTTGTGTGTGCTCTCTAAGCATGCGCCTCTATGGATGTGTGGACTCATTCCATGCCAATGTGAAAATGCCCTCATTCACTGGGGAATTCTAAAGCCATGATCAGCCTCTTTTCATTCCCTCCGCTCGTGCTGCGGAAACAAAAGAGAAGGAAAATGGTCTCCGGTTCTCTAGCGCCACCCTTTCATCACCGTTGGTCTTCAGCGGCCTTCATTTACTAAAATTAGACACTTTATGATCAAGATCCACTCCCCAAATTGAGCAGGGGACCATTGTAAAGTATCTGCAAAACTGCATTGTGATCAGAAACTTGTACGGAACTCCATAACTGCTTCCGCAAAAAGGGTCCTTCATTGATATTCAATGTAGATCTCTTCCCACTGTCCCGGCAAACTCTCACACCAGGTTCCTTCTGCATCTCCTGCATATTCATGAGCCCACATTCAGATACCACCACAAATCACATTTTGAGTCATGTCTTGTGGAGCCGAGGTGATGATTATGTATTGGCTGTGTGCATGGCATTGGGGAGCGATGGATGCCATGCTAAGTGTGTGTGTGTGTGTGGAGGGTTAAAAAAGCAGACGGTAAGTGTTGTGAATAGAGAGAGAGATTAATGAGACAGACTTAGTCTCGTTCGATGACAGCAGGGATACAGATGTCCCAGCGCAGTATGTGGCCTCCGAAAAAAAAACCTACTAGAGCTAACAGAGAGAGAAAGAGAGAGAGAGATAAAGTTAAGGAGAAACAGAGAGGGGAAAATAGTTACATTTTAAGGTTGTTGTTTTTTTCTTCCAATTGTGTGTGTGTGTGTGTATGTATGTGTATGTATGTATGTATTTTGTATTTTTGTGTGTATTTTTATTTTTTACATAAAACAAACAAGACCTATTTGTCGGACCATTAAGATAAAATATTAAATAAATCATAATTAACACACATTCTGATTCATGTTAAATAAAGAATACTTAGTAAAATCCAATTCCAAAATGATTCCAAAAATAAAAAAGCTTTATTTCGATGTGGTTTGAGAACTTGAATTGGTCGATAATAAGTCCTTTTTTCATGTGAAATATGAGGTTTTAGCCCCCCTTGAAAACAGTACAATTATGATACACTCAGTGCATTGAACAACTTCCTTATGAACCCATTTGTGCCATATTTCCACATTACTTTAGGGATTTGCATTTGTCTTTTTTTTTTTTATTCTTTTTTTTAACTGTTGTAATTTTTATTTGATGGACCCCAACAGACACGTCTTTGCCAAGTTTTTAGTTGTGAATGTGAGTGTCCTTTTACTTGCTGAACAGGATCACGGTTAATGTCTTATATCAGAGGCAGGTGTAGGTAGTGAGAGTTAAAGATTATTTCACTCAGCTTCTCAGTCCACACCCCACATTGTCTCTCGCTTATCTCACTCCACCAGTCCTTCTTGACAGCGCTTCTAGAAGAAGTCACAGTGGCGACAATTAGCCTCGCTGTAATCCCGTAGCTTGTCTGGTCCTGTGGCAACACCACCTGTCAGGACACAAGGTCTTTGTTGAGGTGTGAGAGGCTTTTTCTAAATGTCCAGTGTCAGAATGCCGGCATGATGTCGGAAAATTTTCTCCACAGGTTTGTGTCATTCTCATTCAACTTAAAAAAAAAAATATATATATATATATATATATATATATATATTTGAAAATGAGCATGTGGGATGTGTCTATCTGAGTATGTGTCTCTTTCTTTGTATTTCTGTCTGTTATTGTAACCACATTGACACAGCTTTTTGTTCAAGATCTTTTGAAGGGATTTAAAAGGGTAAGGAAGAAATGATGATTAGATGGTTTAGAAAGGGTATTGTAATATTTTTATTTATTCGCTAGATGCTGTTATTCAAAGTGAATTCATTTCAAAGTACACTTTCAGTGCTTTGAATTGTATTGATATAACTATCATTGCTTATACTATTTTTGTATAACCAGTAAATGTAATACCAATGCATTTCAATGCATGTTTGTTTATTGTATGTGTTTGTTACCTTGTGAATAAAAGCCAGGTTTTTGCATTGACGTAACATTTCACCCCAAAATCATAAGGGAAAGAAAAAAAGAACAATATGTTTGAACAATGAACATAATGAATAAATCTCAGCCAAGAGCTTCCCACTTTCACCTTGGAAAACCAAAATGTAAATCAGCCAAAATCTGTTTGTTTTCTTTTTAACAGTATGTGCCATTTCCAAATAGTTTATTGAGATTTTGATTGTTTTAAAATCAGGACCTTGACTGGATTGTAGAATCTTCACTGTTGTAGTAGCATTCATTCTCTTGTCCGTGAGACACTTCAGTGTTAATTTGCTCTTACAATTTCTGAAAACCTTTCACCAATCTTGCAGGAAAGTGCAACAGGTCCTCTTGCAGTGTTGTCCTATTATTTTGCACCATCCACTCTTGCAGGGCAGGGCAGTGTACGATCTGCACCTCATCACTTAAAATGTTGGATATAATGTCTATATTTCTGAATTCCACAATTCTCTCTAAAATATCTGGTCGAAAGAATTCCAACTATACAGTTTTAATGATAATCAATCCAAAAAGATGCCTCAGAAGGGTATTTTCTAAAGAATGCAGTCTATACTTGACATTATCCTACTCTTTAAGCGGAATCCACGCGCACATATACGCAAACAATGCCGATGATAGAATATGTGCTTTGTCTCCTTCAGCAAGGCCCACCTTAGGGACAAGCTGTCAACAACATCTGTCACATCACCTAAACAAAGCACCTGCTGAAGGTGAGCCAGAGAAAGCGAGACAGGAGATT
This sequence comes from Rutilus rutilus, assembly GCF_951802725.1. NCBI lineage: Eukaryota > Metazoa > Chordata > Actinopteri > Cypriniformes > Leuciscidae > Rutilus > Rutilus rutilus. The sequence goes on along the minus strand of NC_140210.1, from coordinate 19,715,798 downwards.
ATTAAAATAAAAGCTCTCAATGGTAAGATTTATTCTTTAGACACCTGCTAGACGCATTTGGCTTTTCCTGTTCTTGAGAATGACTGCATGGTCCCCATTTTATGAGGGAATTAAGAGCAGGATGAATAGAATAGAATAGAATGAAGGAAGGAAGGAAATAAACATCTGAGGAATCAAACTTGTAATATCTGAGGAATCAATCGTGAGGAAACAGTCTTTGTACTTTGGACACTGTTCCTCTCTTTTCCTCTACGCTTGGCTGGTCCCTCACATCGTGGTCAGTACAGCACATCATTAATGCCGGTCTGATTGACAGCTAAACTGACAGCCAAGCTGTTTGGACATTGTGGGTGGAAACCCTTTTTTTCCTCATTTCCCTAAAGAAAACTGACAAGCGCACAAAAGAGACAGGAGGAGAAATGACATGTTCAGATCATTGTGTATGTGTGTGTGTTTGTGCTCAGCACATGAGCACTATTTATGTTGAGATATTTCATTTAATCAGCAATTCCATAGGGATCTATGTCGTTGCACAAACCCAGACGAGCTCCCGGTTTTGTAACGTCTAGGTCAGTGTTTCCCAACCCTGTCCTGGAGGCACACCCAACAGTACACATTCAAACTCTTCCTAATGAGACACACCAGATTGAACTCTTCGGCTCGTTCACTCTCAGAAAAAAAATTACGAATGGATCTAACTTCTGTAGGATTGTGTCCCTATCTAGAATCAGACACCTCTGGTCTAGGACTGTAAAGGCTGTGATGTCGGGTCGGCAGATATAGTGTCTGTCAGCCAAGTTTTTGCGGTGTGTTCCACACCGTTGACACGATTCACACCACCGTGGGCAGCTTTTCGGTCGATTGAGAATGTTGAATCAGCATCAGAGCTGTTGTTGAGAGAGACCACTCCGCTGTTCAGCTAAGTGTACCAGTGCACGATAAGAAAAACAGAAGTGACAAAAGCAAGCAAACAATGAAATCACCAAAGCACAAACTAAAGCCTCTTCTAATTTTACACCTCTGTCTTATCTGAGCATTACAATACAAGAGTATTTTCATAACATCATGAATGTCTGGAATGAAGAAAGTGGAGACCAACTGTTGAACATGATTCATAATCAAAATAAGCAAGCGCTGCAGTCCTAGACTGTGTCTGAAATCGCCCCCTTGCCCTTACATAGGGCACTATTTGAGGGGACAGCCATTTGTGGTTGTGTCCGAAACCATGGACGTTATTGAGTGCACTCGTTCAATCCCACAATGCCTCGCAATAATGAGTGTACAACCGATGTACGCTCAACAGCTAAAGAATACCCATAATGCTGTGAGAGTTGCAAACCAAAAAATTCCCATGTCTGGCCAGAAGAAACCTTTGGTCCAATGTGGGTCTAGCATAATATCATACATGTATAAATTCCTTTTTAATTGAATTAAATAGTTTAATTAAGGTTTATACATTGTTTTCATGACAAAGTTCAAGATAATTCGTTTCATCTTACTACTGGAGCTGCCAGTTCACGAAGTTTCAAAGAATTATTAAACAGCAAGCACAAACTACGCAAAAGCGGCTGCCCTTCAGGCCCACTCAGTGTCCGCCAAAAAAACGTGCCAACATGAAATTTATCTGGACTTGTTTCTGTTTGCAATAGCCATACTGTGCTGTAACATGGTGTGTATAGTCGTGCTGGGCAACGCTGGTAAAATGACGCTACCCTCTAGTTCACTGAAATCTGCTCACTGGTAATAGCTTTGTAGGACTACTTTATTCTGATAATAGGTCAGAAAATAAATCTGTTTAATCTGATTCTGCTGCATAGAATTGAATTAAGAGTAATATATTGATAAAATATATTGATATTTAATATTATTTTAATATATATATATATAGGCCTATTTTCTGTCCATTTTTTGTGTTACTTGAAATAAGTGTGATTATTTTATTGGATTGTTTGTTTTTTTATTCAGATTCATTAAAGGTACAATATGTAAGATTTTTGCATTCAAATATCTCAAAATCACAAGGCCAGTGTTATATATTTTGTTAAGTTGATTACTTACAATATCCCAACTGTTTCCAACTCTTTTTAAATCATGAGAAAATTGCAATTTTAAACAAGAAACGGGGCGTGTGAGCAGGGGTGAACTGAGAGTCGCCAGTCAATGGCGTCATATCCGCGTCACCCTCGGTTTCCGCTCGTACTGCGTGGAGTCCTGGACAATTGCGGAAGTTGTAGTTGTGGCGTCTATCAAGCAACAAACGTTAGCTTGTTTCGTGTGGTCATTATGGAACACAATTATTCTTTACCAATTGCAGCTGGTTCTGTCGACAAAGACAAGTCCCATAAACGTAAACGTCAACGTACGGATATTATTGCTTTAGGTTTGTGTTTAGTTTATTGACATTGTTTATCACGTCTGGTGTTTATGGCCTTGTAAATAAATATAGTGTGGCGAGCAGGACGAGGCCGAGGGCCGGGAGAGAGCGGCACGAGGCCGGTGGCGTGATTACTGATGAGCGACACCTGTGCGACGCACCGGTCTCATATCTCTCACGGAGGAGCGGAGGCGTAAAGGGGGAGCGACGACAGTGAAGAGCGAGAGAGGACAGGCCTGAACTTGTGTTGTGTTTTGTTTTATTGTGACAGCAGTCGTCCGTGAGGGGCTGCTGTCTTTTACTTTCGTTTTGTATTTGTTTTATTTTTTTCATTAAAATGTGTCATGAATGTTCGTCGGTTCCCGCCTCCTCCTTCCCATAACATCGGAACTTCGTTACATATAGCATGTGTTATACATAAAGATTAATCAGTATTTTGGCAAATGATGTGGGTATGTTCGAATGTACTTTTACAACAATTGTTTAGAACACGTAAAACTGCGCAGCGTTATCACAACAATGAATTTGACAAATACAGTAGCATCTATGATAACCAATTTAGTATTAAACCTTACTTTTCTTGTGGTTAATTCATTTTAATGAAATAAAAGCATGTCATTAAACGCAACACATCCATGAACATGATTTTTTGATTCCCGTCTGACTGATTGACATCCACGGTGGAGTTGAAAACGACAGTTCCCATCATTCCTTCACATCGTCATCAAGCTATGCTGTTGTTGTTGTTTGGAATGTAGCGCCCTCTAGCGGCAGAAAATCTTGCATATTGTACCTTTTAAATTATTGAATTTATTAAAAAAAGTTTTATATATATATATATATATATATAAACTAATTTAAAATAAGAAATTAATCATTTTTATTTTAAGTCATTTTCGGTTTTCGGCCAAGTGCATACAGAATTTTCGGTGTCCGTTTCGGCCCAGAATTTTCATTTCGGTGCACCCCTGCTTTATAGCATATTCCTCGGACAGCAAAATAGAAGAGATGGCAAGGATATGTTGAACTGCATGAATAGTGCTTTTTTTGCCTACTTCCTTTCCAATGCTAACAAACATCTATCTTGTCAAGCCTGGGGTGACCTCCGCTCAATGTTTCAATTTGGGCTCGCTGACAGAGCCATCACTTGCCTCCTTTCTGTCAGGCTCTTCCAGTCCACAACAAATGCAGCTAAATAATGCAACGTGCCCTTGAGTTTACACACTCCTCTGATCATCCTTTTAAACAAATGTGTGCCCAGAGCCATAACATCTGAAGTGTTGTCAACTTTGGGCAGGAAAAAAAAGCAGGACACAAACATATAAAAGACAAATTATTTCTGATGATAAAAGAGAGAGGGATGGAGGAAAAAGAGGGGGAAGATGAGAACAAGAAACAGGGCATTGGGGCATAGAGTGTGTAGTAGGATAAAGAAGTGTATGTTTTTGTGCCGAATGGTGAAAATTGTATTAGATTAATTCGAGGCTCAAATCACGGTATCGAATTACTAATGAAAAGGGTTTCTATTTTTGGGGTACACAATCTCAAGCAAAAAGTGTTGTAGAAACTAATTTACTGTCCTGCTAGCACTGACATATTACACATACATAATATTATAGCATTACCTTCTGTATGCTTTCCCGCAATTTCATTAGAAAGTGCATGTTGTGCCATTAGTGTTATTTGGTGCGTGCAATTAAATTTCACTGTGACATGGAACGCATGTAATAAGTGACCAATTTATTTAAAGTGAACATGAACTCAAAATTGAGCATATTTATATTTGACTCCATTTAAAGGTTTCAAAAGTGACTTAAGCATTAAATAACCTAAATGAGCTTTGATCAATCTCGAATTCTAAGTTCTTGGGTTTGCACACCTGTGTGCAAGGATAAAAGCAGAGCATTATGAAGGACGGAAGTAAAGAGATTGTCACACCTGTTCTTTGACCTTGTTCTTAATTTAATGATGGAATGAAAAGTGGAAATTGAGGTCCTATGTTATACGGGATGCCCTCAATATACGTGTGTGCTCTCGTTCTGCCTTCACATGCAGCCTACTTGCTTGTATTCCATCAAAATACAATGTAGTGGAAATAAAATGATTATAAAAATCATGCATGACACATTGCAAAATTATGCCAGTTTTTTTTCGAAAGGTTTAAACCAAGGGCAAGCCAGTGTTGTTTTAGTATTCATATTTTGAATTGGCTTTTTATTTTTATTTTTATTTTGGTTTAAGTTTTAGTAATGTCGTTTTTTTTATATTTCCATTTAGCTTTATTTCCGTTTTAGTTTAATAACTTTACAACTTCAACTTTTTATTTCAGTTAGTTGCCAAGTGCACCATTTCTGACTTGATTTTCATATAATATTTTGTTTCATTTACGATTTTATTTTAATAAACGAAAAAAAAAAATGTGTAGGTTTACTTTTAGTTAACAATAACAGCACTTCAAGAAACTATTCAAATAAATTGAAGGTCAAGCTCATATGCAGAGTGCTATTTGTGTGATGGCTGAGCTGCTATAGAAATGGTTATATATTGCCCTGAGATCCTATTGAACTCATCGTGTGCTGCCTAGTATTTCCTTTAGCCATGCATTTTTCCGTCAACAAGCAATCTTTATGGTGACATTTACAGAATGTCTTTCTTTGAGTGTAAACAAAAAAAAGAAATAGGATGTTGCCTTTTGCAGTTAAAGATCAGTTCAGCTTCCTATCCTGACCTGACATTTTTTTGTTGTTGTTGTTAATTTGTTTTATGAAGGACAAGTTGCTTATGTTGTCTTATGTGGTTTTTTTTTTCTGTTTGCTTGGAGAATTTGTTATGTTAGTGCAAAGGTTCTTTAGTATCTAGACAGTATGCAACTCTGTTCTTTTCTCTATCCCTATCGGTTTCTTCTAGAACATGCTGGCAGAGAAGGTGGAGCAAATGATGGAGTGGAGTTCCCGGCGTTCTGTGATCCGTATGAACGGGGATAAGTTCCGGCGGTTCGTCAAAGCTCCACCCCGGAACTATTCCGTTATTGTGATGTTCACCGCGCTACAACCCCAGAGACAATGTTCTGTCTGCAGGTGAGACACACGCATTCATCTTTTAGTGTCTGTCCACAGGTATAATGCTGTATTTACTGAAGTAAAACAATAACACCGGGCGTAAACACGGACATATATTAAGATTTGATCTGCCCCAGAGCACCACCGGAGAGCTTTCTACATCTGTCTATTCCCAAGCAGCCTCATCCCAGACATCATTCCCATCTATTTATCCCACGACAGCTACTTAGCCCCCATCCACTCACCTCACATCCATCTCTCCCCTCATTATCCTTCAATCGTTGGCTAAAATGACTCCGTGCTCGTACAGTCGTGTTCCTCAGCTGAATATCAAGCCTCGGAGTGTGAACCGCTCACTCTAGTCCTATTCAGAATTCAGAACATCATCTACCAGCTTCATTGAATAAAGATAACGGACTGGAACCGTCATGTGTGCTACCAAAATAGAGGAAGTTAATTTAAAGCAGATCGACCTTTAAGCGCCCAGTCACCCGATTACGTCAACGTGACCCCTAATGCTTTTTTAATTATCTGCTGTCTACTCAAATCACGTGTTTATGTATATTCTCATTTTTTCCTCCTTATTTGCCCTCAATCCCCATCCCTGTCAATTCTTAATTGATTTCTTTCACCCTTCATTATTTTGTCTTGAATACTGTAGGATTAGGTAACAATGGTTGACTAATTGACTAGAAGTTGAACAGTCTATCTGTAACTTTAGTCGTTAGATAGTTTGCATGGAAAAGTCTTTAAATTCATCCCCACTATGGCATTGTCGCAACATCCATATAGATTCAGACATATTTCTTAAATCAACTAGTCATTCAACCTCACTTTCATGCCTGTATGTTGTCCAAGGGTCCTTAAAAGTTTCAAAATGTCTTAGTCACTTTGAATTGAAGGCTGTAAAAAGTCTTTAAGTATCTTAAATAGCATGGGGGAAAAAAAAAAAGTCTTAAATGTCATAATCAGAGAACAGGAATTGCTTCTCAAATACCGAGTCAGTGCTGTGCTTTTTGTCATCTCCCCAAAGGTGTTCATGAAATGCCATTTTACCCATGTCCTGAAGGACTTTGCTCTCCAGAGCACTTTTGACTGCAGTAAAGTCTAAATGACAGATCAGTTAACGTCAGCTGGACCCTCGCTTTTTAAAAATGGACGCTCAGCATTACATGAAACATTAATGTGTATAATCATGCATATTTAAACATGTTTGTTTTTACCACCTGCAGAGTGCTCTGCTTTATTGATGTTTATGGGTACATTTCGTTTATTGATGCATTTAACTAGTCTTTAAACCGGACGCTTTCAATCTGTAAATGCATGGTTATTTAGCACTACTTGGATGATATTTGTTTTCTGAACAATGTTTAAGTTACAATTATTAACATGGGATGCCTATCCGTCTGTTATCTGGATTTGGCCATTACGGAAAGTGGCGATCTGGAGGTGCAGCATGTAACCCGAAATAAGACTTATTTATGTGCAGGGTTTGAAATCCGAATTAACTCTCACTTGATATGTGTGGTTTGTCTATGCGAGTATATGGGGGAAAACATGAGCTCTTTGAAGTGATGTGAGTGCTTTTGATCCTACTTCATCAATGTTTAAATTCTGTTAGTTTATGTATTTGTGGTGGACAACACAGTGACAATTTCCGGGAACTGGCAGGTGGATGTTTTTGTTGCGTCTGCGAAAGAACAGATACCTAATTAGCAGCATTGTCTGCTTATCTTTTATTCTCTTGTTCACTTTATACTGTCCACCTAGTGTGGAATAAACAGCAATCACTGTAATAAGTAACAGTGAGATGACACTCTTGTAATGAAGTCCTTCTTGTTGGCTTCTTTTTGTTTGCAAGCTTTCTTCTAATGAGTAATATCTTACTCTCTCTCTGTCTGTCTCTCTGCTTCTGAAAATGTCTCTCTCTCATAGGCAAGCTAATGAGGAGTATCAGGTTCTGGCTAACTCCTGGCGATACTCTTCGGCCTTCTCTAACAAACTCTTCTTCACGGTTGTGGATTATGATGAGGGCGCTGACGTCTTTCAACAGGTAAACATTCAACTCCTCTCTCTTTATCTCTCATTCACATGGATTTGGTCTGGGCCCGGTTTCCCAAAGCGTTCTTATCTCTAAGTAGTTCTTAACCTATTCCTTAACCTCTCTCTTAACCTTATGGGACGGTTCCCGAAACGTTCGTACGCTAAGTATATCTTTTGTAAGTCACACTTTCGTAAGGTTGGTCTGGACCATTCGTAGCTCTCTCTTAGCGTTGTTGCAGGTCTAAATGAATATAATTCTTAAGTTTTAATACACCCAGACAGTATTAAATTAGGCTAATTCAAGTGTTTTCATGCAAAGAATAAAATTGTCATTACACTGATTGTTGTTAGATTTTTAATTATATTATTATACAATATTATTAATTGAATTAAAACGCTCTTTTAAAGGCCAGTGAAAGCATAGGCTACTGTCAGTTAAGTCCTATTCGGACGCTAATATTGTTTCTCATGGGCTCGTCCGGTTTTTTAAACATTTACAGGAGTAAGTCGGTGATTTTAGTGCCGTCCGAATCCATAATATCAGTGTTTTTCTCACCCAATCCGCGTAAAAATCCCTGGCCAAATTAGTACCTTCTGTTTTTTGACAAACAGGTCGTGTGGTAATTTAATTGCCGTCTGAATCCACATCTCCGAGTTTACAAGAGATTCAAAATTCACGGTTTAAATCCTTTTTGATCACTGCCGAGCACCGTACGCAAGATGTAAACTTTTATTACTGAAATGCTGGAAAGTATTTACAAGAACAATATTTCATCGCAGCTCCACCTCAGCGAACAAAAATGGGAAAGATAAGGCGGCACGTAACTTTTTGAAAAGGTTATTGTGGCAGCAATAGGCTATATGTTACAATTTTAAAATATGTAGGCTAGGCTATTATAGGCTATTATAGTTTGAATTATTTTTTATAATATCCAATAATCATAATAAATTGAAATTTCAACTATTTCTGAAGTGCTTCTTTTATAAAGATGACCGCTTTCTCACATAAACAGCCCCTGCACGAGAGAATAATTGATTCTCGAGCAATCGATTTCAAACAATTCAGCACCATTGGCACGGACAGCGCCGGGTAACGTCCCACGTAAGAAGGTATATCTTAAGCGGCTTCCTAAGGTATAGTTCGGGGAACACACTTAGGAAAATAAACAAATTTGGTAAGATATATCTTTCGAGTCTTCTTAGCAGGCTAAGAGTGAGCGTTATCGGGAAACCGGGCCCTGGTCTGTTTAGTGATTTGGTTCATGCAGAGAGGGCCCTGCAGAGAGAAAACAGGCATATCAGGGAATTTTACAGTGATTTCCAGGCCTGCACAGTGTCCTTGGTTCCTTCAAATTATTTAAATGTATTCAATTCACTTCAAAATTTACAGCAAAAATATCTAATATTGTCAAATATTTTTTAAATATCTTAAATGGCATATCACTCACATGGTATTTGACATGAATTTAATTTAGTGTAATGTATGTAGTTAAATATTGCTGTTTATTAATATTATTTATATATTGTTACATGCAGATTAACTACTTAAATTCTAAATATTTTTACGATTTGTGGAAAAACAAGTTAAAATTGTAAAATTTACTAATTTTAACAGTTGCTATTTGGTACAAATTATGGTTCTTCTGAGATAGGCCCAATGTACAATACTAATTAAAAAAATATATTATTATTATTATTATTAGTAGTAGTAGTAGTAGTATGCATGCCTGACATTGAAAAGACAAGGACATTATTCTAGTGAATATCTTTTTTCTAGTTATGCTCAGCTCTGAAAGTGCTCTTTGTGACTGAAAAATTTATGGAATCTAGGGCTGCTCAATTATGGCAAATATCATAATCATGATTATTTCTGTTCAATATTGAAATCATGATTATTTAACACAATTTTTGGTGGCAATAAGATCAAATTTCACGATATTTCACAATTATCGATGCTTCAGCAAAAACTAATACTAGGTTAACTAATGTAAGATAAAGCTCCTCAAAATGATTACATAAGACAAGTAAAAAGTCAGCAATACAGCAAGAACAAAGAAACTTATTACAAACAAAACTGACAAATAAACAGAATGAAAACGAATTAAATGAACAGTGTTAAGTTTTTTTCAGCAAGATGTACAGGTACTAACAGTGGTATTCAGATAAGTAATAGCCTACAACAAAAATTGATTGGTCAAATATAAAATAACACTGCATAGTCTTACTGTACACCAGGGTTCCTCAAACTCGGTCCTGGAGGGCTGTCCTGCACAGTTTAGCTCCAACCCTGATCAAACACACCTGAGCAAGCTGATCAATGTATTCAGGATCACTAGAAACTCACAGCTAGGTGTGTTTGATCAGGGTTGGAGCTAAACTGTGCAGGACAGCGGCCCTCCAGGACCGAGTTTGAGGAACCCTGCTGTACACGGTAAATATAGATTGATCCTAATTAAAGCTACTTAAGTTATTTAGTCAAGATCAGTGAGTGATTTTTCCTTTGTCATTTGTTGTTTGATTGTCATTAATGACAGACTGCAGGAGGTATATTAGGCTGCTGTCACTTTAAGAGCTGATGCGTGGATCTAATATACTGTTACACACGCGTTTTCTTTCTCAACTGTGTGCGTTTACTGAAGACATAACCCACTGTGTTCACGTCAATACTTTTGATATTTTTGTGTGTACACGTTTAGGTGCCTATCCGAAATCGAAAATCAATTACGATTAATAAATGAAATCATTGGTCAAAAGATGTGATGACTTTGTTCATGGTAATTATTTAATAATAACCTTACAAAATAGGTGTATAATTTAAATCAAATTAAACCAAGCTCAGAAAGACAAGCGTTTCCTGACCACATTTACTCTTTGTTCCATTCTTCTGGCTATACATAGATCTGATCTTTCACATGCATGCTCAAATGGTCTCAACTTCTAATTTGTCAGAGCCTGACAACTTCAGGAATTACATTTTAAAAAGCAGCAAAAACAATCAAATGGAAAATAGCTCCCCGTCTATTTTCCATGTAATGAAATGTCACACTTCTCAGAAGCAAATTATAGAGAAGAAAATCTTTATGACACAGAACATGCACATTAATTTAACACATGCTGATACGTAGCTATTCTACTGCAATTTGCACACTAAAGAGAGTAAGTTTGTGAAAGAAGCTTTATCATAAACTGACATTTCCTTGCGCCTATAGATGTCTGCACAGCTGTATCTAGGGTAATAGTCATCAATTAGATTAGCACTACTGACTTGCTGTTGTTTCCTCTGTGGCGTCTCTCTTATTTGGGTTCATCAAAAACCTTATGCATTCTAGTAAAACAAATTGCTCAAGCTCATAAAGACATCAAGCCCTCAGGAAAGTATAGTGGACAAGACTCAAATGAGCTTTCTGATTTCTTAGTGTATAACCTAGTTTACATAATGCTTTGTTTGGAATAATCACGAATCTTGGATTTAAGCCTTTGGGTTACAGTTACCAGATCAGATATCTCACAGCGCTAGTGTAATGGTGAGGTTTTCACATTTATAAGAGTGGCTGACTGGTATTGTAACTGTAAGTGACTGTACATAAATGCATTAACTACAAAACTAGTTGTTACACAATTGAAAATTCCAGTCTCTTTAGTGGAGCTTCATGAAGAAACAGGAACATGTGGTATACTTTAATATTTTAAATTCAATATAATTTATTATTCAGTCCTCGGGGTAATGTCATACCAATTTACCCATATCCGTTATGAGGTCCGATATAATTTTCCTATGCTAAATAAATAATTCTAGTGTGGCAAACTATGCATTCTGGAAAACTGCAATGACTTCTGTTCACCCGCACTAAACCCATTTTCTTGGAGGACATGTGGGTTAATGTTGATTTGATGTGTTTTCATCCAGCATGGGGACAGCATTATTAGTCAGTCCATTAGTATGCTAATAAACAGATGTGTGTTAGAGGTGCTGGTTAATAACGTTCCCCAATGTTTTTAAGAGACTATTTCATCATCAGCGATTACATGATTGCTCCTCGTGTTTGAAATGATATGTAATTACATGAATATCACTTAGGTAGATTTCTTCTGTGTTCTTTAATGCGAAGGATAAAAAAAATAAAAATCACTGTCATGCATAAAATAAGATCTTAGAGAGGAAGAATGCCCAGCTGCACTTTTCCGTTCAACGAAGATGGATGGTGACACTGCAAAGCTCCAGAAAGCACATATAAATATGACTCATGCACTATATATGCCTTCTAAGCCCATGACTCATTCCTATATTCCTATATTATGCAGCAAAAACTGTTTTCAACATTAAAAAATGTTTCTTGAGCATCAAATCTGCATGTAAGAATGTTTTCTTAAGGATCATGTGATACTGACAACTGGAGTAATGGCTGCTAAAAATTCAGCTATACTTTCACTGAAATTAATTACATTAAAAAAAAAAAATATATATATATATATTAAAGCCAATTAAAGCCATATTGCAAAATTTAAGTTTACTGATCTTAGTAAAAAAAAAAAAAAGCAGCAATTTAGGGGCCAAACACAAGCAAGAAGGCATGATAAGTCATGCTAGCATGGCTTGGATCATCAGACCAACTGTGTCAATGACCAATTAAAGATATATCAAGATCATTTTAGGCAAAATGGTTGAAAAATCATATACAGTCACTAATAATGTGATTTAATGGTTTATCACTATTGACCAATAGGTGACACTGTGACCAAATTGATGTGGTCACAATGACACATGCGATGTTTGGTGTAAATATGCCAAAGCTTTGCAAGGATACAGCCTCAGAATCGTTTTGGTATCATGCCTTCAAATTTGTTGATGCGGTACAAGAAAACAGTTTCGTCTATCGATCCGAAATCCAGAACTTTTCTTTTTCCAGCCTGGTCTGGAAGATGATCTGACTCGAATTTGGTGAAAATCGGACCAACACTAGTAGTAAAAAAAAAAAAAATCAAAATGGCGAACAGGAAGCTCAGCCAACTATGACAAAATTTGCTTTTTTTCCTCAGGATGAGCCAAGGAATCTATTAATACCAGTATCATTTCAACAGGCTAATTTAATCAAAAGTTATTAGCATTTTTGGAAATTTAATTATAACTTTTGGCCAGAAGGTGCTGCTGCTCCGAAACTTTTTTTAGGACTGTCAGGGCATGGTGTCGAAGACACGTAGAGAGTTTTGTAATGATCCCCAATGAGTTCGTAAAAAATTGCATTTTACGACAAAAAAAAAAATGGCCGACGCCCATAATGGCCGATGTGGAAAAATTGGGTATTGTTTGACATGCTGCATTGAATCTAAAGACACCAGTTTGATCATTTTGGGCCAAGAAGTTTTAAGAAAAAAAGCCATTTTTCATATCACCCTGACCCCTAGGTGGCACTGCACTGAAACTGTGCAGGTACCCTCAGGTCATGGTTTTCATAACGCACAGTCTCAAATCCATTTTGCCATTCTATTTGCTGAATTCTTTTGCGCGTTACATCAACTTGAATTCCATACCTTTTTGTCGGCATGGCCTGAAGATGATCTGATCTAGGCCTAGGAGGAGTTCGAAAAAGTATGTTTTTTGGAAAATTCAAAATGGCGGAAGAGTAAAAATTTATTTTGTTTCTAGCCCTTATGGTTCAAAAGTTATTAGCATAAACGTAAGTGAAATTTGGAGATTTGGTGGCGCTGGAGGAATAGAATTATAGACTCCAAAATTGCTGTAATGACTGTCTTCTATCTGTGTGACAAATTTCATAACTTTTCCACAAGCTGTTCCAGCCCATAGACTCAAAGAGCAGAAGAAGAAACGGAATAATAAAAATAGGAACGCCAGTGTAAGCTGGAGAAACTTAAAGAACTGGTTGAGGAACGACCACTCCTCGAGAAGACAAAGGACCTTTCTGGAAATTAACATTTGAACTCTCTCTTGTGAAACTAGCAAGTCTCACCTAAGCAATCCTAATCTACATTTCTTCCCCTCTTCCCCCATCCCTCATGCTGAGATCACCAAAATTCACCCAACAATCTGTAATGTTGAATAATTATCATACAGTATTACACATGTTTGGTATCGTTTGAAATGTCTCAGTGCAACTGGTACAAAGGTCTCATTCCCAAAGAAGTAAAACAAAAGGTAATAAGGTTTTAAGAGTTTAGAGATAACTGGCACACAAAGGAGGGTGGGTCTCCAGGCAAACGGGACTCTCAGCATCATGTATTTCCTAATGTCGGGTTCGCATCTCTTCTCTTTATTCCAGAGCATTTGATGTTTTGTATTGATTATCTTTGAACTGATTATGAAATCGGCATGATATATTTACCTGACATAATAAATTGTAACCATTGATTTTATTCTAACGGACTCTGGCATTATTTTCAGTAAAGAGTTCAAACGAATAGTCAAACATTCGCTCACATTTAATGATGCACAGATATCATTAAAACCTTTTCATTTATGGAGTCAGATGAAATAACGAGGTAATTACATATGAGAAAATGTATTGCATTTAATCAAATTACTTTGCCGCGAGGAAAGACAGTAATGCACAGAGACCTTCACCCGCTGATCGGATGCCTCCAGTGGGCCGACTGAGCGCGGGCTTACACAATGGCACAACAAGTTTGACCACGGGGCTTTAGAAAACGTTTAATATAGCACACAAGACTTATGGATTACTTTTATATACTTATATGCTGCTTTTTTTGTGTCCTTTAACATTATAAATCACTTTCCACATTTCTTTTATGTAATAGAGCAGCTCAGAAATAACATTTTCCTTTGTGTTTCACAGAAGAAAGAAAATACAAGGTTGGAACTAGAGATGGGAATTTTGGATCATTTTTTTACACAAACTTTTCAACATATCACACCACATGTGGTGCTATTTATAGGCTGTGTGTCATGTTAAAACAGTTATAAAACAAAATTTAAACATCTCACAACACCCTCCATTGTGTTCCACCGAGTTACACTCAGTCCACTTGCTTTTGAAAGAAAGAACACGTCCTGTTTGAACACCCTGAAATCCTTTTCGAAGTGTACATCACTTTTGACCCAAATTGCTGCTCATTTTGACTGCAAGGTATCACTAAAAAAGACTAACAAATCACAAAATTAAGAACGAAGTGCTTTTTTTGCAATCGATGACTGCTGTCACTTCACAGTACTCAAGTACTCATGCACATCCTTAGCTGAAACAGCATTGGGTCAAAAAATTCAAATATTTGTGAGAACCCTCTGCTTTGAACTCTATCATTTTATTTCTTCATCCAGTTGTTCTCTCTCTCTGTCTCTCTCTGGCCCTTCATTCTTGTAGTGGGTAATTTACCTCCCTCTGGAGGCTCTTCAATTGCTCCTGTTTCCTTATTAAAAGAAATCTCTGTAATACGCATCACACTGTTCCTGCCGCTTTATTGATTTATTAGCAGATATAAATGTTTTTGTACGCTTGTTTATCTTCAATTCATCATTCCCCTCCCCTCTCCTCCCTTCCTGTGCTTCCTGTTCCTCTTCTCTCTCATATGTCCTGCCTTTTCTTCCTCTTCTCTCTCTCTTTTCCAGCTAAACATGAACTCTGCCCCAACATTCATGCATTTCCCAGCCAAAGGGAAGCCGAAGAGGGCAGACACCTTTGACCTTCAGCGGATTGGCTTTGCCTCTGAGCAGCTGGCCAAGTGGATTGCAGACCGTACTGATGTGCAGGTACTGTATGATATACTGCTGCACTACCATATATATATATATATATATATATATGTATGTATGTATGTATGTATGTATGTATTTTTTTTTTATATATATGTATACTTTTATTCAGCAAAGATGCATTAAATTGATCAAAAGTGACAGTAAATATATTTATAAGGTTACACATTTCTGTTTCAAATAAATGCTGTTCTTTTTAACTTTAAATGATTTCCAAAAAAAAAAAAAAAAAAAAAAAAATCAGCACATCTGTTGTCCACATTGATAATAATTATAAGTGTTTCTTGAGCACCATATCAGCATATTAGAATATAGAGTTATTAGATCATTTGATACTGAAGACTGGAGTAATGATGCTGAAAATTCAGCTTTGCCATCACAGGAATAAATTATATTTTTTATATATTAAAATAGAAAACAGTTATTTTAAATTGTAATAATATTCCACTACTGTACTGTTTGGTTAGAAAATGCAGTCTTGGTGAGCATAATAGACTTCTTTCAAATATGTTAACAAAACTTACAGTTTTAGAATATGTACAAATACATTTTATGTGTTTTATATCACTCTTGGTGCATTTCAGTGTTTAGCAAATAAATGCATAATGTACGTGACTGATAGCATTTTGAAACTAAAAGCACTGCTGTTGAAAGCAGAGTGCTCTGCCTTCCAGACACATTTATTTATGATCTGTCTCAAACATTTTTTTTATTTAGCTTTTATGATGCATTATTTTATAATACTAATGCTCAAAAAAAAAATTTTGGTAGTAAGACACACTTAAATTAAACAAATTAGTTCAATCAAATGAACTTTTATGAGAATGTAGAACTTTATTTTTCTTTTAAGTTCACAAAACCAACACATTTTAAGTAAACTAAAATGATTCATTGTTTTGAGTTTTGTGAACTTTATTTATTTATTTTAGACAAATTTAAATGTAACAAACTGGGCTGGGATTTTTTATTTCCCAGCGTGCTTAGCCGTGACACTTGAAAAGGAGAGTAAATGCTCAAATTAAGTGATGTTTTGCTTTGTGCAAGATTAATGTTAAGTGGGAGATTTAATATAGTGTTTAATGTTTTGCTATGCTAATTTAGAACAGTTTCTGTTATGTGAGTTTTTGGGGGGTTGACATCATGGAGACGAGTGGACATATGAGCTTGGTTTGAGAACAGATATATGACAATTGTTCTATATTGCTGTTCTCATTCAGCAATTACTTTGCTAATGCTATTGCAAAGCATTGTGTTAACAATTAGCAAGTTAGCATTTACTGAATTAGCTATTTAAAGCTAGTCAAGTTTCCACTTAGCCTGACTACGTCAGACTTCTTACTTCCGCTCAATTTCATTTCGCTTTTGTAGTCAGTCTGATACAGCGTAATAGCTTTCCGTTAGCCTCCGGCCTGAAAATAGCCAGGCCAATCAACGAACAGAGGGCGGGCTGAGAGCCGTGACGTAGACGCTGATTGTACCGTGGATGCGTTGATTTTTACTTCACATAATCTGCAAAAGTCGCGCACAGCCATGTTCACTCCGGTATTTCGCTCGATGGTTTTGTTTTCGCATCATACATGTGTTTACAGTGGAAGTTAGATGCGGCTGAGCATGCGCATAACACACGCCATAACCAAACGTTATGTGATTGGCTTACGGGTAACCAATGATTTTAAACTTCAGACAAGCGCCCCCCTCGAGAGAGAAAACACTTCTCTATTATGCCATTCCAGACTCTGTCTACGAAGCAAAGCGAAGTAGCAGAGTTTGGTATTACCAGGCTAGTTTCCACTACAAAAAATATTTAAATTGAGATAACGTGATAATTTTAAGTTAAATGTATGAATTAGCTTACTCAAGTATTTCAAGTTAAGAGCAATTAAAATATACGAGTACAAAATAAAAATCTACCAGTTCTGCTTAACTTCATTTTTTTTTTATGTAACTGATTACTTTTTTTCTTTTTTTTTGGTCAAATTATTTGGGTTTACAGTGTGGTGTCTTTTACCTGATGGTTGTTTTTAAGAAATTAATTTGTATTTATTAGCGGTGTAACGATTCATCAACTACATCGATGTATCGATTTATATTCCTATGATCCAACTACATGGATCTGTGCTCGGCAAGTTGGCCTTCCGGACGACATATATCGATCTAACATCGTTTTAAAAGGTAATGAATCGATTGTATCGATACTAGGAAATAACGCATTGGATTTAAGCACGTCAGACTTTATATGGATGTTTTTTCTTTGCACTTTTAATGATAAAGGCGTTAAACGTTACTCGATTCAATCTGCCTATCTGTGACGTCGTCGCCATGCGTGACGCGCCAGCAGCAGCGCAAAGACAACAAGCAGGGCAAAGTCTCTCACCTAAGAAAAACGGACTTTCCTGTCTCTCAGCCACTTTTTAATTGCACGCGTAAATGCGCCGGCGCGCGCTGTATCACTTCACTAAAGCGCAAAAGAAATATGAGCATGCAACGTCGTAAATTAGTAAGTTACGAAATAAAAGTAAAATACCAATAAATTACGTTATTGGTACGTCATGTGTTGCTATTTATCAGGAGCAGTTTCCATGTTTCTTTACCAGTTCTTCTAAGTATTGTGTATCACCATGGTAGCCTAATTGTTGTTGTTTCCATAACAAAATGCCACTTACTGGTTATTTTGTATATTTTTATATGACTGTGGTGGCTCATATCAAGATTGTATTAACAAAAACTAGTTTGGGACTGCTATTTAATAGCTTAACCTCGCAGTGCCTACTGTTTATCAGTATTTGTCATATTCTTTTTTTTTTTTTTTGTATGTTAAGTAAAGGGGGACAGAACTTGTGTGTCAACAATTTTTGTGTAAACAAATGTATTATAATAGGCCTATATAATTCCTTAAAAGGTGGGTCGCGGCTTGATGACCATGGGGAAATGTGGGTCCCATGGCCGAACTATTCAAAACATCATTCAATGTTGTGATAATCGTAATTAATAATCGTAATTACAATTTCAAGGGAATAATCGACAATTATGATTTTGTCATAATCGTGCAGTCCTACTTTATTCAAATAAAATGTGAATGCATTTGACATTAATTGTTGTTTACTTCTTTGTTTATCATAATTAATTGATACCTGATTCCCTTACAATAATTTTTGGCTAAAAAGTCACTGAATCGATTTCAAGTCACTGAATCGTTTCAGATCGTATCGTTCTAAATGAACCAATATCGTCCTTGAATCATATCGACAACCACGAATCGCGATACGAATCGAATCGTTGTTAAAACGAATCGTTACACCCCTAGTATTTATTAGTTTGACTAATACTCATTTGAGAAGCAGCTTTTATGAGCAACATTGCAGATGCCAAAATGGGAAGAAATAAATCTCAATACACTTTTTAAAAGTGATAAGTAACATCTTTTCTCCTGTCTCTTGAAAATGCAACCTCTTTATGACCTTTCAAGACACGTTAGCAGTTTTATACATAATAATATAGTGATTGTATAACTGATGCCAAAAGCTTGAAAGTAGGCTATAATTATGTGTCTGATAATTCTACAAGACACTCTTTTGATTAAAGGATTTCTTCTGTGTTTTCAATGATTACAGTACAGACTTCTGTAATCCTTACTTTGTTGAATCTGTTTGGAATAGTGAACTCCTTCCAGCTTGCTTGGTAAATCTAGCTTTTTGTCAATGCAATTCTTAAAAAAAAAAAAAAAAAATCAGATCAGTGATGAAATGTGCAAACTGAAAGATTCACAAAGCCTACGAAGTAGAACCGAGCAGCGATTTTATGCGAAGGCAGAGCCAGATACGGGGTCTCGAGGAAATGGAGACAGATAACATCAATTTCCCCATCATGTTAACATAGATTTTCCCTCCAGAGAAGCTCTCATTGAAAAATATCACCGGCACCTTAATGCATTTACAGACGACTGCCTTGGAGCACTGGCACTAATTCAGTTGCCTTATTAAGACTCTACCTCGGTCTCAGCTTTAATATTTTTGAATAAGTCACTTAAGGTATACATATATCACCTTTAGGGAAGGGCTGAGTTAAATCAGTTGATGAAAAGCTACTTTTTTCTAAATGCAGTGCACTGATTTAGAAGCGTAGATGTGTAAATTTGTAGCGTAGAAGTGTAGATTTCAGCAGAGATTATATGTCAGTAATGCTCTCCCCTCCGTGCAGCTGGACTCATTGGGCCCTATCATACACCCAGCGCAATACAGCAACAAGAGCGACACAAGTTTTTTTTTTTTTTTTGCTAGTTTCAGCCCCGCGCAGTTATCATTTTCACGTCCTGTGCCGCATTGTTTAAATCAGGGGTTTTCAACTGATTCTGTGCCAGGGACCACCACTCTGACTAACAAGTAATCGGCGGCCCACTATTGTGTGTGTGTGTAGTGTGTGGATTCCTTTGTCAGATAGCACAGCCGGACGTCGAATTGAGGAAATGGCATAAAAATAAAAATAAAAGAGTTTGTCATGTCATTTTGCTGTGTAGGCTACGGAACCTATTCACTGCTCCATCAACGTTTCATGCCAAATCGCTATATTTCCTTGTTTAAAATGTACTGCAAGATGCAGTTTCTTTCCAAACCGCGATAAGCGCCGAACCTATTTTTAGCCTTAACGCGATACATCCTCTCGACTAATCAGAATTCTCTCTCTCTCTCTCTCTCGCTCTCTCACCCTCAAATCACTTGTGCGTATCGCGCCAGACGCTCAATTCGCCTCATTCGCGCGTCCGCGCCGCACTAAACGCCTCATTCACGCCGCAGGACCTCCAGATGCGCGTAAACGCGTCTTTACATTGACTTGACATGAAAATCACTTGCACCAGACGCTCTATTCGCGTTTGGTGTGAACGCCACTCACTCACTCACTCACTCACTCACACAAGGTCATGTCGTGATTTGTTTTATGTAAAGCGGACAATGGTTCTACTTTTTATGGGTTCGACACTTTACTGAATGCCAATGTATTTATTACTGACTGACTTGCCTTTTTTTAAGACAAACTTTTTTTTTTATGGAAAAAAAGTTATTTTAATATTGAAATTACGTAGGCTGGAATGCATGTCACGGACCACATGCAATGCCGCCGCGGACCACCAGGGGGCCGCGGACCACCGGTTGAAAACCCCTGGTTTAAATACCAAATGCATGTGTGCCTATTTATGCGCCCATGGGCGTGCTGGTCTGAAAACGAGGTGTGTTCAGGCGCGTTGTTGGAGCGTTGCTATTTTGAGGCAACTGAAATTGATTTTTTTATGTTATTTAAAGAGCGCGTTAGTGTGTGCCTATAGGCGGGTCCACAACGCGCTTACAATCTGCAGCAGCACACAAACTAGCCAAATATTAAAAATAAAAGGATTACAATGTAAAATATTAATATTGTGTACATAAAGATATGGTGGAATCCGACTTGTCCAGTAGATGATCTGCTTGTGCGCTTTAACCTCGCACACGAGCAGATCCACTTGTGCTCTGGAGACGCGTTCAGTCTTTCCGCTTGCAAATTCCGTCATGTAAATAGCAATCCGCCATGGCGCGAGCGCAACTGGCTTTTAAAGGGAATGGGAGATGAGACTCTGGTTGGTTTATTTCACGTTACGCCCAAAACACCCATTACTCATTAAGAGAATAGGGACAACCCTTTTAGACTATGCGCCATGCGCGCCTACCATTTTTCCCGTCGTTAAACTAGCAAAAGTGGATTTGGACACACCTAAGTGCAATTGCGCCCTACGCTTTAGATCATGTGCTTAGATCGTTAAAATAATAAGGCCCATTATCTTTGAGTCAACTCCATTTCACATTTTTGCAGAGGCACTGAAAGACTTTGTGTACTTGTCACGGGTGGTTGCAGGAAGGCAGACGGAGACGAGGATATAATTCTAAAACGAAGGTTTATTGGTAATTAAACACAGGACGGCAGAACAGGTAGCCTAGCAACACACACTAAATATAACGGAGATCGGACGAAGACTGACAGAACAGACGGAACTTAAATACAAACACAGATAACAGTGATTAACAGAATGCAGGTGATACAGATGATGATGATTGACTAAACAGGTGATACAATAGAACTGAAAATGACAGTAACCATGGAAACGAAGGAGTGGTGGGAAAAGAACATAGGAAAACAGGAACAAATCAAAACACAAACTGAAAGTCCAAACATACACTGACACGTGACAGTACTATGTTTCAAAAGTTTGTTTATTATTATTCTTTTTATAACTCTGTTTACTAATTTACCATAACTTTTATTTTATTTTATTTTATTTTATTTTATTTTATTTTATTTTATTTTATTTTATTTTATTTTATTTTATTTTATTTTATTTCTCTGTTTACTAAATTACCATACCATTAGCTAAATTAGCTATTAGTCTTTGTCGGCCTATCTGTGCGCATTGGATCGTTGCTCGTCCACCCCCTGGAGTAGACAGAATTATAGATGAAGTCGGCCATTTTTGTTAGATTAATCTGATCTGATTCGAAGGCAGCAGCAGAAGCTGTAGTACACATTTTGAACTTTAAGACCTTGAACGACAGGCACTAAACGTGTTTACAGCCCTCTGGGTCTCGCATCACAACACTCATAAATAGAGCATCCTGAGCGTCCAATGCGTCTTAGACTTACTAGCCCTCTGGGTCTACTTTTGGCCTAAGGCAAAGAAAAGACTGCAAGAGGGAAGGGAGGGATCGTCAACCTTTGCAGGAATGAATGAATTCAATAGACAATGGCTGTTTGATACCGAAGGCAATTGCCTCGCTGCAGACAGTTAGTGACTTCACATGCGGTGGTTTTGAATGAAGTTTCCTCATCAGGAAAGGTTTCATTGAAAGTAAGATATTCAGACTATAACATAAAAATTCTATTGAAAGCAGTTCAAAAACTGCCATTTACAAATTAAAGGCATACTTTTTCAAGTTTTACAAACTACCATTTACTGTTTTTAACTATGATGGTGACCAAGGTTGGCCTTGAGAATATCTTGGCCTTGGCCTTTTGAATAACAGTTTGAATTTTCCTTGCTTTTATTTTGTGATTTATTTGTATTCCTCTCTATGTAAAGCACTTTGAATTGCCATTATGTATGAAATGTACTATATAAATAAACTTGCCTTACCTTGCCTTGCCTTGAGATTGCAGTGTTTTAACAGTTGAACCCGGGCAGTTTGATGCTTTTTGACCCTGACTTTAGCCTTGCTCATTATTTCATATGTTTACCAAACTAAGGTTTACTTTTTCATTTTGAAAGTGGAGTGAGGTTTATAGATATTGCTTCATTATTTCTCTTGTTTGTCTTAACATGACAGGTATCAGAATACTGTCATCTTCTTTTCATGTTTTTAAAAACCCCATTTTAACTTGCATTTACCAAATCCATCCATCCATCCATCCATCCATCCATCCATCCATCCATCCATCCATCCATCCATCCATCCATCCATCCATCCATCCATCCATCCATCCATCCATCCATCCATCCATCCATCCATCCATCCATCCATCCATCCATCCATCCATCCATCCATCCATCCATCCATCCATCCATCCATCCATCCATCCATCCATCCATCCATCCATCCATCCATCCATCCATCCATCCATCCATCCATCCATCCATCCATCCATCCATCCATCCATCCATCCATCCATCCATCCATCCATCCATCCATCCATCCATCCATCCATCCATCCATCCATCCATCCATCCATCCATCCATCCATCCATCCATCCATCCATCCATCCATCCATCCATCTTTTTGTTTTGTTGAACAATTTTAAAGCATGTTTGAAATGTTGATGTAATTGTGTGAAAAATCATTAAGTATTTAAAATTTTATTTGAAATTAAAGTTGAAATTTGTTTTGTTTTGTTTGTCTAGATTCGGGTGTTCCGGCCACCCAACTACTCGGGTACGATCGCTCTGGCTCTGCTGGTGTCTCTGGTCGGTGGGCTCCTCTACCTGCGCAGAAACAACTTGGAGTTCATCTACAACAAGACTGGCTGGGCCATGGCCGCACTGGTGCCTAATGTTGATTATTTAGCCCTAATTCAAATAAAAATGCTGGAGCCATGCTTTCAGTTAAAAACTGGCCAGATCAAACAACAGTGCATTTCCTGGCAGCAGTACAATGGGCATCTCGCTCTGGCCCTAGAACCGTTCAACTTCAACACTTTTGCTATTGCTTTATAAGGTCCTTTAAAAAAATAAAACCAGCTGACCATGGAGTAAACCTAGATTAAAATTATTTATAGAGTTTTTAAGCCATAAAATAGGCCAATTTATTGTATCTAACCCAAGATGATGCAATAAAACCAGAAGACAACAGCTCAAGGGGAAAAAGCATAGTCTTGTTGTGCTTTTTACCACCTGGGGCCCAAATTATGTGCTGTGTCTTGCATAAAAGTTTGATTGAAAGTGTTGTGCTGTCTGTAAATTGTAGAGCTTGGGCTTTATGTGTATTCCCCAAAGTCTGAAGGCTGACCTTTACTGCTCTGATGGATAAAGTTTGTTATCCACCATATTGATTATAATGGCAGTTTAAGGAAAGTTTTTTTTTTTTCTTTTTTTTTTTTTTCGCAGACTCCTTGAATGTAATCAATCTTTATCGTTCACTCTTTCTGTTTGTCATTCTCATATCACCATATAACTCACCTAACAAATCTCTCTCTCACTCTCTTTTTCTTTTCCTCAGTGTGTGGTGTTTGCCATGACGTCAGGTCAGATGTGGAATCATATCCGTGGTCCTCCGTATGCCCACAAGAACCCTCAAAATGGTCAAGTGGTAAGTGTCTCAGAGCTCCTTATGTGTCACACCACTCGTCTAAATCTCTCCGAACTCAGTTTGTGCTCTTTCATGACTTGATTTTCTTTGCTTGTGTATATGCATTAAATGGCTATCTGTTATGTGAAGCTATGTGCGTACGAAAAACAAGCTCAAGTTCTTCTTGGTATATGGCCCATCCCGTCAGTTCTCGGGCAATGAATCCTGTGGAATATGAATTCCTACAAAGGGTATAGCCTACATTCATAAATACAAAATATTGCACTCAGTGTAAATAGAACTGGTACACAAATAATGTGATGGAGCCAGACAGAACTACGTAAAAAATGTGAATTGGATGTCGGAGAAGTGACCTGGATGGTAGAGCACATGCATTGTTTGTTTTTGTTTTTGTTTTTTGCACAGAGGACCCAAATTTGAATCCGGCTCGTGACATTTACAGATCTAACCATCCCTCCCTCTGCTTTACTCCCTATTCTTTCAATGTTTCTAGGAATACGAGGCAAAAACAATCTATGAAATAGAGACAATGCAAATACTGTTACTATTATAATTGTATACTATATATATTTAACACACACACACACACACACTGCCTTACATTACTATTCAACTGTTTTCTATATAATATATTTAAAAATGTAGTTTATTCCTGTGATGGTAAAACGGAATTCAGCAGACATTATTCCAGTCAACAGTACATGATCCTTCAAAAATCATTCTAATATGCGTATTTATTGTATAATAACATTTCTTATTATTATCAATGTGGAAAACAGTTTTTTTTTGTGGAAAACGTCATACTTTTTTCAGAATTATTTGGCAAATATAAAGTTCAAGTGAACAGCATTTATTTTAATTAAAATTTGTAACATCCAAAAATGTTTTTACTGTCACTTTTGACTTAAAAAAACAGTAATGCGTGTGTGCAAATATTAATATAGCAGGGTTCCTACACAGGTTGGAAAAATATGGAATTTGATTTGAGTAATTTCCATGTCTGGATAAGTATGGAAAAAAATGTGTGAATATTACCAGACTATTGCCCCTATTCAGTTTTCAAAAAATTAATTTATCATAAAGAACAGTGTTTTCTTGGAAAGTTTAGTGACCCTTTTAGTGATTGTCAAACACGACTGACTGAATGAATTGAATGCACGACTGAATATCTTTTAAAATTCACAAAGAGACACCAGCAACAGAGTAAAGAGCAAACAATCATCTAAATCAGACTGTGCTTTGATGTTTGATGATCATGCAACATCAAACCACATTTACAGTATCAAACTGGTGTGTCAGAGGTGAATATATGAAGGTTATAAAGCATTTTAGGTTTGTATGTAAGTGCATGATATCACTTTGAGAAAACCAAAAAAAAATTATAATACAGATGACTGTACTATATACCAAATACAGTGCTGAAAATAATGTTGTGTGAACCATTTATGTTAAAATTGGTTTGAAATGTACAGAGAGGATTTGAAATTTGAGTCTGGAATTTTGAAATGGAAAATGTGTAGGAACCCTGTTATAAAATCATATTATATTAAATATAGTATGCTAATAGAGTGATGTAACATTAACATTTAGTGTGACTTAATTATTTATGATTACAAAAAAAATAAAAATGCTTAAAGCCAGCTAGACACAGCACAACAATGGAAAAGAACATATGTCTCGAGGTGTGTGTGTGTGTGTGTTGGTTGTTTAAATAATGGACCTTTTTAATATAGCCAAGGCTTGTTGTTAATATGTACCATCCTGTGATATATTTACACAAAAACAATCCACAGCAGCTGTTCTGCATCTACCTCTTACTGGCTTCTAAGTGATCCCTCCAGTCAATAACACAATAAATCTGAAATGATTAAGGCCTTTTAATTATTAAAATATAAATAAGAGGATCAGCTTCTTTCAGTGCATAATCCTTCCCAGTAGCACTTCATCACCGTCCCTCATTAAGCTCCAGACAGGAAGTTGAAGCTGCGTTTCTTCATCTAATAGCCCTCTGAAACAGAGGTGAAATGAAAATGCTGATGACATGGGGAAATTAAAGTCAGTGAGGTAAGATTGTAATATTTAACCTGTGCTATACAAAATATACCATTAGTGCCATTGTAAAGTTATTCCCCCATTGACTCAAGACCTCGATGCAAATTACCTTCCAGAGCCTAATCGACAATTAAAACATTTCCGTATCCAGGAAGAGCTAAAATATGTACGAATTTCAGAGTAATGCCATATATATTAGATGTTTTTTTTTATGTATTTAGTAAATATTACATCATGTCATAGTCATCAATTTGACACTATATTTTACTCAGACTCAAACGACATTTATATTACTCTAATGTATAAGATGACAAAAATGTGTCATTTTTCTAGCTCAATATTCAGCTCAATGTTACAGTTAATCTGCTTTCAGCTCATCAAACCTCAAACATACTGTGATTTTAATATTATTTAAATCAACTGTAATCTTTCTAGATTGTTGAAATCTGTTTTTGTCATGTGTAGACTAACATTCAAAAGGTCGTGTTCTGTTTTTTAAAACTTTAATCAATTTAATACATCATTGCTGAATAAAAGTGACAGTAAAGAAAACATTTACACGCACACACACCCTTTGTATATAAAGACTGGAGTGATGGCTGCCTGAAAATTCAGATTTACCATAACATGAATAAATTAGTTATTTTAAATTGTAATAATATTTCACAATTGTACAGTTTACACTAGTATATATGGGAAACTAGCACAGTACAAGTCGTTTGTTAAGAAAAAATGCAGAACCAGTGCAATGTTGCAGTAAAATGTGAATAGAAAACGTAGTTGCGTGAAAGCCACAGTCAGTGATTTGGTACTTAAAAATTAATTATGAGTAATAGATTATGTACAGTCACTCTGTTAATTCTCATAAAACAACCCTAGACACAAAGCATGAAATACGAAACAGAAAATATTGATTTCAGTTCAAATTATTGTTTTATGTCAGCAGACAGGGCAAAGTGCTCCAAGGGACATATGTAGGTAACTGGTTGGGATGGCAATCAATTGGGCAGTTTAGAGACCATTATACAAACATATTTGACTACAGAGTGCCATGTTTGGCCAATCAGAATCAAGTATTCCAGTCTTGCGATCTTGTCCTGTCCATTTCATGTGGAGATATAAATACATAATTGTACACTTAGTATCAAAAAATGAGGAGCTTCTATAAATAGCTAAGATATCTCCACAAAATGCTTGACTTCTCAGAGTATAAAAATCTCAGTCTTTTGTAAAAAGACAGGAATCAAAAAGGCAGAAAACAAACGAGCAGAAAAGCATCTCCGAATGACAATTAAGCCAGAGCCATAGAGGCTAATGTACTATAAATTGTTAAAAAGGCTCATAGTGTGTCTCATTTGTTGTACAGGATTGGATGGTAAATGATGGTTCATTTATTTGGAGGATGTGCTGGTGAAGAGATAATGAGGGGAGGGGAGGGAAGGGGGGTGTTGATTCTCTGTGTTATTGTCTTATGACTCTGTTTTTACTTCCTCTTATTCTGAGAATGTGGCCTGAAGACAGCCTTTATGAAATATTCAGGCCTGAACATTGATCCAGAGACATAAACACACTGCTAACAATGCCATGAATCCCATACTCCAGGCACTGAAACATCTAGCTCACAACAGGAGGATTTCTGCGGATTGATCTGCGGTCCTTTAATCCCCAAGCTGGACCTGAAGGGGACACTTCTATTAGTGCGAAAGTACAGTGTCAACTCGTTCTTAATACTCCCAAAAATACAAAACTTGAGCAGGCAATGAAAAGGCCGACACTGATTCTGCAGAACCAATACTGTTTGATAAAATTGTATATATAGGTGAAACTTGAAAAATTTGAATATCATGCAAAAGTTAGTGTATTTCAGTAATTCTAATTAAAAGGTGAAACTAATATATTTAGTAGGCCTATATATAACTATATGCATATGCATGATTATACTTTTCAGAGGGCTGACATTTCTGTATTTAAAATCCTTTTTTTATTTGTATTTTTATTTCAAGTAAAATTCAAATTTTCTGAGATTTTGAATTTGGAGTTTTCATAAGCTGTAAGCCATAATCATCAAAATTATAACTTTTGCACGATATTCAAATTTTTCGAGTTTCACATGTATACATCTATTACAAGCATTTTAAAATACTTGCAATCGGACAGAAGACTTCTCCTTATCAATTTCCCGGGAGGCAGAATTTGTTATAAAAATAGAAGTCATTTTTTAGTTTCTTTAGCAGTAGAAATATTCTATAAGTACTCTATATAAATTAAAGTTAAAATACCAAAACGTTTTTTTAATCAAGGCAATATAAGCGATGGTTCTGGTGCCAGAAAAGCTCTACAAAACAGCATCTGATGTCACTGTGTCACGGATATTTAAAGATAGATTAGTGACCTCCCCAAATAAGGTCATCCAGCCTTGTAATGCACCCTTCAAAAAAAGGGCCTGTTTTATGCGTTCTCCTCCGCATTTGGCGAGCCCCTTTCCTCGTGTCTGAATCACTTTTCACCCACGGCAACACACTTGACACATAATAGTTATAAAGTTGCTCTAATGCATATTTTCTTCTCTACTTTGAGCCTAAATAAGTAATCTGTAGAGCGGTCTCATCCTTATCTCTTTGACCTCAAATTTAACATATGCACACACACACATATAACTCACAGTACTGCTCTGTGAATACTATAACACATCATACAAATGTTATATTCACTGTATTATAAATAAAATACCTGTGTAAGAGCTACATCATTGCCCATAAAAGGCTTTTCCAAGAAATAAACACAATGAAACAAAAAGCATTATACATAATAGATTAAATATGTCAAACAATGAGGCAGGATAATTGTATTCTTATGCATATTGCACAACAATATATATGATTTATTGTGTTACATTTAATTGTGTAATTTTGTACATATTGAATAGATTGCTTTTAATTTTTGTGACTGTTCAGGGTCATGTGAGTTCATGTCAAAAGGAATTTTATGCGATATGGCCAAAGCGTACAAGCGAACAATTAGTTATCCATGAGAAAAAAATATTATTCTTTGCTAAAAGGCCTCAGTCGTACACAAAACTATAGCATGTTGCTGAGATAGATTTTTGGTCATCATTTATAGTTGTGCATTGGAGTGTGAAATTAAAAAAAAAAGTGGAAAGAGGTTGTGCGAGAGACAGTGGTTGGGGAAAAAAAAAAAACATTACCCTGATTTTCTAAACTAAACGCTACATTTGCATGAAATTATATTTCTCTTGTCAGACTCTGAAAGTGCCATTTCCACATTTTCTCCGGCTTCATCCTGCAGCCCAGAGCAAAACCCATTTAGAGAGTAGAAGGTTGTTTTGATAATGAAGGCATCTGACTGCTTACTGACGAAATGGCGAGGAAATGTGTGGTGAAGCTACGCATCTACTTGTGGTTTCACACCTTAGGATAGATCACACACACACACACAGACACCTTGCTGTGTTGATACTCAGGATGAACACGCTCTAGGCCAAAAGAGCTGAACAATTCTCAACATTTCCCTGGTTTTTATACCGTGCTATAATGGAATATATTTTGTCTTTATTTTTTGGATTTATGGAAATTTTAATAACTATTACAAAAATGCCTCTAAGTCAAGAGTTATTTGTTATGAGATGCTTTCATTTTTAGCCAAAATCAGATAGTGTATCAGTCAAAACAAATGTTCTTTTGATAAAATCAAATGGTTTAGCACGTTTTTACCCCAAAGTACCTGCAGTATTCCCATTTGAATGATTCACAATGATTGTAAAGACATTAGTGAGACTTTTCTCCTTAAAATCATTGTTTCTCCATGATAAAGTAGAAAATCACTTCACACCGCTCACTAACACTGGTTTGGAATGTTAACACTGACAAGTTGAGTGATGCAAACTGCTTGACCAATCAAACTTCTGGACCGGAAAGAGGTTAATTCTCTAGTGTTTGGCCTGAACTCTTCTTTTTGTGCTATTAATTCACTTAAAAAGTTTGTCTCTTGAACTTTCTTTGAGGACTTGATCACGTATATTCAGTGTTCTCTTTCAAAGTCACCTGAAGATGCCAGTTCCTCTGCCCGCATTAGCCTTTAGTTCACCATTTTCATTTCATTTCCCACAATTTGTTAATGAACTCTTGCAGCCTCTCTGTATCTACCAACAGTAAGAGGTAAATCATCTGCCCTTCCCTTCCAGCATGTTGTCACTTTTATTACATCTCGGCAAATATTTTGGCTTTTAGCTTGGACGAAACTTTGCTGGGGAGTCTTTATTAACTGAATTGAACTGTGAACTGAAGCATTAAATAAATATTGCACTCGAGGCAGAGATTTTTCAAGATCTCTTCCTGGCAACTAGTTTTTTTTTTTTTTTTTCTGTACTCGCTGATGCAGAGGGAGTGTAGCAATAGAAATGAATCTGTACAGCAAATGGGAGCTTTAATTACAGCTGAAACAAGAGACCTGCGGAGAATAATAATAATAAAGAAAGCCAAAAGGAAAATAACAAACAGGAGAAGGAAAGGCAGATTAACTGTGAATTAATCACGTTGACGCCAATATTCCATTTTGCCAGCAGGAGTTTTTATGCTTAACTTTTCTCATTGTATTTGTGACAGTTAATGAATGGTGCATGTAAATAACCACAAAATACTTGTAGTCAAGGTTTTTTTTTTCTTTTTTTTTTCTAAACAAGCAGCCTCGTTTGGGAGGCAGAATTTCTTTTGAGTCTCATTGTTGATTCTCCATTGGTATCAACTGGAGCTGTCTGTCAGATCCAGTCCGGAAGACTCCAGACTGTCTGCCACTGTGACCTCTCACAGCTGGTCAGTTTCCAACAAAACCTTTTTTCTTTGTTGACATTCATCCGTTTCCATGTGTCGTCTATTTGTATCCAGCGCATGGTGTGGTCGATAGGTGGTCTATTTATACAGGAAGCTGTTATTTTGAGGCATTATAAAGATGTGTAAAACATTCATGCTGGGTTTGTGGTGGTGATGTTAAAGCTACAATATGTAAAAAAAATTGCCGCTAGGGATCGCTAACCTCTTACAATAACAAAGGCGTAGGTTGATGACGCATAAGCGGAATTATGGAAATTGTCGTCATGCCAAAGGATCTAATAATGCTTACGGATGAGTGAATACATTGATGTTTTTAACATGACTGTGGTATGAAGCATAGCACGATTGTTAATGAGAGACAGATATCAGCGTCACACGCGAGTCCCGTGGATATAAAGGAATAAGGATATTTAATTCTACCGAACTACCCGCAAGTGCTGAATTAATACTCACAAAGGTCAGTTTATTAGACGAATGAAACTTGTGAGGTAACGCAGCGCTGTTTCACTTGGTCTACACACTATCACACTAAATTGCATTTGAGTGTGTTGAAAGTTATAATGTTATAATGTATAATGTACTGTAGTTTGTCTGTATGAGACTAGCAGATCAACATTAGAATAACATACTGCTGATAATATTCTAATATTGCATCATGTTGAGCTATATAACATTGATTAGTTTTATGTACATTTGCTCACCTCTACATTTGCGCATCTCTGTCAAGTCAAAGTTTGACGCGGACGTGGAGCTCTCGGCATCTCGAAAACGCCACGCTGATATTGATCCTCGTTTTAGTCCTCCTTTTGTCCCAAAGTCTGCTTGCCATGATCCATAATTTTTGAATGAAACAACAACAGCGTGAGCGAGCCACTAGACGTACCATGGGTGCAGCAGGCGTAGTGATATGACGCAGCGCCTAAAAATAGTCCCCAGCTCGGTAACTTCTTCCAACGTGACCGGGACTAAGTTTGTCTAACCTATTAGACCTATTTTCAGGCGCTGCGTCATATCACTACGCCTGCTGCACCCATGGTACGGCCGCACAGTTCCTTGATTATTACGCAGGAATGAGAGTATAGTTCCTAGCCATATAGGCTTAGAAAATCGCAACTTTTCATTTTCCGTCGATCTTAGTACACGGTTTAACTACAGAAGAGTCAAGTTTTAAATAGGAAAAATATTGAAACTCTTTGGTCATTTTGAAAGAAATGCTACTGGACTCGTCTGAATCAATGATCTATGCTAAGCTATGCTAAAAGTGGTACCGTCAGACCCGGAGTTCGGCTGAATGGATTCTAAAACGGTAAAACTCATCTGTTTAACTCTGGGGGAGTTGTAAAATGAGCATATTTCCGAAAAAAGTGGAGTATCCCTTTAAAATTTCTCTGAAATTAAAAAACTTTGGGAACTTTTGGGATATTGTAAGTACACAACTGCAGGAAATATATCACACTGTACAAGTGATTTTTGGATATTTTATTACAAAATTCTTATATATTGTAGCTTTAATGGATGCAGTTAGTAAATATAGATAAAGGAATAATTTACTTTAAAATGAAAATTCTGTCATCATTTACTCACCCTCAAGTTGTTTTAAACCTTTATGAATTTCTTTCTTCTGCTGAACACAAAATAAGACATTTTGAAGAATGTCAGTAACCAGACAGTTGATGGACCCCATTGACCAAAAATAAATAAAATACTATGGAAGTCAATGGGGGTCCATCAACTGTCTGGTTACTGACAATCTTCAAAATGTCTTCTTTTAAAGGAATGATCATATCAAAGTTCAAAACAAGTTAAAGGGTTAGTTCACCCAAAAATGACAATTCTGTCATTTAATTACTCACCCTTTTGTCATTCCACATGCGTAAGACCGTTGTTCATCTTCAGAACACAAATGAAGATTTAAAATATCCGAGAGGTTTCTGTCCCTCCATAGAGATCTAACGCAACTGCCTCATTCAAAGTCCAGAATGGTAGGAAAGACATCATTAAACTAATTGTGGTGTAACCTAAATTTTATGAAGCAACGCGAGTGCTAAAACGTAATTTACCACTTTATTTACTAAACAATATTATCCAAATCATGTTCACACAACAACGTCAGCTCTCACGTCAACACAACACGCATGCATCGTGGTGCTCTCTTGAACATGCTTTGCAGATCAATATTTTCGTAAATAAAGTGGTAAATTATGTTTCATAAAATTAAGGTTAAACCACTGGAGTCACAGGATTACTTCAACCATGTCTTTCTATATCGTTCTGGGCCTTGACTGTGGTAGTCTCTATGGAGGGACAGAAAGCCCTCGGATTTCACTAAAAAATATCTTTTTAATATCTTGTTTTTTTTTTTAAGCTCAGTCAACAGCACTGGTGGCTATAACGTTGATCACTACAAATATTCATTTTGACTTGTCTCTCATTTTCTTTAAAACTGCAAAGATATGAGTCCCAGTGAGTGGCAGTGAATGAGGTCAATCCATAAACATCAAAGTACTCACTAATTCATAAAACGTAAACAATATGCATGTTAACATGATTTTTACGTGAAAAAAAATGCTGCTAATCTTTTCTGTGTGAAATCATTTTTACAATTTCATATGCCACAACAATGCACACCTAAAACACTAAAATGACTGTTAAAATTACAAGAACAACTTTACAGCTCAAATAATAGTTTTAACATGAGAATTAATGTAAGTGCTTTTATTCGATTATAAGCTTCACATTTATGCTTTTTAAAGCCTCCAAAAGTGCATCCCATTTTTACTTTTGTTTTACAGGAAATTTGAGCGTAACTTATACTGAACCCAGAAATTTGTATTTAAGTCATTCCTTTAACCTACACCTTTTCATGTAACATGTTTAAAAAATGTACTTATTATTATGCTTTGTGTCCCCATAAGGTGTAGTTACGGTATGTACCAGCAGAGGCACTCTACCAGCCAAAGCTCATATAAGTTATATTTGTCCAATAAGTGATAGTTAAAATATTTAAAATGGTTTATTAGTTTCAATAATTAGCTCACATCATAAGCAATGATTATAAAGCAGTGAAGTAATTAAGCTTTTAGCTGTAGTATGCAGGGAATGACTGATTTGTTTCTGTCTAACCCAGATGCCTCAGCTGGTCTGAGCGTTTAATGGCTTGTCCTATATGATGAAATCAGCACCCTCTCATCCTGTCTAGGAGTACCTGTCTTTCTCCGTGCAGAGCAACTCTTTCCAGAGCTTGTTAGGCACCACACGGTTGTGCTGAAGGGTTGCCGTTGGCTGCTGGAGTTTTCGGTATCCCCCTGTCCATAAGCTTGAGAATTCTTTTGACAGGCTTGAAAACTCTTTCTCTAACTTGAGCTGGCAGCCTTATTTTACACACTCTGAAAGGCTGTTTGCCCTGCCACATCCAACTGGACTGAAAACGGTGGAGAAAGAATGGCTGAGTGTGTTTACAAGTGTTTTGAATATCCTGATTATGTGTTTTGATTATGTAAGAATCGGCCTGTGTTGATGCATTCTTCAGAAAGCGCTCGCTTTGTGCTTGAAGCGCAAATGTATCAGTGCATTGATCTGGCAATGAAAATTAAATACATAGGTAATGAAGATTAATAATGGATTTTATTTTTTACTTAATACTTAATGTATTAAACATTGATTTATCCAAAATATAATTTTGACCTATATTCAGTCAAATGTAGATTTGTTATCTATTATGACCTTTTTATGTGTTTTTAGGTATATTTTTTTAGATACAGTCAATAATCAAATTGTGACAGAATTTCAGATTTTGATCCATAGCCTTATTTAAACTAGTTTTCTCAATAATAATAATAAAAAAAATATATATTTATTCCGTAGAGCAAAATTATTAAATTATCAAAATTATTATATAAATGTTCCTGTTATAATTAAAAATTGTCCATACGATTCATGCACTTTGGTCTAAATCATCTGAAGTCACATGATAGTGAAAGACTAGAAAAGATTGCATGATTTGATATCTGACCTTGTTCTCATTATGTTTCCAACTTATTTTTAGAATATGGAATATTATTTTGGAATATTGCATAAACAAATTGCTGGAAGGAAATACCAAGATGCGCATAAATTCTAAACGTGCATAAAAAGACGTAATCGCTCAATT
This sequence comes from Rutilus rutilus, assembly GCF_951802725.1. Lineage (NCBI taxonomy): Eukaryota > Metazoa > Chordata > Actinopteri > Cypriniformes > Leuciscidae > Rutilus > Rutilus rutilus. The sequence continues at coordinate 19,680,730 of NC_140210.1, read as the reverse complement.
GGTGCGTATACATTTTTTGATCCGATAAGAAGACATGCACATAAATTACGCTGGAAACACATTTACTGATTAAATCCTTTGATGCACAACAAAAAAAAGGACTTTGCCCCAACAGTGGATGTGATTGTGTAACTGGACTAACCAGTGGACCGATTAATGCACAGCATCACAAATGTTGATTTGATCATTCTGAAATGCATGAGCCAAAGTCTGTCATCAGAATGATTCGGTATAATGACGACCTCCCAGAAGTGTCTCGGATGATTGCGTTCCCAAATGCCAGCCATCCGAACGCAAGATAACACATGGGATGAAAACGCTGCTTTATTTGCCAATGTTTTATGCGATATTCCAATTTTGTGCGTAAGTTAAATTGACAACTTTGGATGCAAACATAGCTATTGGTGCAATGTGCATGAATCATTATTAGGATTTGGATGTCATAATTAATCAGTTGATCCAGGTTTTAATGTTGCATTCACAAACTAGATTGATCCAGTTCTTCAAAATTCACCTTTTTGTTCAACATAAGAAAAAGTCGAACAGGTTTTGGATGAAATGTGGGCAAGTAAATTATTACAGAATGTGCATGTAATTTTTTTTTTGGGTACATTCAGTTTGAAAGATTGTCAAAGCAAATATTTCAACCCGATCTCACGGCAATTTGTATGAATTTTACGAGGTGGCTAATTCGTACGAATTCACACGACCTCATTCGTACGAATTAGTGCGATTTTTGCTAAATCATACATATTTTATGAGTTGCCCAATTTGTACGAATGACCTACCCCTGACCCCGCCCCTAAATCTACCCATCACGTGGGTTTAGACAAATCGTACAAATTCGTACGAATTAGCCACCTTTTACTCACTCGTACGAATTGGTCGTGAGATAGCATTGAATATTTACACCCCTATAAGTACTGATTCCGTTCCCTTCATAGTGTGCGGCTGGTTCTCTGGCTGTCGGCCAGCCTGTATCCAAGTGCCTCTCAGAGCAGCCCGCTGATGAGCTGGCGCTCCAGACAAATTGATCTGAATTAAAACCACTCCAACCCAAAAAGAGTGCTCATTTCAAGGGAGAGATGTCTACCATTCACACAGAACCGTTTGAAACGCAATCCACACGAAAGGATGCGGTGTACTCTTAATTTGGAAATGTCTTGGAGTCAACAGTTTTGCACGTATACGCTGATTATAAGATCTAAGTCACCGCATTAAATCCACCATCAACATTATATACACCCAACCCCAGTCTTTTAAAACCAGACTAAAACTCATTGGAAGGAGTGACAGGCCTCAGGGAGACTAAAGTCATGGTGATGCCAACACTGAGCCACTGCAGGGCCAGCGCATCGCCAGCAATTGAGTGAGTGGAGACGTAATGCTTGATGACAGTGTAGTGGGGTAATGAAAGGTTGCTCCCACACAGAGTAAAAATTCAATCTGCCAGCAGAAACCGCAAAAATTCCTCAAAAGCCTGATAGATGCTCCCAGCTACGTACTTGCGCATTCAAACCTGAGTGACTGGATTTTTGCTTCCTAGCAAGTGCTCCTTTTAATGTGGTTTTATGATGAAACACTGAGGGAAGAAAATGGCCACTGCGCTTCGGTTGTTGGCACGATTTAAGCAATGTTACAAAACTGATGATGCATGAAATGTCTAAAAAAAAAAATACCTTGACCTTTTTGGGGGCTATTTTGCAAACAAAACACACACACACACACACACACAAAAAGCAAGGACTCATGTAAGGGCTCTTTAGCTGGCTGCCCACGGCCAAACATGGCCCGTCAATCATTTTTATACAGCTTTCCGATTGATTTTGATAATCGCTGGAGTGCCTGATACACCAGGGTGTACTTTGCGCAAATCTTAGCGATGGATCGTCCATATTCAGAGTGCTTTTAAGCTTTTTCTGCCCACAGTTCAGCTATAGTGTCTTAGGCATGAACTTGAAGTATTACATTTCTATCCTCTTTTATCCAATAAAATGTATCTAAATAGGTTTTGTCTTCTCCAGCCAAAATGATGACAGTGTCTTATTCGTTACAGGAAAAAAATTGTGATAAAAAGTAAAAAAATATATAAAAAACTCAGCTCTTCTTAAGTGTAAAATGAGAGTTCTATATCAGTGGCGACTGGTGGGTTTTAAAATAGAGGCAGAAATGTCATATACAGCAAGACAATATATCAATATAATTTCACTCACCTAGCCTATCACTTGAAGCAAAAATCCATCCTTCTGTCCTTTTAAATTTCCGTGTTAAAAGAGCACGTTCAGCCATTTAGTGCTGATAAATGTAGCCTGTATCCATCTTTAGGTGTGTTCTTCCTTCATTTTTAATTTGTAGCTGCTGTTCAAATAGTAAATTTGCTGGCGATCAAATATTCAGAATCTCTGTAAATAAGGTAGTTGGTACATTAGCAGCATTAGTAGTTCAAACTTATAATTAGTTTCACGTAATTTTCTTCTCTATGATGATTGGTTGATATACCGAGGGAGGCTAGACTCCTCTGCAATATATTTTTATTTTATTTTCTCAACACTCTTAACCGGTGAAAGTGAAATATTCAATGGTGATTGTCTATTTATTATTATTATTATTATTATTATTTTTTATTTTTTTTAACCAACCAAACTATGTTTGAAATCACATAGTCTCATGGTTCCGACTTCTTCAGTAATATTTTATGGTGTTACAGTGGTGAAATTACAAACAAGAAATAATCATTCTGAGACATGAAATTAAATGAATAACTGGGAACATTAAATTGTCCTTCTCCCATTTTCACTTAAATTTTTGGTAGGATGTGCCTCCCCTGACCAGCTGCCACTGTTCAATAGTTTGCAGGTGGTGAGAATTTTCTTTTTTTATGTACATTTTTGAAAGTCTCTTATGCTTGCCAAGGCATCAAAATCCAGGGAAACAGTAATATTGTTACAATTCAAACTAACTAAGATCTTAGAATTATGTATTTATTTGATTTCAATTAATTAAAAGTAAATCCAGTTTTCAGGACTCTCCTTTTAAATTAATTTTATAAAGCTTAAATTGAATACCCCTGACTATTTTTAATGTAAACAGGCACAACATTAAGTGTGTTTATTCTGTTTTTCATGTTAACATTTTACTTACAGGTGAAGGTCTAATAATTACTCTGGAAATTGTTTCTTCCCTTGAGTTTTCATCTTCATAATCTGGCCCCTAAACGTTTGAAGTACCCTGGCCTGGTTATAATTTGATTAAAAAAAATAATAATTACCTTGTGGTTTTTTCTTGTGTGTGTGTGTGTGTGTGTGTGTGTGTGTGTGTGTGTGTGTACTTGTACAACTATCTTTGTGAGGACCAGTTTGAGTTTTAGACCATTGGAGTGAGGACAAAGAGAGTAAAGTGGGGACATTTTGGCCGGTCCTCACTTTCTGAGACCCCTTTAAAGGCCTGTTTGAGGGTCAAGACTAGGGATGGGACTTTTTCTCAACAAAACGACCGACATTCGACACATGCTCCACTCGACAAAAAAAATAGAGTGTCGACATGTCGAGGGGGCGGGGCTTGTGGGATTTCCAAATTGCATTTTTTTTTTTTTTTTTGCCTTTTAATTTATTACATTTCCTCGGTTACTTTAACCTCGGTTCCCTGAAGGTTTGCGTTGCAAACGCTATGAGAAAACTCCTTTTCTCGAGAAAAGAACGACCATGGTGTGTAAACAGAAGCAGCAGCGGAAATGGGCGGCGACAGCTTCTTACAGTTGCGGGAGCTTTTTCCTCAGCGCCGTCAACAGAAAGAGCGTTAACTGTAGGTACGTACACACCGTCGCCGACTTGAGCTGCAAAGAAGCTCTGGCCGCCCTGTCAAGGACGCTTGTCAAAAAGTACGGGGAAGCTTGACCGCTCTGAATGGTGAGTGCGCGCGCGCGCGGCCGGGACTCGCTCTCTCTCTCTCTCTCTGCTCGTGCGTGCGCGCTTAAAATTTCATATTTTGTTATACATTCACCCGCCAGTGTGGCGGATAGCCTTTTGAGATTTACTCGCCAAACAGAAAATCTACCCGCATTTGGCGCTTGGCGGGTGTTAATTTCGGACCCTGATGTAAAATATTTTCCACCCTCCGCATTGCTGATGCTCTTTAAAAAAAAAAAAGGCCGACAATCCGACAAAAAGTCGACACATGGGCCTCGACAGTCGATTTCCCAAATCCCGTGTCGTTCCCATCCCTAGTCAAGACTTGGTTTAAGGGATAAGGTTATAATTAGGTTAAGGGTAGGTTTAGGGTCAGGGTTCGGGTTAGGCACTTAGTTGTGATGGGTAAGGTTAGGGTAAGCGGTAGAGATTGCATTGTGTCAATGAATGTCCTCATAAAGATAGGTGTGTGTGTGTGTGTGTGTGTGTGTGTGTGTGTGTTGCAAATGCTCATTGGCGTCATTAAAAAATAGACAGAAAATTAATGGGTTCTTTTTTTAAATTTGCTGAACTTCCTCCGTAAGCAGTAATGTATAATTAATATCCCACTTGTGCTCTAAAACCAAACCTATATTTTTTTTACCTACTATATGATCTCTTTCTCTTCTCTCTCTCTCTCTCTCTCTCTCTCTCTCTCTCTCTCTCTCTCTCTCTCTCTCTCTCTCTCTCTCTCTCTCTCTCTCTCTCTACCCACTTTTCTGCTTTGTTGACTTTTCATTTATCTCCATCACTGACTCATTCTTTTGACCTTTAATAGTGAAGCCTTAAAACAGTGAGGGAAAAAAAAAACAGGAACAAATGATTTGCAAAGGTTACTACATCAAAATTATTAGGTGACTGTACATCCCTGAAACAGAACATTTGTCTTTTGCAGTTTAAAATCACACATCACTTATATTACAGCAATTAAGTGTGAAATTTAACAGTTTAAACAGCAGGGCTTTCTCCAAAACCTACAGTGTACAAGGGGCTGAAAAACAAGATTGTCATACATGTTTACTTGGGAAAAGAAATGGATTTATCATCGAAGCTCAAGACAAAAGTATCCATAACGGCTTCATGTTATGCTATGGAGTTCAGTTCAACACCCCAAAGAAATGTTGAAATCAGTTTTTTTTCGACATCCAGTCAGACATGATTGTCTCTAACCGTCAGTCTCCAAATGTATAATCCTGAATCCTGAATAAATTCATGGTCTCTCATAGATTTGTATCCCTAATTGAATATATTCTAATACACATATATTCATTGTCCAATTATAATGCTGAACATTGAACTTATTCCTCCCTACTCGCACTTAGCTGCAGCTATTTTCCCTGTCTAAGGAAAGAGAACACGTACTGTAATTCTCAATTCATCAGATCAATTGGAAGGGCCACCGAGAATATTACGGTATTTTTCATTGCGACTATTGTGCACAACTGCAATTTGCTTTTCGAATTGATGTCATTGCGCTAATGTGCTATGCATGTTCCTCTGGGTTTTTGAGTAAGAGCTTTGCGTTGTTTCACAGATTGAAAGCAGCATTAAAATAAGCCATTCAAGTGGAAAATGATGTAGTGTTGTTTATTGGAAACAGTTGCATGGGTCGTGGTTTACTACTGGTATTATGTCGCTGATTATGAGAAAAACGGTAAAACGGCATCAATATTATTTGAGCTAGATAAATCGCTTTTCAATAAGAGAACTTCAAAGTGGGCTCAGATGAAACTCCATGCAAATCAAAGTGATTGCTGGGACAATTTTGAACCATTCTGCAAAGGAAGATTCATGCTGCGGGGTGTCTTGAGGAGTTCTAATGATTCGTCCTGATTTGAAAAATCCATATGCAGAATTCAGAGCATTTTATCTGGAGTCGGGATCAAACTTCTCTGCATCTGCACATGTACTGCTGGGAGCCTGAAACTCTAGAAGTTTAATCTGAGCTCTAATTATGCATATTTTGACTTCTTACAGATTAAGTTTGCGTGGGATGTGGCAAAATGTATAAACTTTCACTGTGATTAAAGGAACAGTTCACCCAAAACTGAAAATTGTGTAATGATTTACTCGCCAGCATGTCATTCCAAACCTGTATTACTTAATGTCTTCTGTGGAACACAAAAAAATTGTCAAGAATGGTGCTGATTATTGTTTTCCATGAATGTACAATGAATGGAGACTTTTTGAGCTTCAATAAGGACACAGAAGCAACATATAAATGGTTCATATTACATGCGTGCTATTTTCCGGTTCATCTGAAACCATACAATAACTTTAGGTAAGGACTAATCTGAAGTCGATATTCAGTGAAAATCTACTCCAGTTCTTCTCGCCGTGTTCATGGTGAGTAAAGTAGCGATGAACAAATCATTCTTTAGTCAAATATTTTGGAGTGAGTTAGGTGATTCAGCTTACAAAACCATTCTGAACAATTCATTCATGAATTGTGCCAATCTGTTTCTGGATGCAGCAGTTAATATCTAATATGAGAGTTAAAGTTTTAGTGATAAGCATCAAAGAATCAAAGCCTCAGACTCCTGTTATGGCAATGAAAAAAAAAAAGTCATACAGTTTTTTAATGACATGAATTTGAGTAAATAATGACAATTTTCTCCCATATTTTTGGTAAATCTTTTTAAGTACTCTGGTCACAGTCATCCATGTTATCTGCTCTGTCTGAATGAATAGAAAAATAATAGTAATTCAAAATGCTAGAGCTATTATTATAATAAACTCGATTTTTTTTTGCAAGCTAGTCACAATAGTGCTTTAGATGAGAATTCTGGGAAACCATCCTCTCAAGAACGCAACAGAGGAAGATAAAGAAGAATGAAGTAAACTGTCACTTTTTCATGCCTTTAACCACAATAGTACGGCTGCTGATTCATTCTCCGGGTGGCACTACTGTCTGTTGTTCTCTGGAGGAAATTAGTGGCATTATTGAGAATCCAGTATACCATTAAACCGTTATTGAAGTGTCCCCAGGCATTTCGACTGAGTTTCTGTCTTTGAATTTCAAGGCTAAACAGAATGGCTCACTATAGAGATATAGTCTCATATTCGTTCATATGTGTTGGTTTGTATATGTGAAACCAAAGAAAGGTATTAGGGTGGTTCCTCCTTTATATTTTATTACATTTATATTCTCTGCACATTTTTAACAACTTTTAATTTGCTTCACACCACCAACGTTAATGTGTTTGTAGGCTAATGTATACTGACCTCATACTTAGTGAAATTATTAATGAAAAACGCACATGCCATACGTGAATACACTGATATTATTTCATGTTTTATATTTAATGTTCTTTTTTTTGTGTGTGTGTGAAAAATATGCCGCCTTCGTGATGAGTCGGATATTTGTACGTTTGTTTTATTTTGCTAATTGAACAGATGATAAATTCAAAATATAATGATTTAATTCCAGTGAATTGTTCACATTTGCATGTTTTAAAACTTCAAAAGCCAGGACGTTCATTTAACAGACGGTGCACTTTTTAAAGTGTAGGAGTAGAATTTTAGCATGAGTCAAAAATAATGTCTTTTTGAAAACAAATGCATGTAGGCGGTTGTAATGATCATATTCAGTCATGTATGCTCCTACACAGAGCACTAAATATGATGTTTGATGGTTCATTGGATGGTGACGTCAGTCTGACTGTAAAGTAGACATCTGTAACCCTAGTGCACCATTGGATCGCCTCTTTAGAGCATTGCCTCAAAGCCCAGAGCAGAAGTCAACTCTAAATAAATAAACAGTATGCTGAGGATATATCTGCCCACACAATGACACCAACACTTGTCCTCACAACTACTGATTCTCTCACTTGTTTTATTACACCTCTTCATTCATTCCTCTGTTTTTCTGTATTTAAATCTCTTTTGTTCACTTCATTAATTACGTGTTTAATTAAGCTCTTGTTTTGTTGGTAGCAGGCACTAAATTAACTTGCAAATGTCATATTGTCTGTCAAGCGAAAACCTCGTATCTCCATGTAGGTAGTAATTTTTTTGTGTTATTTTTATTTATCTATTATAAACCGTTACTTTTGGTCACCCTTTATGTCTGTCTTTGGGTTTTGCAAATATTTAACCAATGACTAAACCTCAAGACTCCATTGGATCACCAAACTTTTGGTAAAACCTCATAATTCTGCCCCGTCTCTATCTTGAATGAAGTGCCACATGCATTTTGGACCGTCTCTGCTTGTTTGCAATGCAAGGGTTAATAAATAACTGGTTGTTTGAATAAGTACAGCGTTTTCTTTACTCACGAAACACTATATAAAGGCTAATGTTTTATGTATTTGAGGAACGGAGAAGAGTGTCTTAGTCTAGCATTTGTCATAGAGTCGGGATCAATACTGTGTTAAATAGCTTGTGCGAAGCACTTCATTTTTTATAACATGAGATTTGAGCCAGATGACAAAAAAAAAAAAAAAAACTGAGCTCCTACATAGCTATACAGTAAACTTTATAACCTGTAAGTTGATGAAAACATAATGTGATGCACTCACTGCCTCAGATTTGGCCGTTCTAATGGCGGACAAAACACATATGTCTGGTTCGCTGGTAAAAAACAACAATCATAACTCCATTTGAGCTTGATTTTGATAGAATGTTAATAATATAATGACACATGCAATTGTCTGACCATATATAAAGCCACAATATCATCTTTTGGAGAGAAAAAAAAATCAATTTCCTGAAAAGTAGTGGTTTTGGACATACAAGATTTCCACCCGATAGTGACCGTTTTCAGATTAGTTATGTCAGTCAATTGCTTAATTTTAATTGTTTAAAAAGAATCAATTGACAGACCTTAATTAATTAACCATTCTAAATTAAAGTTGAACTGTAATTTACAGTTGTAGACGTGGCCACTTACTCCAGCTTGTTATTTCCTGATTCAGTTTTTGTTTCTTCTTCCTATCGCTTTATATCACCCCTCTCACTGTCTTTTTAATAAAAATGACAAAATCCCCCAAAACAAACAAACCGAAAATACTAATAAATGACTTCTAAACAAAAAGTTTCCGAATAAATAAGGAAAAATACTTGCGGATGTTTTCAAAAGTAACAAATGACTGTGTTTAAGTTGCAGTTGCCCAATGACAGATACGGCACACAAGTAGAATAATACAGTTGTGTCTCTCTGTGTTAGTGCTGAAACGGCTTCTAATGTTATTTTCTTTTATATGAAAATATGCAGGGTATGGCTGTGTTTAAATGTTAGCAGATGCGTTAACCCAGAGGCGACAGGTGACATGACAGTGATAAATGCACTGGCCTATTTGCTCATATCTTCTTCTTAATGGATCCCTACTTTTCACAATCCCCCCGTATCTTTCTTTTATTCTGTCTCTACATGAAATGCTGCAAGTGACAACAGCCTTGAGTATTGAGGAACCGCTTATGGCAGTGTTTAGTTCCTCAATACTTTTGCTGCGTTCAAGTCGACTATTGATTCTTTTACATTTAGTGTCACACTGAACATCAAAAGCATTCAATATTTGTGAGTAGAATTTATTTTATTTATTTTTTTATCAAAACACACATGCATGTCTCAATATAGGCTTCATTCAAAATGATGAAATTCAGTCATATATTTCAGTGACATTCAGTGATGGTATCTAGTTGATCCCTAAATCTAGATAGAATTCTATGACGATAAAAAAAAATCCCCTGAACTAAAAGATAATGTACATTGCTCTTAAAGAACGTGTTTATCTCACCTTGAAATTACTTTTTCCAACTGTGAGTTAATCTAATCTATTATGATTTTATACCGCTTCTTTTAGACCTCCTATGTAAATATGTTAGTAGATTGATTGAGTACGTTGTTTCCAAAGTTTTGATTTCTAAAGCTGTGGATTTTATAAGTTATTTTTAAATTGGTGCACTGGCTGAATATATCAGTTTAGGCCTGTATGATTGTTATTTTCCTTCCAAACACAAAAGGACATATTCAGACTTGAATTTCAGTCTGTTCTATTGCATGTTTTTAGAACAATTGCAATATGGCACATGAGTCCATATATAAAATAATTTTATAAGAAGTACATTGCATTGTTTCTTTTTTATTGTATGGAAATGAGCATCATGGACATTCTGCTGAATTACTCCTTTTGTGTCCCACGTAATAAAGGACATTTCATTGTGTTTATAGCGACTCAAGTTTGATGGTAATGAAATTATTTCACCTAATGCTTGTATGAACTATCTCTTTAAAACTCCATGCAGTAGGGTAAGTTTTAGAAGCTTTCATTGAAGCTGCATCCATTCTGCGATGTTCCTGCACATTCATCTACCACAGATGAATGAAGGTTTTGCTTGTGCTACATCTAGAGTGGTTTTACTCCAGAGAGCAGGACATGTCATTATGACTTGATGTGTTAGAATGCTTCAGTGCTCTTTTCATTGACCCATTGAAGCTCTTATCACTTATTTGTCAAGTTTTCCTTTCATTCATCTGCTTTGACCTTTGTCTGTTGGCTATTTTCTATCTGACCTTTTCCCTTCTAAGATTGTATTTATTTATGTTTTAAATATAAAGTCAGTGGGTGGAGTGTGTGGTTTGTATTCATGCATTTGCAGTATGATAAAAATGATAAAGCATAACTTGTCAAAAAGTCATAGTATGGGGGTATCCAGTGATACTGCTCTGTGAAAGCGGAGCTTGAAGGGTCTATTGTCTGCTTGTTTGTCATCTTGTTTTTTTCTGTCTTTTTCAGAGTTATATCCACGGCAGCAGTCAAGCTCAATTTGTGGCTGAATCTCACATTATTCTTCTGTTGAATATCCTTTCACATAAAACCTCCCTCTGCACAATGGACCTTGCACATTGTTCTGTTAATGAAGTTAACCGTAATAACCCACTGACTTCACAAACGTCTGTTCATCATTCTGTTAACTTTTTAAAATGTAGAATGTAGAAATGTAGAAGAATTTTAGTGGAGAAAAAGATTTTTAGTGTTGCTACCAAAAATGAAAACAAAAATAAATATATCATTTTTATTTACACATACTGCTGACAACAAATATGACAAGACAAAAAAAAAAAACAGTATATATGTTAGTTAAATGCAGTACTGTTCAAATGTTTGGGGTCAGTAAAAGCTGATTTATACTTCTGCGTCAAACCTGTGTTGCAAGCGTAGCCTGATGTGCACCTTTCCAAAAATGTAACAACGCGTCAATTCTACGCGAACCGCAAGTGCTGTGATTGGTCTGCTCCAATCTGGTCTGCGGGTTTCACATGCTCCCTCTCCATGTGTAAATACCAGGGGGGCAGGGTTTCATATTATTTTGAAGTTTCCCCGGGCGCCGCCATTGCCTAGCGGACCATCACCTGCTGTTAGAATCCCATTAGTCTCAGCCTCAGACGGAACGTTGGCTAAACGTCTGATGCATATGGTACACTTAACTGGAAACACTTCAGGAATGTCGAAGTCGTCATCTGATTGGTTGAATTTTATCGGATTTCCGGCGGGCGCGAGTGTCGCGTTTATTTTCGGTCCGCCGGGAAACAAAGCGCAGACGTGTGATTGCGGAAGAAAAACTGTTGTGTTTACATGAGTGACAATGAGCATTTATCAAGATCAGCTAAACGTAGGATTCTCAAAAGTATGCGAGGTTCACGGCATAGACTCTTTAAGAGATGTCCAGGAGGAGTTTTGTTTGAGGCACTTAGTGGAGACAAAAAGACGCCATTGTTGTTATACGTGCACGAACAGATCAATGACTTACTGCTTGTTTTCTTCTCCTTCTTTGATTTTCTATGCTGACTGACATGTTGCACGCCGGTCTGTTGTTGTGGGGACATTTCCACGCCCCGAAACGTGACGCTGAACGAAACGAACTGTAATTGGTTGTTTGACATGTCGGTCAAACGGCCTTATGGGCGGGCCTTGGCCAAAGAAAGCTGCTATGAATTCCAGACCTTCAGCCGTCAGTCTGAAGGTCTGGCTACGCGAGACTAGCATCCCATTGACTCCCATTCATTTTGGCGTCACTTTGACAGCGAATAACTTTACATCTGAGGCGTTTAAAGACTCCATTTGTCCATTATTTATTTCTAAAGAAACACGAAAATGTATAAAAGGCTCCATTACCTTATAGCTTACGTTATGGCCCCGTAGATGCAGTTTTTGTAAAAATAGGCTAACGATTGCGTCATAACCACGCGACTCTGTAGAGTTGCACAGTAGAGAGATTACTGTATGGACAGGAGGAGAAGCTCGCGGGCAATTGGGGGGACGTGGAGGCAAAATGACAAAGTAATTAATCAGAATACTTAGCAAAAGTTTCTCCTGCTCCTAGCTCATTGACATCTCCTACTCACACTCTCCGTCTCTGCAAGTTTCGTAAGGGAATGATTTAGATTTCTCTTGGCACAGCTACTAGAAGACAGACGGGTTGCTCACGTCACATCTCGTCAAGCTCAGTTTGAGTCTGCGCAGTACGCTCAGCCATCAGGAAGTTAGTGCTTCTAATTGACTTCACTTGTCTCCGTTGAATCCAATGGGGTCGCTGTGTCCAGTTTATATACTGTCTATGGTAAATACACGTCGACGCGGACAACCGACACGTAGCCTACGGCATAGAGGCTACGGCATAGGTCCAATGCAGAAGTATAAATCAGCCTTAAGATATTGATTTCTATATATATAGAAAGAAAGCGAGCAAGAAAGAAATACTTTTGAAGTAGACACATTCAATTAATCAAGTGACAGTAAATACTTTTATTATGTGCCAAATAAATTGTTGTTTCCACAAAAATATTAAGCAGCACAACTGTTTTTCTACATGTATAATAATAATTCTTAAGAACAAAGTCAGTATAATATGATTCAGAATGATTTCTGAAGGATCATGTGACACTGAAGACTGGAGTAAAGATGCTGAAAATTCAGCTTTGCCATCACAGGAATACATTTTTATTTTTTTATTTATTAAAATAGAAAATAGTTATTTTAAATTGCAATAATATTTCACAATATTACTATTTTTACTGTATTATTATTTTTATTTTATTTTTTATTATTAAATAACTGCACCATTGGTGAGCATAAGAGAAAACTAAATTTAATTAAAAGTCCCGACCCCAAACTTTTGAATGTATACATTTTGTAAACTAAAATTGTTATTATTTGATGTCAAATAGTTCAATGTCAGATGTTTTTGTCTACTCATCTGTGGCTGTCAAAATCCATCAAGGTGCAGCTGTATGAAATGTTCTTACACATGTCTGTGTTTATCCTCATAGAAACTCTCAAACAAACTGTACACACACTTGCTCACCTGGCCATGTCGAGTATGTCCTTCTGAGTGTCATTCTCAGTTTGAACTCCCCCTGTAATTACATGGGTTTGTTGACTTTGCCTGATGGGTACAGAGTGTGCAGACAGACCGAGACCCACTGCTAGCATCTGGCTCAGCTGCTGGAGAAGAGAGGAGCTTCTGCCTGCTGGCGGAACACCTCGTGTTTGTCTGTCTTCCTCTTGCCGACACCTAGCTTTCCCCCCAGGCTGGAGGAGACCTCCCAGCCGAGTGAAGTGTGCTCAGAGTTCAAAAGTGTCTTGTTCCCATTGTGTGCTAGAGCTATGCTTTCTTTAGTTGCAGCCCAATCTTTAGGTTTGGAGGCACTCTGTAAGCGTCATATCAGGTCCTGGCTGTTTATTGTGCAAACCAACCACATCCATGCCACTAGTCATTCCTTGACTTCCATCTCAGATGCGGCCATCACCATGGGAATGGTCCTTCTGAACGAAGCAGCCACCTCTAAGGGAGACGTGGGGAAACGAAGGAGTAAGTTTATTTCTTTCATATTGCTATTGTGTTCAGAATCCATTTATATGGACTATAGCCATGCATATATAGGAACCAAAATATCTTAGAGATGTGAAAGGAAAATAACTACCTTCATCCTTCTGAATTAATTCTAATATGCTGAGTTGGCGCTCTAGAAACATTTCTGAATAGTATTAATGCATTTAAATATTTTCAAATAAATGCTTTTCTTTTGAACTTTCTATTCATCAAAGAAAAATGTTTATCACAGTTTTCTACAAAAATATTTAGCAGCACTGTTTTCAACACTGATTATAAGAAATGTTTCTTGCCAATCATATTAGCAGCACATAAGAATGATTTCTGAAGGATCATGTGACACTGAAGACCGGAATAATGGCTGTTGAAAAGTTTTGCCATCACATGAATAAACTACATTTGAAAATATAATTAAGTTATTTTAAGTCTAAATTATATATCACAATACTGTTCTTGTTTGTTTGTTTGTTTTAATCAAATGAGCATAAGATACTTATTTCAAAACCATTTAAAAATATATTAATCAATGCAAACTTTTGACTGGAAGTGTGTGTTTCAGTAGTTGATTTGATTTCGGTTTTGTTATCATTTAAAAAAAAAAGTTTCATCAAACTTTTTTTTATCTTTTATATTTTCTTCCAGACTTTCAATCCTAAGATATGATTATACATTATAATAACATATTATATCACTTTTTTTTTTACTTTTTTTATTATGATAATCTAAGCAATTAAACACTCATAAACCATTTAGATATTTCATTTGTGAAAATATATAATTGCTTCTGTCCCACAGTTGTGGTGTCATTTCCACCACACTGATATTTTGCTTCTATTAAAGTTTCTGAAATTAGTGTAATTAGTTACCATGGAAAGAGAGTCAGTTAAAAGCGTACCTGAAATTAAATTAGATGTTTGATGTGTGAAGAAAACAAAGAGATATGAAAGTAACTATCACTAACCAGAATATATTTTTTATTTCCAATCATGCAATACTTATTCATACTATTCATTTATGCTAAAAATGTGATGTTTGCTTTAGCAAGACAAAGAAGTATGCCAATTTATTCCATGATTGGATGATTGGATGGATGGATGGATGGATGGATGGATGGATGGATGGACTGTCATTTCCACAACAGAATAGGTAGATCATTTGAGATGTGGTCAAAATGACATTGTGGTGGGAATTGTATGTCCACTGTTGGAGTGTGAGTGTGAACAGTTTAGCTCAGTTCAGTTAGAGAGTTTATTTTCTAAAAGTCCATAGGGCTAAAAGTGCACAGTTCAATAAACATCCAGTAAATGGCCTGCAAACCACCCACAACCTCAGCATCTTGGGTTTGAGTTTTTCAAGGGCAAGTACCACTCACACTGTAAAAAAATAAAATATAGTTTATTTCTATGATTGTCAAAAAGAGCATTTTGAACATGTTAAAGAAAATCAATGTGTTGAAAGCTTTTCACAGTCATGTCCTATAACAGGCATACAAGCATCAAAAGCAGCATATTTTTCCTTTGCATATTTATATTGTGTGTGCATGTATATTTGATTGGGTTGTGTTTTAAAGTGTGTGTTTGGCTGAGCATGAGTATGCATCTTGCATAGGTGTGTGGTCCTGGATATCACCTCCAGCTTGAGTCTCTGTCCCACTTACAAGTTTGCTTTACATGACTTTCTTTTTTCCTCTGAGCTTCTCACATCAAACTCGTTCTCACTCCCCCTCTTGAAGTGCTTCTCAGGGGTTCCCATAAAGACAAGCATCGCTTCCAGACTGTGATAGACGAATAGCTTTCCATGTATTATCACTGCATTAGCTGTGAAGAGCACTTAATGTGATGGCCTCCATCCCACCTCCAAAGAGTCATCCCCAGCTTTGATATGCTAATGGTATGAATTATGGGTAATATGTAAATGCTGAGTTATGTAAATGATGAGTTATTTTTGGCTTGGTTTCCAACTCACCTCCATGACAAACAAGGGGAGTGCTTTTTGTTTCTGATTTTAGACTGCTCAGACAGAGAAGTGAGCTCTTTATACAATACGCTGGGATACAAATGCTTGTAATTACTGTATGTGTGTGTCAGCAGAAGTGTATAATTGTGGAAATTGCAATTTGTGTTTGTGTGGGTGGTCATGTGTAAGGCAGGAGTTTTAGCAGTCATGAATATATAGCACCATTTAAATGTCATGCACACGTAATTTTTAACCATACTTGTGTTATTAACGTGCTATATACCTCTCAAGCACACAAATAAAGTTATATTTGAGATAAAAATAGAAGCAATGCTGTTTTAGAATTAGTTTCTTGAATCAGAATGATCTAATTGAACCTTTGAAAACAGTGAATGAATAGAATTATATAGGGCTGGTTCACACAGGACGTGTTTTTTTTTTGCTGTTAAAAATGCGAGACACAGGTCAGTGGAACAAAATGCGCAAGGTCTAGAGACATGTTTTTTAAAGTTTAACTTGAGTGCCACGTTTTGAGAATGTTGAGAATCATGCGCGAGACACTGCAAAAGACTCGAGACGTGAGCACAATGGTTGTTCCAAACCTGTGTGAACTGCTGAACAAAAAAGAAGATATTTTGAAGAATATGGGTTACCAAACAGTTGATGGGCCCCAATGACTTCCATAGTATGAAAAAAAATAAGATAAAATAGTCAATGGGGTCCATCAACTGTTTGGTTAGTGGCATTTTTAAAAATATCTTCTTTTGTGTACAGCAGAAGAAAGAAATTCATACAGGTTTGAAACAACTTGAGGGTGTGTAAATGATAACAGAATTTTAATTTTTGGGTGAACTATCCCTTTAAGTTTGATAATCCTTCGACCATTGCAATTCATAATCTAACCAACAGCTTTAATGTCATCGAAATATGTGCACACTGAATTACCATTAATCTATTTTGTTTTCTTGCATTTATCTGCATAACGATTGATTTGGTCTTTTCTTTCAATTAAAAATCCTGTTGATTTATATCTGGTAATCTTCAAATATGGCTTTTAAATGGCTAATTATGTAGGCATAATTAAATGTTAAATGAAAATGCTTAAATTCTAACTACAGTAATGGCAGTGTGTTACAGCAGTGTGCAATATTTAAAACATATTAAATGCATTAATTAATTCAGTTTGTAATTGCCATTTAACCTTTTTTAAGGCGAATAGGGTAACATTTTTAACTAGCAGATATCACCATGAAACTTTCCCAGTTGATTACCTACATTAAGATGAGAAAAAAAATGTATTACAAGTTTTCTGTAATTTAATGTTTAAATATGCAAATAAGGCAATATCTAATTAAATATGCGCTAATTTGCATATATTTTAAAAAACGAAATCTGAGTATTGGATAAAGCCAGGTTAAAAATATTTTTTTCATTGTGTTCATATATTAGATGGGAAAAAAATTACAGAGGGATTTATGGATATCTACTTTTGTTATCCTGTAAATCAGAAAATACTGTCAATAGCCTTAAAAAAATGATTTTCGCCATGTTTTTTGGAATGAAATGTTATATAAATCAGGCTAGGAATAATACAGTGAGGAAAATAAGTATTTGAACACCCTGCTATTTTGCAAGTTCTCCGACTTGGAAATCATGGAGGGGTCTGAAATTGTCATCGTAGGTGCATGTCCACTGTGAGAGACATAATCTAAAAAAAAATCCAGAAATCACAATATATGATTTTTAAACTATTTATTTGTATGATACAGTTGCAAATAAGTATTTGAACACCTGTCTATCAGCTAGAATTCTGACCCTCAAAGACCTGTTAGTCTGCCTTTAAAATGTCCACCTCCACTCCATTTATTTTCCTAAATTAGATGCATCTGTTTGAGGTCGTTAGCTGCATAAAGACACCTGTCCACCCCATACAATCAGTAAGAATCCAACTATTAACATGGCCAAGACCAAAGAGCTGTCCAAAGACACTAGAGACAAAATTGTACACCTCCACAAGGCTGGAAAGGGCTACGGGGAAATTGCCAAGCAGCTTGGTGAAAAAAGGTCCACTGTTGGAGCAATCATTAGAAAATGGAAGAAGCTAAACATGACTGTCAATCTCCCTCGGACTGGGGCTCCATGCAAGATCTCACCTCGTGGGGTCTCAATGATCCGAAGAAAGGTGAGAAATCAGCCCAGAACTACACAGGAGGAGCTGGTCAATGACCTGAAAAGAGCTGGGACCACCGTTTCCAAGGTTACTGTTGGTAATACACTAAGACGTCATGGTTTGAAATCATGCGTGGCACGGAAGGTTCCTCTGCTTAAACCAGCACATGTCAAGGCCCGTCTTAAGTTTGCCAATGACCATTTGGATGATCCAGAGGAGTCATGGGAGAAAGTCATGTGGTCAGATGAGACCAAAATAGAACTTTTTGGTCATAATTCCACTAAACGTGTTTGGAAGAAGAAGAATGATGAGTACCATCCCAAGAACACCATCCCTACTGTGAAGCATGGGGGTGGTAGCATCATGCTTTGGGGGTGTTTTTCTGCACATGGGACAGGGCGACTGCACTGTATTAAGGAGAGGATGACCGGGGCCATGTATTGCGAGATTTTGGGGAACAACCTCCTTCCCTCAGTTAGAGCATTGAAGATGGGTCGAGGCTGGGTCTTCCAACATGACAATGACCCGAAGCACACAGCCAGGATAACCAAGGAGTGGCTCTGTAAGAAGCATATCAAGGTTCTGGCGTGGCCTAGCCAGTCTCCAGACCTAAACCCAATAGAGAATCTTTGGAGGGAGCTCAAACTCCGTGTTTCTCAGCGAAACCTGACTGATCTAGAGAAGATCTGTGTGGAGGAGTGGGCCAAAATCCCTCCTGCAGTGTGTGCAAACCTGGTGAAAAACTACAGGAAACGTTTGACCTCTGTAATTGTAATTGCAAACAAAGGCTAGTGTACCAAATATTAACATTGTTTTTCTCAGGTGTTCAAATACTTATTTGCAGCTGTATCATACAAATAAATAGTTAAAAAATCATACATTGTGATTTCTGGATTTTTTTTTTTTTAGATTATGTCTCTCACAGTGGACATGCACCTATGATGACAATTTCAGACCCCTCCATGATTTCTAAGTGGGAGAACTTGCAAAATAGCAGGGTGTTCAAATACTTATTTTCCTCACTGTATATTTATAAATCCCTCTGTAAATGTCTTCATAATATAACTAGGTACAAGACTGGAACGTTTGGTGTATATAGGTGCTACAGAAGTGGAGATTTCGGACTTAGAGTATGAGAGAAAAGTCATTTTGAGAAAACGGGCTTTAAAGATTTATCATCAGCCAATGAGATTGCGCATTCAGCCCTTTTACTTTCACGATTGGTTGCTGATAAAAAGGAAATGACCATATTTGGATCCGACAGGATTGTACAGAAGAGAGAGAGCTTCCTAATGGTGCATTTGATGACAGGCTGACGGCAGAGATCGCGGAGCAGCACGTTGATTAAGAACGCAAACTTTTGTTGAATTTATGAGAAATCTACAGACGCAAACAGACAAAGTGTAGTAAAATAAAGACCTAAATGTGTATTCCAGACTTTTTTTCACCACAAGTCTGAAAGAAGACATGTTATTGAAGACAAATATCCAAAAATCTCAAAATTGACCAGTAAAAAAACAAAACAATGTTTTTGCCTGCCGTGTCTCGCCTTAAAACCGCTGAAGTGGATTGGATTGGGTTACTTATACTGAACCGAGTAGTTGTTAATCTAATCATTCTGAATATGCAGAAAATCACACCCATTATCTATAGCCATCTTTATACTGCAAAGACAGCGTCGCATTATGTGATTCCCATGCATTTGCGATGTTTAAAGCAGATCTGATGTGGCATTTCATTTACACAAAACCAAAATCTAAGCTCTGGTATTTCCTCCAGGAAATGCAAATCTAGTGTTTCACAGTAAGAGGTTTTATATAAGATTAGACTTGATCTTGACAGGTGAATGTATTGAAATGATTCATATCCTTTATAAAGCTCACATTAGTGAGTGTTTTAGTGACACGTAACTTCTTGACTTCCCCTCTCCAGAGGTTGTGTCTCACATTTTCCCCTACGCCACCCAAATTTGCCGCGGCCATCATCTGCCACGCCAGGGCCGTGGCACGGGGGTCAGAGGTCACATTAGCGCAGCAGATCATTAAACCGGCGGTGGCACCTCAGCACTGGGGTTTTCCTACACCTGTCACTGTTAATTGACCATTAGGCATATATGAATCTGCATTATTATAATCTCATCAGTCAGTCTCAGGAATCTTTGTTGAGGAGAGAGGTCATTTTACACAAGAAGAGACTTAAGTTATTCATAGGGAGAAGGGTTGCGTGCCCATCTTGAAGTGCTTCCTCTGGGGTGTGAAAGAAGGAGGAAGACCCGGGTCTGCAGGCCTGCAGATGAGGCAGATGTTTGCTCTGTATGCACTCCTGTGTGACCCTCTGTCAGCCACTGGAGGTACATGAGAAGGGAGCACTGACTAATTTATGTGATGGGGTTAGAGTAATAAGTTCTGACTGTTGAGATACGTGCTTTTGTGTCATCATGCATATGAATGCATATATATGTGTGTGTGCTTTTAAGTGCATGTCACAAAGATTAACTTACTCAAAGGGATATGGTGTCGGTATTAATCTGTGCATGCTTCTGTAATTTGTCTTGTATTTGATGTGTAGTTTTTATGCATCAGTTATCTTATCAGCCACATCTTATTCAAATGTATATAAAAAACTGAGTTCATCTTTTTTAATGTATGTGTGGGGTTGGCCTGAATCTGTCTGAACACAACTATTTTTAAAAGGATAGTTCACCCAAAAATGAAAATTAGCCCATGATTTACTCCCCCTGAATCCATCCTAGGTGTATATGACATTCTTCTTTCAGATGAATACAATTGGAATTATATAAAAAAATGTCCTGGCTCTTCCAAGCTTTATAATGGCAGTGAATGGCCGCTTCTGTTTTGAAGTCCATCAAAGTGCATCCATCCATGATAAAAGTGCTCCACACGGCTCCAGGGGGTTAATAAAAATTAAATTTAAAACTTTATAGACGAAAATAACTAGCTTCCGGCAGACGGCCTACGCAAGTCGACTTACGCCAAAAGAGTAACACTTGACGATGTATGACATAGGATGTAGGAGTAGCGTAAGCTTTGACGACTCTCGCGGTTCAAACAAACAGGGCTGGGCAACAAACCAAGCTCCTCCGTCATTTCTCTTTAAAAATTCTCGTTTTAGACTTCTAATTCGTGACTGGTGTTTTGTTTTGCTCTATCCTCTGCATTTCCGCGTTGATCATTACGTTGTGAAAATATGAACATAGTTTTTTTTCAACAGGGGTTTGCCTGAACATTTATTGAGTGCATTTTTTGCAATTTTAAAACAGTATATCTATCTTGCACACAGCGCAATTGACTTTGTACACCGACGCATATATCATTCCTATTTTGCACCCGCGCACAGCGGACTTTTCCCTCCACAGACGCACGTTGGTAAATTAGGGAATGAACTTGCGCTCCCGGGGACGGTTCAGCGAAAAGAGGAGGCGTGTTCCGGCGCAAACGTTCCCTGGTGCTATTTTGTTGTTTCAGAAAACAATTCCGTCACAGACCAGGAAAAACCTAGTCTAAAGTCAGTGGCGCGTTATTCAGATGCTATTTTAAGGGCGCATGCTTGGCCATAATGTAGCGTGTGCACAACGCGCATACACTTTGCTTCTCTACTCTACACAGAC
This sequence comes from Rutilus rutilus, assembly GCF_951802725.1. Classification (NCBI taxonomy): domain Eukaryota; kingdom Metazoa; phylum Chordata; class Actinopteri; order Cypriniformes; family Leuciscidae; genus Rutilus; species Rutilus rutilus. Next base: position 19,659,198 of record NC_140210.1, on the reverse strand, counting down.
ACAGTTCCCATTTTTGCAAACCATACATAATTACTAGGAAAAATATTACCACACGAGGGAAATCATTATGGTGTCCATGAAGATGTGAAAAAATATGCATAAAACTAGCTTACACATTTACCCAAATTATTATACTACTGTTTAACCAAAGCTAATTTGGGTGGGTTTCTCCCATCCCATACAATGTCACTCGTCTGTTTTACGGCCCTGACGAGAATGTCGGTCTCCTCGGCTGTGATCGTGCGCGTGCGCCTGGCAAATCCGCCGTTATAATATCAAACCGCAGTTATAATATCAAACCGCCATGGAACAAGCACACCTGCTTTTAAAGGGAATGTGAGATGACGCTCTGATTGGTTTATTGCACGTTACGCCCAAACCACACCTATGAGTTATGTAGCTACTTCAGACCAACCCATTTTAGATTTGCGTCGGATCCGAGATCCGCCCACAAAGTTACTTGCGTTTCGCGTTTGATACTTAAAATAGGGCCCTATTAGTCAATATTTGAAGAGTTCAGATGCAAAAGCCTCTAAGTGCCATCTGAAATTTTCTTCTAGAATGATCATTTTTATCAAGCTTGTATATTTAAGTTCAGTAGTTTCACTTAAATGGCAATGAAAATGACCTATTAATTGTAATTTAAGTGAAATTACTGAACTTAAATATACGAGCTTGATAAAAATGATCATTCTAGAAGAAAATTTCAGATGGCACTTAGAGGCTTTTGCATCTGAACTCTTCATTTATACCAACGCATTTCCATTACAGAATCTCCCATTTTACCATTGCTGAAGTCCACTCTCAAATGTAAAGCTAATTGGTTCATGGTTAGTGAACATTCTGTGGGATGTGCAGCCTCAAAGTTAACAATGTAGTGAAACTCATCGTAGCCTCATAGGTCACTTCCAGAACAGACTCTTTTTCAGGTGTCATCCCACAGCTATTATGTGACACAAAGTAGAAATATTTCCTATGGGGATTTTCTAGGAACAAAATAACCTCACTGTTAATGCCTCTACAAAAGCATCTGCTGATGGTAAATGGTGAGGCTTTGTGACTGTATATATTTAAAGAACTATATATGTTAACTTGTTAGCAGAAAACATTCCAGCACATAAAGGCAGTCAGCTTATGTAGCTTATTAATGCAGGTGCTTGCCCAAAAAAATAATAATAAAAAATACTCAGTTTGTTTCCACCAGTCATAACAACACACTGTAAAATGCTTGAGTAATGCAACACCTTGAGAGACTATAATGGATATTGACTTTTTCCCAACAAGGTTAGAGGGGTCGACCGATACGCAGAAAAATCATGTTCGCTGCCCTCCAACAACTAGGAAATTGAGTGTCTGTTGAGTTTTGCTCAATACACAAAATACTCAATAAAAATGAAAGGGCTTACATAATTGAATTTAGATTCCAGGTTAAATACAAATTAAGTGTGTAATTACAGAAATAATGATTGATTCCAAACAACTCCCCATCTAACATTGGTCATGTAAACATAAAAAAAAGTCTGACAATGATCACTTCATAGACTTTTAAGTGCATTTCTTTCAACAACTTACTGTTTAACTCTTTGTGATGAGCAAAATGTATTTTCTTTCATGCTACAGATAGAATTAATCTCAGAATATTCCTTAACATACTAAGAGTAATTTTATAAAGCCTATTAATGCATATGGGACAGACAGTTTAGAGGGAATAGCCCATTATACAGCATTAAACACATTTGTAAAGAAAGCAGATGGAGTATCTTATTAGGCTCATCATCATAAAAATTATATTTAATGCATAGCCAAAGGCAAACTATTGTGTGCTGGGCCATTAGGGAGAAAATAAAACATTCACTAGTAAAAAAAACTAGTGCAAAAGCTAGTGAAGAGTGACAGTTTCAATGTTTTCTAACACAAAAGTTATGAATGATTAGTCCAGAAAGCTGATGTGTATTAAAAAGATAAAAAAAATAAGTACAAAGATGTGCTTTAAAACTACTCGCAACAGAAGCTAGCAGATAGCTGGTCCGGATGGTCCAGATGTTTGGTCCATAAACCAAAAAGCAGCAATGTAATAAACCTGCATTTATGATCATAAAAAATGACATATACCTCCACAACTAAATAAACTCAGTGTTTACATGCATTCCTGGAGCCTTAATTTACAATATCCAACTGTCCAATCTGTGTTCCAAATACCCTTTAACTGAAGTCAGCAGTCTGCATTGTTTCCATAGCAAATGGAGAAAATAATAATGTTGTTAAAGGAACTGTTCACCTAAAAATGTACGTTTTGACATCATTTACTCACTATTTTGTCATTGCAAACCTGTATGACTTTATTCAATGGAACAAAACAGATATTTTGAACAATGTGGGGAATGTGCAAAGCAACATTCATTGTATTGAACAAAAAAAACCCCACCTTTTTTGGGTGAACCATTCTTTTAATTTTGTATCATTTTTGTACTTTTTCTTCTATCTAAAACAGACAGTACCGTACATGCAAAAAACCTCAACCTCTGGTGACTTAAAAATGTTAATTGCTGTTATGCAGAATAAGAATACTTACACAGTGAGTGGTTGATCAAACCCAGTAGTCGTCAAGGAAACACACTGACTCGAAGCATTTAAAATAGGAAAATGCTAAATGAAGATTGCCGGAGTAGTGGCGCTGTACTTTTAAACACCACTCCCCCCGCAGAAACATTTACGGCAAGCGACTCCATCCAGTTGTAGGAAAGTCAGCCAAATGTGATTGCACCAGAATGCTGTTATTCAGCAACATCACATTAGTTACCCAGTGACACAGACGACCCTGAAAGTAAATGTTTAGCAGATTTTAAATGTCACATCTTAGTTAGTAATGTTCGTCATTTTTGTGTAATGCAGAGTCGTTTTGCGGCTACTACCGCGTGTCTTATGGGAAGGCTTGTGTAACGTGTCAGGGAAATGATAATAGGCTCGAGAACATCAAGGTCTCAGAGTAAACGCTGTCACATGAAGCCTTGAAAACAAGTCTTTAGGGAAGTTCAGTAGATACTGAAACTTTAAATTAAAAGCTCTCCGTGTATGTGTGTTCTGAGGGTGTTTCTGGGTGACTAATCTGGAGAGGAACAGTGCTGGTGGTGTGGTGTAATTGGAGGTGCCCCTCTCTTTTGAGGAGGTTAACACACTTTGATTAAGCTCTGATTAGCTTCTCATTCAGCTAACAGCAGCTGCCACTGCCTCGCTCTTTAAAATGTTTACTACTTACACGCTGACTCTCTCGCACACACATGCAGCCATTTGGATACCATCTTGTGCCTTTAAAGAAACCAGGACTTTCCTCTCTGTAAAAAGGTACCTAGAACAAAAAGGATATACAGTGAGGAAAATAAGTATTTGAACACCCTGCTATTTTGCAAGTTCTCCCACTTAGAAATCATGGAGGGGTCTGAAATTGTCATCGTTGTCGCTGAGAAACACGGAGTTTGAGCTCCCTCCAAAGATTCTCTATTGGGTTTAGGTCTGGAGACTGGCTAGGCCACGCTAGAACCTTGATATGCTTCTTACAGAGCCACTCCTTGGTTATCCTGGCTGTGTGCTTCGGGTCATTGTCATGTTGGAAGACCCAGCCTCGACCCATCTTCTATGCTCTAACTGAGGGAAGGAGGTTGTTCCCCAAAATCTCGCAATACATGGCCCCGGTCATCCTCTCCATGGCCCCAGTGCAGTCGCCCTGTCCCATGTGCAGAAAAACACCCCCAAAGCATGATGCTATCACCCCCATGCTTCACAGTAGGGATGGTGTTCTTGGGATGGTACTCATCATTCTTCTTCCTCCAAACACGTTTAGTGGAATTATGACCAAAAAGTTCTATTTTGGTCTCATCTGACCACATGACTTTCTCCCATGACTCCTCTGGATCATCCAAATTGTCATTGGCAAACTTAAGACGGGCCTTGACATGTGCTGGTTTAAGCAGGGGAACCTTCCGTGCCATGCATGATTTCAAACCATGACATCTTAGTGTATTACCAACAGTAACCTTGGAAACGGTGGTCCCAGCTCTTTTCAGGTCATTGACCAGCTCCTCCCGTGTAGTTCTGGGCTGATTTCTCACCTTTCTTAGGATCATTGAGACCCCACGAGGTGAGATCTTGCATGGAGCCCCAGTCCGAGGGAGATTGACAGTCATGTTTAGCTTCTTCCATTTTCTAATGATTGCTCCAACAGTGGACCTTTTTTCACCAAGCTGCTTGGCAATTTCCCCGTAGCCCTTTCCAGCCTTGTGGAGGTGTATAATTTTGTCTCTAGTGTCTTTGGACAGCTCTTTGGTCTTGGCCATGTTAGTAGTTGGATTCTTACTGATTGTATGGGGTGGACAGGTGTCTTTATGCAGCTAACGACCTCAAACAGGTGCATCTAATTTAGGATAATAAATGGAGTGGAGGTGGACATTTTAAAGGCAGACTAACAGGTCTTTGAGGGTCAGAATTCTAGCTGATAGACAGGTGTTCAAATACTTATTTGCAGCTGTATCATACAAATAAATAGTTAAAAAATCATATATTGTGATTTCTGGATTTTTTTTTTTTTAGATTATGTCTCTCACAGTGGACATTCACCTACGATGACAATTTCAGACCCCTCCATGATTTCTAAGTGGGAGAACTTGCAAAATAGCAGGGTGTTCAAATACTTATTTTCCTCACTGTATATCAAGAACTATTTAGCTAACTGAAGAACTCTAAAAAATATATTTTGACCCTAAGGGGCTGCAAAAAAAAACAATGAATAATGTTTATTTTTAAGACCCTGTGCCCGGTTGCATAAAGCACCTTAGCGATCCTGAATTCACATTATAAAAGTCTGTTGTTGCCATAGATACGCAAAACTTATCTGTTTACGTACTGGTCTTAATGTGTTTGGGGCGCCTGTATTCTGATATGTGTGCCGTTAATAACACCACATATGCGAGGAAAACCTGCTTTCCGAAAAAAACTTTATTTAAAAATTATTTATTATATTTTAAAAATGTATGCACGTGGAAAACATCTCCCACTACCGTCTGAAAACTCCCATTTGCAAAAAAACGCAGTGCTATAAGCAGTTGTAACACCGCAGGTAAAGAGTGGTTGCGATGTGTGACATGGTCAAGGTCACCGTCTAGTTTGTTAGCGATGTCAAATATTGCGCGTCGATCAAATCGGTATTCTTGCAACAATTTTTCATCGCTAAGATGGTCCGAAGGGTTCTCCCTATCCCTAAAAATTCTTCTTGGCACATAATGATCTTCAGCTGGTTCCATAAATTCAGCCATGTCGTCTTATTTTTGTCCGCGTTACTCTTAAGGTTACGATTTCCAAACCTTAAAGGTATAGCGGAGGATTTTCCCGAATTTTAGAAAAGAACCGCCCTCTCCACTTTTTGAAAAAATGCACATGCGCAACACTCTACCTGCCTATTAAACGTGTGCACGAGAGAGCATACACGAGCTAATCATAGCTTACATTAACTTTTACTAGCAGTGATTTTAAATGGATTTCTCCAAATAGCATGACAAACTTTACCTGTCAAGTAGAAACTTTGCGACTGAGGCATCAGTGGGAAGCCCAACCTGTGTTTTGAGCGCACGCCATCGTGTGAATCGTGTGCACGAGCACGTACGACGGCCTTACATAAACATATCACCAGAATGATTGACACTTAGGAGGACCAATAGTCTTGATGATCCACCTGGAAAAAGAAAATCCTCGCTATACCTTTAAGTTATACTTAGGGAAACCGTTAAGGGGTTTTATGCAACACTTAACGCTTTTTAAGGGATTACTTAAGTGAAAAAACAGCAGTTAAGGGAAATTCTAGGTGTTTATGATGTTTCACTTAAAGAAACCCTTAAGTAACACTTAAGGGTTTTTTTCTGCAACACCCTTAGGTTTAAGGGAAACATAAGGGCGAACTTAAGGGAAAATTACACTTAAGGTGCTTTATGCAACCAGGCACTGATATTTACTTTTAGAATAAACTGGTGTTATGTCATTTCGAACAAAATTAGGCCAAAATGACAACATTTTTCTTCAGTTTGAAACAGCTTGCCAAAGCTAACTTTCTGGAAATGTTTACCTATTATGCAAAATTCACTTTTACATGGTGTTTGAACATACATGTGTGTTGCAGTGTGTGTACAAAACCACTCTGCCATAGTAAAAATGCACCTTCTCCTCTTTTTTTAATCCCCATAAATCATAGGTTTCTCAGAACAAGCCATTTGCTAATTCTAGCTTTTGTTATGTCACAAATGCACAGACCCCGCGCACTACTGATGACGGACTCTGCCCTATTAGCATAGACCCCGCCCTCAGTGAGCTGTACACAGTCCGTCATGTTTATCTCCTCGCCAGAGCATTTAATAGCAGCACTGAGTGATTTCCTGTTTTTCTTTTGTTGTTTGATTCATATTAACAGCATATATAGGTACTGTATATTACGCTGCTTTCACTTAAATACACAGATCTAATATGTGACCCTGGATCACAAAACCAGTCACATTATTGTATGGGTCAAAATTATTGATTTTTCTTTTATGCCAAAAATTTGGATATTAAGTAAAGATCATGTTCCATGAAGATATTTTGTAAATTTCCTTTCCGTAAATATATAAAACATTTATTTTTGTGAGTGAATGCAACACAATCGCTAACATAAATGGACAACTTTAGAGGCGATTTTCTCGATATCTCAATTTAAAAAAACTGACCCATGTGACTGGTTTTGTGGTCCAGGGTCACATATACACATGCGATTTCTTTACTTGCTGTTTACTTTCACAAACAGACATCTTTGTATGTTTTTGGCATAACTTTGTGTGTATTTGACAGTTTAAGCGCAATCAGACGTGAAAGAGAGCTTAGTTTAATACACACACGGTGTGCCGTCTGACATCCAGCTCTCTGAGCGTGTGCTTCGGATGTGTGCGCTTAGAAAACCATATATCAGAAGTTAAGACTGATATGGCTTTAAAACGCATGCAGATAATAAACTTTCATGATGATGAAGAACTGAAATGTCAAAATATCTGTGGGGTATTTTGAGCTGAAAGTTCAGACACAACCTGGGGACAACTGAAACGGGTATAATAGGTCCCTTTTAAAAGTGATTATGTAATAGGTAGGTTTGCTCTGGGGCTCCGAATTCTTTGACATGGAAACTTCTCTGGTTCATTTCTTCTGTTCAGTCCATCTAAGTCAGACATTAGTAAAAAAAACTTGTGCAGTTTTCTGTCTCTTTGGATGCTATAAATTTTGCATTTGTCAGTGTATACTAAAGTGCATAATAAATGATTTTAAATATGCATGCTCAATCCAGATATTTATTTGGGAGCAGTAGGCAAAGAACATGCACTGACCAGTTTCAGTGTTGAGCTGCAGTATTGTGAATTATTTATTTTATTTCCTTGATAAAATCAGCTTTTTTTTATTCCAATAGCACAATGTTTAAGGGATCATTGACTAATCTTTAAAGTCACTTTATAATGTGATTTAACAGGTTATAAAATTTTGGGCACTATCTCAAGAAGCTGATGCAGCATGTTTTATAAGCATTTAAGTAGCGATTATTGTTTCATTCATTAGTAATGGCTTAATTTAAGATGGCTGTTCGGGATTAGCGCTTAGATCAAAGATCATGAAAAGTGATTTTCACCAACGGCTTAATCCCATTATAGAATACCATTGTAGCATACTAATCAAGTTTAATCAATGTAAGCATTATTTAGCTCATTAAGAGATTGACACTCACTGTGCTTTTGTTTTTTTCTGTTTTACAGTTATCTGTCTTGTAGGGCTTGGTTTAGTGGTGTTCTTCTTTAGCTTCCTGCTGTCCATCTTCAGATCAAAATATCATGGTTATCCTTACAGGTAAGATGTAATGCAGTATATCGTTGCTAACTCTTTTTGTACTGAAGTATTTGTTGTGCAGTGTAATATAAATGTTTTTTTTATGTTTTTCTCTGCTTTGACTTTTACAGAAATGTTATGGGTTCAATTGAAGTTAAGCTCGATGAACGACATGCTGTTGATTACCTTTTTCCCACACACACAAACAAGATTTTACAGTAATGCACTTACAGTGGAAGTCTACCAGACAAAATTTGAGCTCTGGATTAAATGTTAGAATGCACTAATATTATATGAAAGCACAGCCACAAGACTTAATGTTAGCATGAGACTAATTACAATGACTTGTAGTAGAATAGTAGTACAGCTTATGCCAAGTCCATTTAAAGCTGGTGAGAACATATAACTCTCGCATGATATACACACCCTGGGCCCTATCTTGCACCCAGCGCAATTGACTTTGTACACTGACGCATGTATCATTCCTATTTTGCACCCGCGCAAAGCGGACTTTTCCCTCCACAGATGCACGTCGGTTAACTAAGAAATACACTTGCGCTCCCCGGAGCGGTTCAGCGCAAAGAGGAGGCGTGTTCGGGCGCAAACGTTCCCTCATGCTATTTTACAGGTTTAGAAAACAATTGAGGCACTAACCGAAAAAAAACAGTTTAAAGTCAGTGGCGCGTTGCGCATGTTATTCATATGCTATTTTAAGGGCGCATGCTTGGCCTTAATCAATGTAGCGTGTGCACAACGCGCATACACTTTGATTCTCTCATCTACACACAGATGCAGCAGTTATCATTTTTGCAAATCATACATTATTACGATAGATAGATAGATAGATAGATAGATAGATAGATAGATAGATAGATAGATAGATAGATAGATAGATAGATAGATAGATAGATAGATAGATAGATAGATAGATAGATAGACAGACATTTTATTATAAAAGCATACATCTAGCTTACACATTTACTCAAATTATCATACGCCTGTTTAACCGAAGTTAATTTGGGTGTGTTTCTCCATCCCCAACGTCCCTGACGAGAACGTCGGTCTCCTCGGCCTTGAACCGCTCCTGTCGTGCGCCTGGCAAATCCGCCGTTATAATAGGAATCCGCTTTGGAACAAGCGCGCCTGCTCTTAAAGGGAATGTGAGATGTTGCTCTGATTGGTTTATTTCACGTTACGCCCAAACCACACCTATGAATAATGAAGCTACTTCAGACCAACCCTTTTTAGATTTGCGCCAGGCGCAAGAGTCAAGACCCGCCCACAAAGTTACTTGCGCTTTGCGCTTTGACACTTGCGTTTCAGATCGTTAAAATAGGGCCCCCTGAGTTATTCTAACTATTTTCAAAGTACTGTTACTTGGAGCTTTCTCCACTAAGATGAATTTCGTCAGTAATAAAAAACAAATAAATAATAAATTCATCTCTCTGGAACTGTAGTCCCACTGCTAAATGACAATTTAGACAACTTTACGGTTCAAACAATGAACAGTTATTTATAATTATTATTAGAATACAAGCTGCACATTTAAACTAGACATCCAAGTGCATTACTGTAAACACATTTCGACCAATTTCTATCACAACCACAACCGATTTCTTTAAAGGGGACCTATTATGCCCTTTTTCAAAGTCTTGATTTTTTTGGGGGGGTCTACTAGAATAGGTTTTCATGCTTGAATGTAATTTTTTTTACATATTTTAAATTATTGCAGCACCTCTCTTCCCAGTCTGTCAGTAACGCTCAGGGGTGCGTTTCCCAAAAGCATCGTTAGCCAACTATGTTCGCAAGTTCCGTCGTTATAACGAACATCCGCAAACAGCATCGCAAAGTTGTGTAGTTGGAACGACAGCTCTCGACCTGTGGTTAGAAGCATAGTTTCTAGTTTGCATGACGTGGACTTAATAAATCCTTATCTTGAGCAAAATAAGCAAGCTGACATTCAGTACAACCAGAGTGCGCATGTGCGAACGTGCTCTATTATGTAAGAACGAACCTATGATTGAATCTGGAAATAAAGCAAAATAACTGAGAAAAATGATAAATAGTCCTCAGATGCCATGTCTGTAATTTATAGCAAAACATCTAGCGTTACTTCGATCTCAAACAGATTCATTAAAAGAAGTTATTACTCCACCACGCGCGTGACGTCATAAACGAACGTGGTTGAACGACCACTTTACGACAATACGGTTTTGGGAAACAGTCGTGACTAGCTAGTTGATTTATTCAACGATGCATCGTACTATGGTAGTTAAGCAGCGAGTTACATCGTTGTTCGGGAAACGCACCCCTGTTTGGTTCTGGTCTCTATGAGGCCCCTCCTTCTGAAAAGTACTATGTGCTCTGATTGGTCGGCTAGAGTGTGTTGTGATTAGTCAACGCTTTGAGCGTGTTTCAGAAATATCACACCCCTTACCATAACTGCTAGTTTCAACACACTACTAACGCAACTCAGGCAGGCTTCACCCCCTTTTTTTTGTGTATGCGTGTGGTAGGATTGTGGTGTGTACGTTCCCGAAAGAAAACTGAAGGCTACAATTTAAGCATTTCAGGGAGTTCAGAAACAGTGTGCACTGATATAGAGAATAACTCCATTTTGAGTGAACTTTGTAACTCTGCAGACCTTTTTCATGCTCAAACAACAAGATTACACACTAAAGAAAGTTGTAAATGTAAAAAAGCTAAATAGGATCACTTTAATAAAACATTTATGTGAATAGATCTTCTAAAGGATTCTGCAGATAGTGTTTGAGCATTATAATGTTTAGCTCTATTTTCATCTGTCAAGCTTTGGGGTTAACTTAGCTTGACTAAAGCCTGGTTCACACGGCAGGATAATTAGGCCGATTTTAGCCCCGATTCACCCCTTCCGACCATCTTAAGGATGCTCCGATTATCGTAAAATAATCTGATCAGATATTCCTGCCGAGTGTGGTGTGTTAAGACTGCTCTCGTCTGCTCGGAAGGACGTCGGGACCGCTCCGATCTCAAATCGGGGATATCCAACATGTTGGATTTTTTTGGCCCGATTTCTCCTCGTGTTTGGTGTCCCCCGGGGACAAACGAGCACGCAGCCTGTGGACTGTGGCGTGTAGCCAATCAGAAAGCGAGGTGACGAGGAGGCAAGGAAGCGCCGGGAAACAAAATCAAATGGCGCACCAGAAAGTCCGGTGGACGTTGGAGATGGAGGGGGGTTTTTTCGGTTAAAAACAAACTACAAACTATCGCCACGTACTGCATCCTATTCGTCCGCCATGATTGTTTACTCTGAAGTCACGTTTGATCTCGAGGGATTTTGCGAGATTTCCCGTCTGACCTGGGAATGCTCGGGAGTCAAATCGGTTCGTGTGTGACGTGTTGATTTTGCCGTGTGGCTGCGCACCACACACTGTACGACCAAAACTGTTAGACCCGTGATTTTTTATCGCCGTGTGTGGGGTCTCTCAGGTTTGGAAAATCGGCCGACAATTTTAAAATCGTCCCGTGTGAACCAGGCTTAAGTCCAAGGATATATTGCTATAGAGTCCGAGTTTGTAGGAAGGAAAAGGAAGCAAAGTCTTTACAAGTTTCCCTGACCGTAAAATGAGTCGGTGAATGGAAGTAAACGAGAATGATTCATTTTCATAAGATTCCTTCAAAAGCACTGTCAATAGTGACTCCTTCAAAAGACTCTAGTGAATGACCTTTTACAGTCTATAGAGATCTTCTCATAATGATTGGACGATGACGTCACTTCCAGTCAGCGAACATTTAATCATTCACACTCTTCTCTTTTTCCTTCTCACTCTATTTTTCTCTTCCCTTCTCTTTCAGCTTCCTGATTAAATAAGATAATGCCGTGAAAGAAAAAGCTGCCGAACTTCAGATTCAACTGCTGGTTGACTGTAACGCACTGCATGTGTGACATAAGATAAATAAACTGAACTATTACCCACTGCCGTGCGCTGCGTGGTCTGTCTGTAAGTGTGTGCGTGTCCACTGAAGTCACATGAATTGTTCGCTTGCTTGTATGACCAGTTTTTATTTATAATTGCAAATTGAGGATTTTGTCCTGAAGGTTTTGCGGGGAGAGAAGCGTGTTTGTGCGTGCATCTGTGTGTGTGAGGCTGTTATTTGTTATTACCGTTTATGATACCTCTCTTGAGGCCATTGTGCGCGCCTCAGCAGATTGTGTCCTCTTTTTGTCCCCTTCAGTCAGATTTTTTTTCACACACCCTCCCCCCCTCCCCCCCCCCCCTCTCTCTCTCTCTCTCTCTCTCTCTCTCTCTCTCTTCTGAAATCTGTGAAGGAATATTTAAGTATGTTTCCCCCCCATTATTTTGGGTAGGTCATGAAAGGGGTTTTTAATCTTCTTTATTAAAACCAACTCTGCTACCACCGATCCAATTAAATTCAATCCAATATCCGAACTAACATATTTATTTAACTTCAAACAAGAGAACTGGCTGAGAACGCCCATGACATTTTTTCTTAGAAGCAAAGATTTCCTTTAAGGATTTAATCTAAATTAGCTGTCATCATAGACAATAATGTCTACCCTGCCTTAATACACATTTATTGGGCGCATCTGCTTTTGTTTTATTACTCATCAAAAAGTATTTAATTAGTGATTGTGATAGTGATTTGACGTCTATAACGCAGCCACCTAAGAAGCCCTTTTCATGTCAAGAGCACAAACATGTTTACTTCAAATGTGCCAATACTATACTTAAATCTCAATTAATAAAACAAATGACTCAGAATATTAGAAATGTTTTCTAATGCATGTGGTGTGCGGTTTATATTTAAATGATTACTTGTATGTTTTTATAATGATGTATAATCCACAGTAAATCAATTTTCTATGTGGCACACAAACTGTGTGCTGCACAGCTAGACGTTATAGTGATGATAGCAGTGCTGTTGTTGATGCTCAGTCGAATTAGTAGCGTCAAGCAAATATGAAAAGAGGGTATTTGGCATCAAATCAGAACCAACAGCAGCATTACAATTGAGAAAATTTAAGCTGGCAGTAATTCCTCTTTAGCTGTCGAAGGACATTAGTGGCCACCACTCCATCCTTCATTTGCGCAGAGAAGAGATGGCAATTTCAGTTTGTCACCCCCCTACCCCCACACTTTCTTTTTCTTCCCCTTCTCTAATGCCTTCAAACAACTCCCTCTCCCCGTTCCCACAGTGCCTATCTCTAGGTTAATTACTGGACAGAAACACAGGTAACAAGGACAGACCATGTGGATACTTGCAAGTTAAACTAATGCTTATCAGGTTATTTAGATGGATTTTTTTTTTAAATGAATCATAACTAATATTTATTTTTATTAACAATTACATGTTTTTGAAGCCTGAAATGTCCCCAAACACTCATTTAGTCAGTGTGTCTGAATCATGTCCGAACATAACAAAAGGGGAAATGAAAATAAACAGATGTCTAAATTTATAAACTTGTGACTTAGTGACAAACAAAGTGAAGTAAATCAATGCAATGCAGCGCCAGCCTGACGCAGTTATCATTTCCACGTCCTGTTCCACGTTTAAGGCGAGACACTACAGGCGAATAGGGTAACATTTTTAACTAGCAGATATCACCATGAAACTTTCCCAGTTGATTACCTACATTAAGATGAGGAAAAAATGTATTACAAGTTTTCTGTAATTGTTTAAATATGCAAATTAGGCAATATCTAATTAAATATGTGCTAATTTGCATATATAAAAAAAAACGAAATCTGAGTATTGGATAAAGCCAGGTTAAAAATTATTTTTTCATTGTGTTCACATATTAGATGGGAAAAAAATTACAGAGGGATTTATGGATATCTACTTTTGTTATCCTGTAAATCAGAAAATACTGTCAATAGCCTTAACAAAATGATTTTCGCCATGTTTTTTGGAATAAAATGTTATAGAAATCAGGCTAGGAATAATATATTTACAAATCCCTCTGTAAGTGTCTTCATAATATAGCTACAAGACTGGAAAGTTTGGTGTATATAGGTGCTACTGAAGTGGAGATTTCGGACTTGGAGCATTTTGAGAAAACGGGCTTTAAAGATTTATCATCAGCCAATGAGATTGCGCATTCAGCCCTTTTACTTTCACGATTGGTTGCTGATAAAAAGGAAATGACCATATTTGGATCCGACAGGATTGTACAGGGGAGAGAGAGCTTCCTAACGGTGCATCTGATGACAGGCTGACGGCAGAGATCGCGGAGCAGCGGGAGGATTAAGAACGCAAACTTTTGTTGAATTTATGAGAAATCTACAGACGCAAACAGACAAAGTGTAGTCAAATAAAGACCTAAATGTGTATTTTGGACTTTTTTTCACCACAAGTCTGAAAGAAGACATGTTATTGAAGACAAATATCCAAAAATCTCAAAATTGACCAGTAAAAAAAAAACGATGTTTTTGCCTGCCGTGTCTTGCCTTAAATAGCAAATGCATTTGCGCTCATTTGTGCGCCCATGGTCGGAAAACGAGGTGTCTTCAGGCGCATTGTTGGCATGTTGCTATTTTAAGGCAACTGAAATAGACTCCGCCATTGACCAACTGAACTGTTATTTAAAGAGCGCTTTAGTAATATGTGCCTATAGGCGGGTCCCCAACGCGTGTACACTCTGTTTATTACACACACTGGGACTCGCAGCAGACAAATAAAAATAAAAGGATTACAATGTAAAAGATTAATATTGTGTACATAAAGATATGGTGGAATCCGGCTTGTCCAGTAGATGGTCTGCTTGCACGCTTTAACCTTGCGCACGAGCAGATCCGTTTCCTCTCTGGTGAAGCGTTCAGTCTTTCCGCTTGCAAATTCTGCCATGTAAATAGTGAATCCGCCATGCCGCGAGCGTAACTGGTTTTTAAAGGGAATGGAAAATTACACTCTTATTGGTTTTTTGCACGTTACGCCCCAAAACACACCCAGCACCCATTTTTCCCGTTGTTAAACTAGCAAAAGTGGATTCGGACACGCCACGCCCTTAGTGCACTTGCACCGTGTGCTTTAGACCACACGCTTAGATCGTTAAAATAGGGCCCTAAGACAGTAGACGGTCTTCTGTGGCTGTTCGAACGCATTCGAGCACATGATCATCTACACTATGAAAGTAATATGGTTGAATGCATTTTCAAAGCTCAAAACGTTTTAGACACCTGTATTTAGCGTTGTCCACTCGTGATCCGATTGACCAAAGCGCATCTTAATACCAGGTGTAAACAGGGCCATTAAGACTTGTTTTCAGAGAATGTATCTTTTAAAGGAGTAGTTTGTTCAAAAATGCATCGTTTATCACTCCAAAACTGTATGAATTTCTTTATGTGCAACGTAAAGGAAGATATTTTGAGAAATGCCACATTGTTGATGTTGTTGTTTTAATGGTTACCAACATTTTTCTAAATATATTTTGTGTTTAGCAGAAGAAAGAAAAGTCATACAGGTTTAGAAAGACATGAGGGTGAGTAAATAATGGCAGAAATTTAATTTTTGGGTGAAATATTCCTTTAATATAAGTGCATTTTGTCTGAATGCACTTGCGGATTTTTCCACTTTTGTACGTACAGTATACACAAGTGAAAAAAAAAATACACAAACCTTTCTTATATTAAATAAGAAACCAAGTCGTGTTATCTTATGCTGTTGCTGTACTCCTCAAGTAAATTTATCTCATTTCAGGCATTTCCAGATATTTTTTGGAGAAAAACAAAACTCACATAAAATGTCACACTATTCATAGACGTTTGCTGTGACATGGTGACCTGAGTCATTTATTTTTAGTAACAAAGTGACTGAGAATTGCTCGACCTTATGCAAATAAGTAAGCTATACATCAACCAATGGATATGCAGATCCGCCATCTTAGCTGGATAAAGCTATTGCGATAAAGCACCTAAAGGAATATAAACATTGACAACGATTTGCTTTGGTAAGGCGACCAAAATCATTTACAATGAGCTATAACTTTTATGCAAATGAGCAGCAATTATATGTGGCCACTACCAATGATAAGTTGAGCTCATGTGATACCGCAGTCGATAGGCTGAACCCAGTACGACTGTCAGTGTGTACGACCCTTAACATGAAAAAGGATTTATCGCATGTCTCTTCATTTAAGTTGCACCTGTTTCAGACATGGACGTTACATCACATGAGCATTATGATGGAGGTGACTCATAACCTCAATAAAAGCCAAGAAGATATTAACTCATTACAGTTTAATTCTGTCACAGTAGGTGGTGTCACACAGTAGAGAGGAATTCTCAGGATGAAACTCTAATAGCTGCCAGCACACTGTCATCTTACTTTCAGTACTTATCCTCAAGGGGATAACTGGATTAAAAAAAAATACAATTGCGGGACTCATAAACACAATTTGCATTTCCCTCTCATGTCCTCCAAAAATAACTTGAGGAAGTAACATTTAATTGCAAGGCTTGTTATTTATTTATATATTTCCCTTTTTTTTTTACTGCAAATAACAGGATGTTTTGAAGTTTCAAAGAGTGTAATTACATAGGTACACAAGCACACGCACACTTGCCCAAACCAAAGGGGACACTAGATGCTGAGACCCTTGACTACATGATAGTTAACATTACTTGACGTTGACATTTTTGTTTCATGCATTTCATACTTCAAACATGAATGTTGGGCTGCTAATGATTTGCTAAATGAGGACTACAACTCCTGCAACTTGTAGTTCTTATTTGCCAAACTGTTAGTATTGTGCGGAAAAAAAAGGCACTTTGTTAAACAAGGTGTAATTTATGTTGTAGAACAAAATATGAGTTGTGATGTCTACATGGTCTACATATTGGCATAACTTAACAGATATGTTGAGAATGTAATATTGTTAAAAAGTAATGGACTCTTTTCACATTTCTGGGATTCTCAGAAGTAGGAGTCGTCATAGTTGAGTAAACATTTATAGAGGTGAATGGGAACTACAACAACTATATATATATATATATATATATATATATATATATATATATATATATATATATATACAGTGCTATGCATACGTTTAGACACCCATGCTAAAGTTGACTAAAAAGAGGAATAAAAAATCATCTTTTGGAAATTGAACTTAATGCCTTAATTAAAAAAAATTAGGAAAAATCCAACCTTTAAGGACACCAATTTTCTTTGTGAATGAATAATGTATCGTAAATAAATAAATGTTCTTCCTTAAAATACAGGGTGCATAAGTTCGGACACCCCTATGTTAAATTCCCATAGAGGCAGGCAGATTTTTTTATTTTTAAAGGCCAGTTACTTCATGGATCCAGGATACTATGCATCCTGATAAAGTTCCCTTGGCCTTTGGAATTAAAATAGCCCCACATCATCACATAGCCTTCACCATACCTAGAGATTGGTATGGTTTTATTTCAGTTAGCCTAATAACTGGTTTGATTTGCATTGAGAGATGATCTTATGGAAAGTACTCCATGCCAATCTCTAGGTATGGTGAAGGCTATGTGATGATGTGGGGCTATTTTAACTTTATCAGGATGCATAGTATCCTGGATCCATGAAGTAACTGGCCTTTAAAAATAAAAATCTGCCTGCCTCCATGGGAATTTAACATAGGGGTGTCCAGACTTATGCACCATGTATTTTAAGGAAGAACATTTATTTATTTACGATACATTATTCATTCACAAAGAAAATTGGTGTCCTTAAAGGTTGGATTTTTCCTATTTTTTTTAAATTAAGGCATTAAGTTCAATTTCCAAAAGATGATTTTTTATTCCTCTTTTTAGTCAACTTTAGCATGGGTGTCTAAACTTATGCATAGCACTGTATACAGTATATATATATATCGAGAGCTTGATTGCAGAAATTGCCATCACTCCCACAGCCATTGTTTTGTGAAATTTAATGGAAAGTTAATATAACACAAAGTATAGTCTTATAAATGGACATAAATACACACTCTCTCCTTTCCTTTTAAACGTATACTTTTTTAAATTGAGCTATATATACACAAGTATTAGTGAATAAATTTAGCTAGTACAATATACAGTACAAATTTAGCTAGAATAAAAAATGTTAACATAAAAAATACACTTTTGCTTTAAAACATATGTCGAAGATATATGGACAGCAATACTACTATTACTATAGTGTAACATCATCAGCCAGTCTCATAAACTGATTATTAGCATTACATTTACCAACTAATCGTGTTAAACTGTTGAGAGTTTGCTTGAAACAAATTAAATGCTTCCTCTGTTTTACTCTCTCACACACATACACAGCTGAAGGCCAAGAGTTATAAAAATCAATGAGAAGGCCTCACTTCCAAATCTGGATTTAATTTAGTGTTAAATCAACACTAATTAATCATTAATTAATTAAAGTGCTTAGCCGGAACAAACTACTTTCATGATCCATGAAGTCTCTGGGGAGAATATTTCTCCTCCCCTTAACTTAAAGGGCCCTATCATACACCCGGCGCAATGCAACGACAAGTGTTTTTTGGTAGTTTCAGCCCGACGCAGTTATCATTTTCACGTCCTGCGCCACGTTGTTTAAATAGCAAATGCATTTGCGTCCATCTGTTCGCCCATGGGCGTGCTGGTCTGAAAACAAGGTGTATTCAGGCGCATTGTTGCCGCATTGCTATTTTAAGGCAATTGACTGTGCAGTATTTTTTTGTTATTTAAAGAGCGTCTATATAGTAATATGCACATACAGACGGGTGCACAACGCGCGTACACTCTGCTTATTACACACACAGGGACTCGCAGCAGCACACAAACACGCCAAATATTAAAAATAAAAGGATTACATTGTCCCGTAGATGGTCTGCTTGCGCGCTTTAACCTCGCGCACAAGCAGATCCGTTTCCTCTCTGGAGGAAACACGTTCAGTCTTTCCGCTTGCAAATTCCGCCATTTAAATAGCGAATCCGCCATGGCGCGAACGAAACTGGCTTTTAAAGGGAATGGGAGATGAGACTCTGATTGGTTTATTGCACGTTACGCCCCAAAACACACCCATTACTCATTAAGAGAACAGGGACAACACTTTTAGACCATGCGCCGGGTGCGCCGACCATTTTCCCCGTCGTTAAACTAGCAAAAGTGAATTCGGACTCACTTGCTCCATGCGCTTTAAACCATGTGCTTAGATTCACAATGTGCCACATTTAAGCAATCCATTGGTCTACTCAAAGTTTTTCCAGCTGAAAAACCCAGATGTATGCAAATGACTTTTTAAATAGCGTTTGGTTTGATACCAAACACGGCACAAGTCACTTTGAGTTAGTCACGTTTGATTGATTAAATCCATCCAAATTATTTTAGCACACAACATTAGATAGATTGCTAATTGTTTCAAAATGAATAAGAGTTCTTTGTAAAAGGCATCGGCAGCCGTGCGATTGGAGACTAATGCTAACAGCAGCCGAATATGATGCAGTCAGTAACGTTCGCTGAGCTGAGGGACCCCATCACACAGTTTTAGTGTGGTTATGCTTCAGTGATAACCAAAGAGACAGGCTGCTCTGGTGCTGCCATTGTGATGACATGTTTAATAGGCAGTCCTAATGACACACACACATCATGGGACCAGTTGAGAAAGCAAGAAGTCACCGCAGTGACAGAATGCCTGAAAAACTTGAATGATTCAGGACTGTTATTTACATCTTTTCCCCATAGCTGTCACAGTTTTCCATATGATCGAATGGAATTGCATATAGAAGGGAAACAATGGGAGATTACTTTCTCAGATTGAAGAAAACAACATGACCTCACTGGGAGGAACCCAAGCCTTGTGTGCAAGGATAAATTGTACCTGTGAGAATGTATAGCTGCCCACCTGCATGCCAAGAAACAAACACAGACCTCCTCCAAGCCAGTCATTACAATAAATGGCTGTATGAAGGGAAATAGAGTTGGACTGGTGCAAGGAAGTGGAAAAGAAAGAGTAAGTAGTGGCATTTCAATCGTGACCCCTTTTACACTTGGTATTACACTAGACTCTACAGGAATGTGTGAGTATACTTTGCACTTAGAGTGTGATCTAACCATATTTTTGAAGGTGTGTCTTTATGAATACTAAAATAAATGGAAATTGAATAGTAGATGCATTGGATTATCTTTAATTGTATCCATCTTCACATATAAGCAACAATATTTTAACTGCATCCACTTAAAGGTCCAGTAAGCGATTTCTAAGAAACGCTGTTGAAAGTGAATCATGGTGACTGGGAGGGGACATGTTCAGTTCACTTAGTTTATGAACTCATATTAACTCATTGCAACGTGCTAATATGTTGTGACCACTAGATATTAATTTGTGGGAACATCACATTAACTCGTGGGAACGTGAACGATGTGAAGTCGTGACCTTGAAGTCTGATGTTGAGGGAACAACATTTTTCTTGCGGCCACGAGGTTTAATACAGTACGTAAACAAACATGCTTGACTTTAGCAATCTGGGATTATTAATGGATGTTATTAATACATTCTTATTTTATTTTGAAATAATAATGACAAAAGTGTGGAATTAAGAAATGATTAGTCATTAACCATTCACGCTATAAAAAAAAAAAAAAAAAAACACGATCAGAGAACATTTAAAAGGCTATGGGATGGATAAAAAATTTTTCTTGTAGGCCTATATTATTTTTATGTTCTTATGTATTCTTTTAACATTTATTGATGACAAACTTCATTTGAATACTGTCTATAGGCAATATCACATGCAATATAATATAGTTTAATAGTAGGCCTATAATATAGGTTAATAAAGTAATTTCTTAATTTCGCAATATTAATGTAATAATAATAATATCCCTTTCTGATAATTCCAGATTGCTATTGTCACACAGGTTGGTTTACGCATTAAACTCATGGCCATGAGAAATAGATGTCATTCCCTCAACATAAGTCGTGACCATGAGAAAAATATGTTGTTCCCTCAACATCGGATCTCGAGGCCATGACTTCACATCACATGGCCACAACATATGGTTATAACGTTCCTACAAATGAATATCTCGTGGCCACAAGATATTATCACGTTTTGCTATACGTTTCACATGCAGAACCAAGAAATGCAAGGACAGTTGTGAATGGCATTGTTTGTCTGGAGCTGCTGGCGACTAACAAACTTGCTTGTTTATACTGTCTGTTCATTTTTTGTTCTGTTCACTCTCTTGTCGGTCGTTCATCATCTTCGCTTTATTATTCGCAAAGCCTTATTTTGCTTTGCTTTAGGTATAATAAAGAGACATCCACTCTTGAATTGTATACAAAAAAAAAAGTATTAAAGAAATGTATTAAAAATTTAAATAATAATAATTAAATGAGATTGAAATCACATCTACAGTAGCCTCTCTGGTTTATTGTAGTACAGAGACAATAATTATTTTACATTCGTAATATAAAAAATATTTGTTACTAATTTTATTAAGGCAATGAGACAGGAAATAACCTAACACATGAGTAAGCCTTAACCCAGCAAGAGGGTTAATTTCACCCACTGGTTGGGTCAAATGAATGACCCAGAAATATGGGTTAAACGGTAAAACCAAGCACTTGGGTCAAACCAACCCAGTGTGTGTTCTGTCCAATAGTGACCCAGCGGTGTGGTTAAGGGTGGGTTACTTTTTAACCCTGCAGTTTTTAGAGTGCATGTTCGTGCATTTTGGAGGTAGAGCAATGAAGGAAGGGGTGTGTTTGTTTGAGATTATTTCAAATATCAACAGTGTTTAAATCACTTACTGTATAATTGGCAAACACATTTATAGGCTTTGTAGATTGCCGGTCCTCAAGAAACAAGAGTTGTCATCCACCTACAATTAAGGGGAGACGTTTACCCTTACAAATTAGCCTATAAAGACATTCCCTGATTGCTATCAAACTTCAAATAAAACTAAAAAAAAAAAAAAAAAATTTTTAAATCCTTCTCCCAGAATATGTTTTTGTCTTACCCTGATTCACTACGGTAAGCCTGTTATAAGTGTTTACATTTTAGACCTGTCGGAATGGTTTTCGTGGGAAATTGCGTCCGTAAGTCACTCACCCATGCGTATCTCGTCATTATACATAAATAGAGAAAAGATGCTCTGGCTACTTTGACGCGTGTATGGTGTGGGAGTGGCAAAAGTTAGTTGTCACAATGAACGAGAAAGGTTGACATGGAGCACGCTGAACCTCGGACCTCCGGGAAATCACCCGTTTTAAAATAAATTCGGAAAAAAAGAGAATACTAGAGGGCCAAAAGTTACATAGTGTGCCTTTAATAGCAGATACATTGGATTCCCATTCACTGTATCCATGTAACAATATTTTCAATGCATCAAACAAATAACATGAATGTTTGCTTTTTCTGGTGTAGATTGCTGGTCCTCAAAAGTTGTCATCCACCTATATCATCTACATTTAAGGAGAGACATTGACCATCTTCAACAAGCCTAAAGACACTCCTTGGCAACTACCTGAAATAAGTTTAAGTACTAAAATTACTAAAACTGAAAGAAATCAAAATTACATAGAAATATTTGAATGAAACCGACTAATAAAATGACAAAAGCACATAACAAAATGACTCATGCTAAATTTAAATAAAAACTAAAAATACAAAAGTAGAGGCTAATTTAAAATATGCATAAATACCATAATTGTATAAATAATACTATAGCACTGAAAATTATGCAACCTTCAGAAACAGTTTCTGAATGAATCAGTAAATGAATCAGAATTATTCTTTTTGATAAACTCATTCAAAAGATTCAAGGCACGAGGGATATAAGAATGCAATGCGACCAAAATATTGTACCACGGAATGGGTGATTTTCGATCACAGTAATGATCCATATCACATTATACTGTTGTAATCCAAATCTGTAAAGCTGCTCTGAAATGATGTGTATGGTGAAAAGCTCTAAACCTGATAGTGTTGAGTGTACAGTATTCATTCAGCCAGACAGTGACATTTAGATCTACAAGGTCATGTTATAAAGGCCAGATATCACTGAAGGCATCCGGAATGCTACCATTTTGAACAGCCAGTAAATAAGTCTTTACCCTTTGCTGTCAGGAATGCTTACATGGATGCTGGTTTAAATCTGGTCTGCATCATATCTCAGTCCCATTCTCCTCTTGCAAATCAATTTTGCTGGCTCTCTACACTATCCGATAAAGGCAAAAAACTCATAAATAACGTTAAAAAAAAAGATATATTTTATGAGCTTTGCCGGAGGGCTTAAAAGCTGAATAGAAACACAGCCTTATATGCTATTCACTACTGTATTAAATCCGCCGTAAATCCACAAGGCAGACATTAGCATCTAACAGCTTGTGAAAAGCAGAGTTGTTTGTTATTCATGCATGAAATGAATTTCACACGGGTTCAAACCTTTGCTAAATTTGCAGATGTGCATAATTGAGAATTTAACATGCTAATTGACGCCTACTATCATTCATGGGTTCATTTCAGAGTCTTTTCTCAGCAGATGAGAAAGTTTGTTACCTACTGACTCAGACTGATCGATCTTTACTGTCAATGCCTTCATCCGCTGTGTCTGATTCAATAGGAAGGTACAAAAAGTGCTGCGAGAACATCGATTCTGACCCCATCTCAAAGAAACGAAGGAAAAGGCTCATGTCTTGGGTTGCTTTCCCACGCACACTGATGGAACTGCCTGAAACCTCTGTAACATTAATTCACTGTAACAAATGTGCATACAGTGCACAGTTGGATTTCCTGAAGATTATGATATTTTGAATATATATGCATATATAGGAATTAAATGTTACTGTGTGCATTTTGCATTTATTATTATTATATTTACTTTATTAAGACAACAAAAAATTTAAAAGTGTACCAAGTAATTTTTATTTTAATTAGTAATTTTGCACTGGCCGATACTGTCATGATTCTGCCCCCGTGTCCTTGATTTTCTCTAGTCTTGAGGCAGGATCATGACAGACCCATGTTTTGTGTGCAAGCACATGGCCTTTTGTTTGGGCTGTGTGCTTGTGTTGTCTCGTCACTTAACCCCGCCCCCTTGTTCTCCTCTTTAGTAATCATTGTTTTATTAATATCACCTATTGTCCTTATCATTTGCTCCCCTATTCAATCCCCTTGTGTTTGCTGTCTTGTGTGGGTTCATTTTGTAATCACCCCTGTGAGTATCCAGCTAAGAGTTTTGTCAAAGAGCTGTTTAGTCTTGTATCTGCTGTGAGTTTATAGTCTACTTAACTGTCCAGTCTTGGTCTAGAGTTGTTAGTCTTTATTTTCCCTATAGTTGTTTGCCCCCTCGTGGGTTTTGTTTTCCCCGTTTTTCCTGTCATTAATAAACCTTGTTAATCTGTCTGCGTTTGGGTTCGTCACCGTGAGTCGTGACAGATACTGCAGTCGTCTTGGACTTATACTGACAACTAGAACATCCAATGCAAATTTTCTTTTAATAATTCTCAGTTACCGGTGACAAACTTATTGTCGAAGTGGGTTTTCAAGATACTCAGCAAGTCGGTCGGCTTCAACGAGGCGACTGTCATTTAAACAATCATTCAAATGTTTTCAAATGCAAATTTCTGGCTTTACGTTTCCAACTTTTTAATGTGAAAAATTACTCTTAACCCTCGGGTGCTCTTCGGTAATTTTTGACAGAAAAGTATTACTTTTTGGTTTTTAAGAATTTTTTACTTCATCAGAATGGTACAAAACATTGTAAAGGTTTTGGCACTTGGTATGTAAACGCACAATATATATATATAAATGGACATCATTCAAAAAGGTTAAACTGTCCTGAAAAAAATAGTCACACTTGTACTCCTCAAGGTCAAAAATGGCCGCACTGGAAATGAATGGGAAACATATTACTGGAACTGCGCCCAAACAAAATCTTACTGAAAGCTCACTTTTTGAGATATCAACCTCAAATTTGGTACACAACTTGTTTAGATTTATGGCTTTTTTTCTTTTTTTTTTTTTTTACAGTTTTAGCATAAAACATGGAAAGTATGATTTTATTTGATAAATATATTAAGTTTTGGAAAATATATATTTCATAAAAACTGAAAATAGTATTTTTGTGCATTTTTCATAACAATTAAGTTAAACTTACATTAAAAAAAAATAGTTTTTTTTTTAAATGGCTTGCATATTTTCATTAGCTGCTTTCACATACCAGCAGAATGAAAAGTGTGCCAGTGATCGCTGCTCGTGCAGTCTTTTTATTTTTGAGATAAGGGAAAGAGTAAGAAAATCCACTTAGAATCAAGCTAAATAAATCAAATACCAGAGACTTTTGCCAGTTGTTGTTTTTTTTTTGTTTTTTTGCAATCTGGTTTTTGCCAGTTACAATTATTTTGAGTAATTCTAGCTCTCATTGAATGTTGAATAGGCAGGCTGCAAGAGGCTTCACTGCAGAGTGAGTTAATTAGTTTTGAGTTGCCAGCGAACACGGAGGAAATGCACACCCAAAACACACCTTGTTTATTGTCTTGGCTCATCGTCTGTGAAACATTAGCATAAATGTTATTTTCCATTCCTCTCTCAAACCGATCTGTGCTTGAACATTCCTGTGCCTAACAGCCCGTCTTATTGTGTTTCAGTGTCTCAGAAGGGAAGCCTCTTTGATTTGAATCAGGTATAAATAAATTTAAAATCTTCAGATGGAGTTTAACTAGCTAAAGTTTGTGTGGATTTATTGTTTACTCATACATACTTAAAGTTCAGCACATAACTCTGGGAATGATGTGTCATTCTGTGCTGACAACTTCACTGTAAAAAAAAAAGTATTTTTCAAAAGTTATAAATTAAAGGTTTTTGGAGAACATTTTACAAGAAAATACTATTTAATTATTTCTACCTCAAAATGTCATGTTTTACTGTTTCTTTGTAATTATTTGTGCAATTTACAAGCAGTGTCTGAGTGTAAATTGTTTCAAACTAAACCCTACACTTGTTTTCAGTGTTGGTGAAGAGATGTGTTTCACCCTTTTGTTAAAGGGTGAAAAAATCCTGTAGACTTACATTAAAGGAGTGACCTAAGCCATAGAGAGACTGCAGGAAAAATCCACATTTTTAGACCTGTTGTTCAAACTGCAAGTTATATAAGGTTTATTCAAGTTATAAAAAATTATCGTGATTTTAACGGTCAAAGACTGTAAAAATGCTACAGTGAAAAACTGTTAATTGGTTAAGAGAAAGTTTCGTTACTATATACGGTAAACAACTGTGATAGATCTAATTGTACATTTAATGTAATTTTACTGTAAAATACTGTTAAATTTACAGTTTTTGGAAGTGAAAAAGAACAAGTCATTGTATAATTTACAGTAAAAAAACGTAAATTGACATTCCCACAATTCCCTGCGTGACACTTCACATTTGATGTATTTTTGTTGAAATAACTATGTTTCTTCATAGTTTTTTCTAATCAGTTATGACATTAGGGTTTTATGTTACATTTAATGTTGTTAAATTAATGTTTATTGCATTTTTAAAATGTCACGTCTGTTACCATGATGGTGTTTAGTGTTTGTATGAATGACACCGTGCAGCTTCTATATATTACTATAAACTTTCTTGTGAAAGAGCTGCTTGTGATGATCTTTAATTCGTTATGTGATTTCATCTCCACTGTGATTGGTGGTTGTCATTGTATTACTATGGTACAAAACAGATATAAATACTTCAATAGGTCAATAAATTAACATTATATCAGATAATTAAATACGGTTTATTACTGTAAATTTCAGTAAAGTCTGTAAAATCTAAAATGTTGCTACAGTTTTTTTTACGGTAAATTTCTGGCAACCACAGCTGCCGGTATTTTACCGTAAATTGAACAGATTTTT
Organism: Rutilus rutilus; assembly: GCF_951802725.1. Classification (NCBI taxonomy): domain Eukaryota; kingdom Metazoa; phylum Chordata; class Actinopteri; order Cypriniformes; family Leuciscidae; genus Rutilus; species Rutilus rutilus. Next base: position 19,632,465 of record NC_140210.1, on the reverse strand, counting down.
TTTTACAGTGATGTTCTGATCATATTGTTTGCTTTGCCCACAACTCTGCAGTGGTTGTCACTGAAATACACAAAAAAATATGTTTTCATGCTCAGACTGAAAATGGATTTGCGTCAATTGGGCTACAATAAAAAGTACATGAGACTTGAAAGGCTCTTTAGACTTGGACCACTACGAAATCACATAGCAAAATGTTTAAATGCTGAGAAACTTTCAGAAATTTTACTTAATCCATGGATCTCCAATTTGACCTCTGTCATTTTGTGACAGAAAGACTCATGTTTTGGAGAGATAACTGTGTCTCTTTTATCTCTGGTTTTGAGTCTTATTGAATCTATCAAGTAGGAAGAAGAATTAATAATGCATTTAGCTTTGGGTAGCCTCTGGGCCTGTCACTCTATGACAAATGAGGACTGTTCACCCATGACACGTGAGGATGCGGATAATATAATGCAAGTTACTGCTAAAAGCATGTTGAGCTCCTTTTACTATTTATCTTCTGTCATCAGGCTCATACTGTGGAAAGAGAAATAATGTCATAGCTGAAGGAATCCAATTGATGGGGAATTTGTAAAAAAAAAAAAAAAAAAAAAAAACTGACTGATGTACCCATAATAACCATAAAAAAGGAATATAATATGAAAGTGTGATACTCTGTGACTTTTCATGCATAAATGCTTACTTGAGTGTGACCAATGGCTTCATAAACATCTTCCTCCAAGGAAGATATGAGGCCCTTTTTTATGAAATTTCTTGTGGGTTTGACATCAAGTGACCAAAGCAAAATGAAGATCATTTCCACACGGTGGAAGCGCTTGCTTTGCAGTGTCATCTTTCAGGAAAATTGATGAAACGGCACTAAACTCTGTTTTTTTATGCCAAAATTGGTTCTTTCAATAGCTAAAGTCTATTGCTCTTTTGCCCATGAGACTGAATGGGGTGTTTTAAAATCATTGCGGGAGAATTGAGGGGAGGGTGCTTTAGAGATCACAGACCGCTCTCGCGGGCAGCACGCTATACGTGGCTTGTATTTAAAGATGGCTCATAAAGTGTTGAAACTGTGATAATGGAAACTGCCTCTGGCTGGCATTTTGACAAACAAGTGTTATTAAAGAAATGGTTTTATCAATGTGTTTACCACTTACAGTCCTCAGCCTCATAACTTGCATGTTGAGGTGACTCAAGTGCTAAATGTGTTTGCTTTCGTCGTCTTCTCTCTCCTTATTCTTCTTCTAACATGATGGAAATAAAAGGGTCATCCTTAACCATTACAAAATCATACTTGTAAACAGACTCATGCTTTGATCCTCAGGGGATTTTTTTTTTTTTTTTAAGATCTGTCAATGTCCATTGCATCATTACCAGGTAGGACAGTCTGAATCCCCTTGTGTGTTTTATGGAATAGTTCACTCAAAAAATTGTGACTATTTACTCACCATTCCAAAACTGAATGACTTTCTTTTTCTTTGGAACACAAAGTAAATATTAAGACTATTGTTAATGCTCTTGTCAATTTATTTACAATACGTACCCCCCGGATTTAAAGCTTCAACAAAAAAGGGATGCATAAAAATAATCCATATGACGCTTTGTATAAGAAAATCAAGTCATTGTTCGCTGAAAATTACTGAACCCGAAGACCGATCCGGTCCTATTCGTGAGCAAATTGTTCAAGCTGGGGCTGCGTTTAAGTCCAATTTTTTATGATCTTCCCTCTCTAACTTCCCTCCGTCTCGTTCACTCAGATCTACTGTAGGTAATTGCTACATGTTTAAATGGAACACCCTAAGCCCTTGCGGATTTAATATTTACAGGGTTTTTTTTCTTTATGAATTTGTTTTATACACCATTCTATAGCCTGTATGTATGCTTGGGATGTTAGAGAAAATATAATTAAAAAAAATACAATACATTAAACTATAACTGTGTAAAAAAGTCAGCTGAAGCTACAAGTATTATGTGGTTAAATGTCAAAATAACTGGTGGATATCACGATTTTATGTCTGTTTCTCATACAAAAGCTATGGCTTAAGAAAACTTGTTTTTAACCTTGAACACTTCAGTTCATTGTAACTGAACAGAATAGAGTATGGAAAACAGTCTTCACATTTCTTTATATTTAAGTTGGGTTTTGTGGAAGATTGTGGAAGTCATGCAGGTTTGGAACAACGTGAGTGATTATTACATTATTTGTGAACTATGCCTTTGCTGATGTATATATGAATTAAATGGCTTGAACAAAGTGAATTATTTTGTCCATCGGGAATTGATTGGATCATTGTGGTTTGCTATTGCTGTGATCTCATGTGAGTGACAGGTTGTCCTACTCTTGTGCCGAAAAACATGTAATCGGAGATGACGGACGGATCTTTTGTGACAAATACTGCAATAGTCCATGAATTTTTTTTATTTGATTTAATGGTGACTTTTAATGAAGAAGAGCATATTATATGCATGTTGCCTGTTTTCTTTGATGCCATATGAGGCCTGTGATCATTCGCTGTTGTGATATGACAGGGAAGCTTTTTGAGGAGTTGGTAATTCTGATTGCTTCCTTTCTACCAGTGTGTCTTGTCAGTAAAGTGAGTGACGGTTTGTTTTGACATGTCTCCTGTGAAAGGGCCATGGCATATCGATATGTCGCATTTCAGTCTTGACTTGATGGAATGACAGCCTTGCTATTTCTGTGCATGTGTGTGTAAAGAAGATGGTTCAGATGTGGATTGTGTGATGGTTGCTCGGTCAATAGTGACTGACAGACCGACTGCCCCCCAGGAAAAGGTTGCGGTTGACCGTACCTGCTGCTAGTTAGTCCAAAAAATAGACTGCCATCTTTCAGCAGAGGTCAAGGACCAGTGGTTAAAAGCACAGGGCAGAGTTGAGCTAGTGCGCATGACAATGCATCTTGTTCACCATCTCTGCACAAACATTTTACATGTACATCACACATTAAAGCAACACTAAAGAACTTTTCCTCTTCGGTCGCCCTAAAGGTTTGAAGCGGAATTGTCCATTACCGCTGTCGTAAATAATTTAGCCTACCGCAGCCTACTGTTGCACGCACGCTCACTGTTTATCTAGCTTTAGAATGAACGATGTCCACAGACAAGATAGAGTTTGTTGCATGATTTTATGAAAGTATGATGTATTGCGACATCAGACACGAAGAAAAACAAAATAATGACTATTGTAACGCTTGCCGTAAAGCAAGTCAAATTTGTAGTTTCTTATGTCTCATTCAAACTACAGAAACGCTACCCGATCTGGCAAACTTCCATGGTGCGGTTATAGCAGATATAGGGCCGCAAAGCGAATGCAGAAGTGCCTTTCACCCTGTTACGACTTGATGAACCACTGAAACGATTTTGGAAACTTATTTTAAGGTAAAAAAAAGTTATTTATTGTTGCTTTAACCCACACTTGTGGTCTTGGCCACTTGAGAGCATGTGCGCGCAACTGGAAGTAAGTGCACAAGATTGTCCCAGGTCGGAAAAATGCCAAAGCTTAGTGCCCTTAAAGCACACTGAATCCACACTATTGGTAATACCACTTTGTGCTCTGAAATCACCAGATTTTAAGGAAAACCTTCCAGTGCAAGTTAGGATAATCAGTAACTACAGTTGTGGTCAGAATTATTGGTATCCCTGGAAAATATGATCAAAGATGACTGTAAAAATAAATCTGCATTGTTTATCCTTTTGATCTTTCATTATAAAAATTCACAAAAATCTAACCTTTCATTGAAGTACAAGAATTGAAAGTGGAGGGAAAATCACATTATGAAATATATGTTTTACTAAAAACATGTTGGCCATAATTATTGGCACCCTTTTATTAGATACTTTTTGCAACGTCATTTTGCCAAGATAACAGCTCTGAGTCTTCTTCTATAATGCCTGATGAGTTTGGAGAACACCTGACAAGAGATCAGAGACCATTCCTCCATACAGAATCTCTCCAGATCCTTCAGATTCCCAGATCCATGTTGGTGTTTCTTCTCTTCAGTTCACTCCACTCATCAGGCCAGGGAACTGGGACGGTCATGGCAGAAGCTTCATTTTGTGCTCAGTGACACATTTTTGTGTTGATTTTGATGTTTGTTTTGGATCATTGTCCTGATAGAAAATCCAACCACCGCTCATTGTAAGATTTCTAGCAGAGGCCGTCAGGTTTTGATTTTTTATCTGGTGGTATTTGCTAGAATCCATGATACCATGTATCTGAACTAGATTTCCAGGACCTCCAGCAAAAAATAGGCCCACAACATTAAAGATCCAGCAGTATATTTAACCGTAGGCATGGGGTACTTTTTATCCCTGTTTGCACCAAACACATCTGGTGGGTTTGCTGCCATAAAGCTCTTTTTTAGTTTCATCTGACTATAGAACCCGGTCCCTTTTAAAGTTCCAGTCATGTCTGACAACTGAATATGCTGGAGTTTGTTTTTTGGATGAGCAAGGCGGATTTTTCTTGAAACCCTCCCAAACAACATGTGGTGATGTAGGGATATATATATATATATACTATACACACTAAACAAAATTATAAACGCAACACTTTTGTTTTTGCCCCCATTTTTCATGAGCTGAACTCAAAGATCTAAGACTTTTTCTATGTACACAAAAGGCCTATTTCTCTCAAATATTGTTCACAAATCTGTCTAAATCTGTGTTAGTGAGCACTTCTCCTTTGCCGAGATAATCCATCCACCTCACAGGTGTGGCATATCAAGATGCTGATTAGACAGCATGATTATTGCACAGGTGTGCCTTAGGCTGGCCACAATAAAAGGCCACTCTAAAATATGCAGTTTTATCACACAGCACAATGCCACAGATGTCGCAAGTTTTTGACTGCAGGAATGTCCACCAGAGCTGTTGCCTGTTAATTGAATGTTCATTTCTCTACCATAAGCCGTCTCCAAAGGCGTTTCAGAGAATTTGGCAGTACATTCAACCGGCCTCACAACCGCAGACCACGTGTAACCACACCAGCCCAGGACCTCCACATCCAGCATCTTCACCTCCAAGATCGTCTGAGACCAGCCACCCGGACAGCTGCTGCAACAATCGGTTTGCATAACCGAAGAATTTCTGCACAAACTGTCAGAAACCGTCTCAGGGAAGCTCATCTGCATGCTCGTCGTCCTCATCGGGGTCTCGACCTGACTGCAGTTCGTCGTCGTAACCGACTTGAGTGGGCAAATGCTCACATTCGATGGCGTCTGGCACTTTGGAGAGGTATTCTCTTCACGGATGAATCCTGGTTTTCACTGTACAGGGCAGATGGCAGACAGCATATATGGTGTCGTGTGGGTGAGCGGTTTGCTGATGTCAACGTTGTGGATCGAGTGCCCCATGGTGGCGGTGGGGTTATGGTACGGGCAAGCGTATGTTATGGACAACGAACACAGGTGCATATTACTGATGGCATTTTGAATGCACAGAGATACCTTGACGAGATCCTGAGGCCTTTCTTTGAGTTCAGTTCATGAAAAATGGGGGCAAAAACAAAAGTGTTGTGTTTATAATTTTTTTCAGTATATATTTATTTATTTGTTTGTTTTTTTATTTTTAGGCTTTCTGATCCAGAGTCTCAACTAATCTCTGCAATTCTCCATCTGTGATCCTTGGAGAGTTTTTGGCCACTCAGACAATATAGACACATGTCCTCTTCCAGACAGATTCGTAACATATTCAGTTGATTGGAACTTCTTAATTATTGCTCTGATGGTGGAAATGGGAATTTTCAATGTAAAAAATGTGTACATAAAAACTTTAATCAAAAGTTCTATACACTTGCGGCAAACTTGAACTTTGGAGCACAGAGAATTCTAAAACCTATTTGCATGAACTTGCATTTCCAATCTCCTAGATCTGCATAAATAGAAGTTAGTAGTAAGAGGAGTGTAGTGTGACCGTTCCTTAGTCCGGATTCATCAACAAAGCCTACGCAGCTGTTTGGAATTTTGAATAAGAACCTTTTCTGTGCACATAAGTGTGCAATTTATATAAATACGACCATGTGGAATATGTTGCATGATGGAATCAGCCCTAATGCAAGTGAACAGTCCCAAAACTTTTATCAGATGATAAGAAACAAAATCTAGTCTAAAAGACTAAAGGCATTCCAGGTGAAAATCAACCCATCTATAGAAGTCCATGCACTTCATTTGACACCTGTCAGGTTGATGATAAACTAATTCAAAATGCCAGCCTCTTCTTAACTTTTATAATCATCCCACTCGTCTGCCTCAGTTGTCGTGGCTTTAAATTAAAGAAAAACACAAACCCCATTATCTGATTACAGTACAGAACATCAGCCTCATGTATGCTAATGAGGGAGAGAATTAGTGGAGTTGTGAAGTCTATTACAGTAGAGTGACACTGCTCTTCATTCGGATGAAGTTAGCTCATTAGCACAACTTCAAAGAGCTTTGATGTACAAAATAGCAATCACTCAAATCTAAAGCAGAAGAAAATCACCTTTTTTAAAACATACATACACACTTATGTTGTTTTAAAGACCACACTTTTGTGTGTGTGTGTGTGTGTGTGTGTGTGTGTGTGTGTGTGTGTGTGTGTGTGTGTGTGTGTGTGTGTGTGTGTGTGTGTGTGTGTGTGTGTGTGTGTGTGTGTGTGTGTGTGTGTGTGTGTGTTTAAGGTGAGAGTCTATCGGATGGTGATACATCTCTGTCAGTGATTTCACACTAGAGGGGAGTAGAGGTGAACACCCTGTGACTGGATATGGCCTTTACTCCTCCAACACACTGAACATAGCTTGACAACATTCTTTCACCAGCTTTACAGCTGTGTCAGATTGCATTGCCTGAAGCTTTGCTTATTTTTAGAGCGAACCATTGTTAGACATATTTAATGACCTTCCCACCCACATGAGCATTATAATTCTGCAACCATATTGTCATTAAAGAGTACTGTATTTGTGTGTGTGTTCTCAATATCCATCTTTTTCTCCAGCTGTGTTTGGAAAGGAATATGGAAAATGCTGTAAACTGCACAGTATGCACTTTATACTGAATTGTTAGGGTTTTTTTCTTGAAACAGTGTTATGCTAATAATTTTAGACAGCAGTACAATGTATTATCTCATTAAAGTGCGTACTGTATACTATTTTAAAAGTATTTATTAAAACAGTATGAATTATGCAATGCTACAAATGTCAAATTACACATTAATCACGTGATCTCAGTGTTTAAGGGGAGGTATACAGCCATGATTTATCAAATAAAAATATTGCTATTTTCAAAAACACATTAAAATTATTTGTTAACAATGCTAATGATAATGCAAAGGTAAAACTAAATATGCTAATGATACTATTTTGAGTGTTTTTAAAAGTTGTGATAAGTCAAAATTGTTCATATTGTTCAATAACAACATTTATGCCAATATTACCTCCCTGTAATTCAGCAAGTGCCATCCAGATATTATCTTGGGAATATAAATTATTAAAATAATAATAATAATTCAAACACACATACACACACTTACACACACACCTCAGCTGACTCTAGTTCCGATTCATTCATCACACTGTAAATAGAAGTTCAAGTCGAGTGCTTTGCACACTTCTGGTGTTAAAATAAATCTTTTTTACCAGCATATCATAACTCAAAATGGCCTGTTAAAGGGTTAAAGAGACACAATACATATATACATTTGAAATGTCGGATTTAAGATGTTACATCTTGTAGAATAGAAAGACTAGGGATAGAAAGACTGTAATAAGCTCTTTCCATAGTGCCAGTCATCACACACATAGACAAAATGTCAGTAAGAGAAGATCATAATGAACTCTCAGTCAAATCTTTTAAACCTATTAAAGACTGATTTATAAAGTGTTTACCACAGGTCTTTAGTATGCCACCTAATATCAGAGAGATCATAAAAGACAAGGTGCACTGATGAAAGTATGATCTATTTCGGAATCATGCTCCTCATTAACTGCTCTGAGACGTTATAGCCGTCCTGATCTTTCCATAATTCTCCAATTAGCATAATCATACAATACATCAGTGAATATGTGGCAGGGGGAATTGATTTCCTTCTAATTGCATATTGTGTAAGGAAGTTGTTTGGTTTTCATTGCTCTTCAACCGAAGGAAGGAGGAACTACTCTGAGGAAGCAGGGATGAATTATAGATTATAGCTCTTTTCATATGGTGCGCTGGTTACTGGCCGTTGAAGATGCAAGGGAGTTGCCAGTCATGTCTGGTGACGCTGTGGATCTCTCTAATGGCAAAAGACTAGCTTCACTAAAACCACTCAGAAACACACAATGTGTCAGAATTTAATGTCAAAGACTGAATTTTCTGCTGGCATAGTGTGAAAAGGGTCTGCCATCCAGCGAAATCTCTTAGGAGGTGTCACATGCTCGAATTTAATACACCTTAAGTTTGCATTTCTCCGAAATTCTGTTTGCAAATATGCTGTCACAACAGAAAGTGTCCCACTGAAAACATTTGCCGTGGCCTCCTCCCCACATTATCCGCCTTTTCCATTTCCATTAATTCTGTTGCCTTGGCTGGAATCAGTTTAGCCCTGCTCTTATGAAATTTCCAAACCTCTGAGGTGAGGAGGTTTTCTCAGATCTAGAGGCATTAATGTCAGATGACATGCCAGTGATGGCTGCAAGAAGAGAGATTTGTCACTTTGGGAGCCACTATATGGCATCACATATGTACAGAAAAATGGAAAGAATTGGTATTGAATGTCAAGAGAACTACTTTTATGTTCTACTAAAACCAAGGACGCCAACACGTAAAGAGAAATAAGACAAGAACATGGTCAATGCAATAGCCTTGCATCAAATACTAATATATTCTTGAGATGTAGGGGAGAGCGGGGCACAACCTAACGCTTTTTGACTTTCTCAGTTTGTGTAAATCTACTTATGGTTCAGAGTATTTATTTTTTCCCACATTAATTTCCCACATGTCTAGTACAATTATGTGGTTTTGTTTTATTAATACAGTATATACTTTTTTCTTGACATACCCCGAAAGAATGGAAGTGAAATGTGACAACATGCCCCATAGGTGGGGTACATTGTAACATGTGTGGGGCACATTGTAACATAACATATGACAGCTTAAAATGTTATCTGATCTAATAAAAAATATATACAAAACAAACTAAAATATTTTCTAAATAAAATACAATTAAAAAACGTTTTCATATAAAATAATGGCAATTTTTTATAATTTAATATAAACAAATTTTTGAATTTTGACTACGAACACATGAAAACACAGCTATACAACATAGTTCAAAACAAATAAATAATTAGTCATTTCTGAACATTGACTCTCAGTCTTTATTCACCTTTTTCTCACGGTTTCCCAATAAAATTAATAAAAGTATAGAATACAATAGCATATTTCTAATAGGGGCACATTGTAACGCAGTGTTACAACATGCCCCCGCCTGCACAACTGGGATTTAAACCCTGCTAGTGTCTTCTGCTAGTTAGCGAAGCATTAAAGAACTATCTCAACTGTTAAATAACATCTTGGAGATTAAAATAATATCAGATTTGTCTTATTTTAAATAAACACAAAAAATAGAGATGAAAAATTAACTTAAGAAATTTACTTTTGCTATGGTTTAATGAATGTCTATGGATATCTTCCAAAAAAAACCCAAATTTTGGCGGAAATTTTTTTTCTATATAGTGTTGACATAGCAACTAGTAAATACACAAAGTTTCGTCATCCAAGCATGTGCGGAAGTATTTAAAACAAGCGTGTTACAACTAGCCCCGCGTTAGGTTGTGCCCCGCGCTCCCCTATTTCACATTTAAAATTAAAATTAGCTTATGAGTTAACATTTCTCTCCCTCGACTTTCCTGATCTACATTTTTCATGGCTGGTTGCCAAGACAAGAGAGATAAGGCGAGGATTTAAGCAAAAAAAAACGGTGTACTTTAATAATCCATACAAAAGACTAATTCTGGGTACACACTACAAGATTTTAGCCCTTCTTTTGTGTGTTTGGCTGTGAAATGTAGTTTGTAGACCAGACAGAGTTGTCAGCAATTCTTCCTTTTGAAATATAATGCAATGTGTGACCCCCTGTCACCGATCTGTCATGCAATATATGCACACAACAGCAACTATTGGCACCCCAGACAGTCGTGTAGTGCGAGAAGAAAAGCAATCCGACGACTTTGAAAATCATGTAGTGTTTTCCGGCACAAGGCACTCAGGAATACAGACAGGAACCCCCCAAAAAAACACACAAAAAACACCATAAACAACGAAAACATACAGAACCAAACAGGGTATTATAAAAACACAAGATAATGAGGTGTAAAATAAGGCACAGGTGGGACGGTTCAATCAGCCAATAAGTAACGGTTGGCAACCAACCAAGGACACGGGGACTAAACACAGGTAAAGAAAATAAACTCAAAGAACCAAAACACAGCAAATATGTAAAATCATTGTTCTATATAAAAATAACATGAATAAATGTAAAACAATAAATCAAAAATCAAGAAGGTTTAAGTAGTTTGCTTGACCACAATGCCATGACAATAAAGCAGCCATCTCTAGAATACTTTTTTTTTTTTTTTTTTTTTTTTACAAATAGCAACACAGCATAACCTTTAAGCAAATTACTACTTCTACAAGGGGTATGAAAGCATCTATTGAGTGATTTTTTTCGAGACCTTCATATTTGTGCTAAGGAATTTGTCTACAGCTGTTTATGATTTTAAGCTTTTATTAGACTTGGTACATAGCATCTTAAGTCTGCCTGCTGCATGTTCCATTACATCTCCAATGTAAATGTTCATTTTTTTCTCAAACCTTTCTTTGTCACACTAATATTTTTTTTATGCTTTGAAGCCGCTTCAGAAAGATCTTATCTAACATCTTCCCAGTGTAGATTCCCAGCCAGTCTCTGAAACAGCAGTTCTTTTTCATGTGTCTGCAGACTGCGATTTGTCTTTTCAGGTTTCTTTTTCTAGTTTCCCCCTGAAGCTGCACCGTTCACTGACTCTATCTTTCCCGGTCACGAGGCATTCAAGCTTAAAGTGCACAAATGATTTCTTTTTTTAATTTAATCAATGGTTATTAGTCACCAACTGTTACTTCCTCTTCTGCCGAATGATTCAAGCCAGGAATAGTTTTCTTAACTCTGGGAAAATGGTAGCATGGCTCATGAAGTTGGAACCCACTAAGAGTAATTGAAACAAACCAGGAAAGGTAAACACAGAAGTAAAAGTGATTAATGATGCTTCTGGTGCGGCGCACTATCCATTTTTCTCACCGGTACGGGAGACCTTCGCCCCAAGAGAGAGCTATTGCAACGTTAAGGTATGGCTGAACGCTGTTAGAGAGTTTTAGCTCATTGCTCAATTTCATTCACACTGATATCACTTCAACAGAGAGTCCACAGGAGATATATGGTGGCCATTGTAATGACCCTCGGAGGTCACAATGTTGCATTTTCTTCTTGGTTCGATTCGCTTTCACAAGACATCACTTCAAAGCTCACCAAAATGTTTTGATTCAAGTCACATGTGAGTAAACCATCCTCTCATTGGTCAGAGTACTATCTTTCGGGACTCTGTTCATATAGCGTCATCTATCAAGATGTATTGACAAGTTAGCTCTACAGGCTTTTTATGGATTTATCTGTGGCTTTCGTAATACATAATGTAGCATATATATATATATATGTTTGGGTCAAATATAGACAAAAACCATGCCGTAATTTTTCAATGACAGAAACATACTCTAAGATGTGAATTTGTGAGTTTGAAGGCAAAATCTAAATATGCAAAGTCAGGAGGAAAGGCTTTGTGTGTGTTGTGCACTTTTTCTAATATAACCTCTGAATTTTAATGTGATTTACTTGGCAGACCAAACTACGTTTTTTTATATATTATTGACATACTCTGTACACGGTGTCTTAGTACATACTCTGCTGTTTATGCTATCTGTAGTCTGTGAAAAATATTATAAGATTGTAAAGGCCTGGAGCAATGCTAGTGTTGACTTGATTTACTAATAGTATGTTTTTGAAAAATGCAAAACTTTATTTGACTATGTTGTGCAGGGAATCCATTATGTACCTACTTTATATTCATGTGTAGTGTCTTTGAGGATGGACATCTATTATCTTTAACCTCTAAAACTTATAGTTTGAGTACAGTCAAAGAATAATAAATGAAAATATGATTAAAGGTAACCATCATTTTTCTTTCATCTTCAACATTTTTGTAAACAATTTGTCTACTGTGAAGAATATGAATGTGTGTTCAATCGATATAAAATAAAAAAGTAATATTCCATTTTAGTATTATAATAGCTGCCAGATTACACTAATAATATTTTATTGATTCACCAGAGGACACATTTTCTAGAAATGTAGTAAGGCAATTTACCTTTAAGCAATATGAAGTCCAGTTTCTGTTTAGATCCTTTCAGATTCTCAAAGCTTGTGTTGGAGAGAAATTAAGATGTCTTGATTAAAGAGAGCTCAAGCTATCAGAATGATTCTCGGTTACTTTTCTTGCACCACGGCACATAACACACTCACTGGAAAGGAAGTAATACCTTCATTTTCAGGGTCCCATGCACACGGATTCTCACACGGAAATGATATACGCTTGAGAAAGGCTTGTTCCGGGTCCTGAAGGCTGATGTATCCACCAAGCATGACACCAAACAACAGATTTAATCTCTGCCTAGGGCTAGCATTTTATTTATATCTCAATGAGAACATCTTACAATACACTGGCAGTGCTAAAACCAATGTGCTTTGCCATTGCATGGTCATTGTGCATTGACAAACCAGTCACTGATTCTTGAAATATGGGCTGTTTGGAATTTTTACTGTACCTGCCATTAGTTTTGAAAATATTTTTCTAAAATAGTTCACTTAAAAATGACAATTCTTTCACCATTTAATCACTCTCGTGTCATTAAAAACCTGTATGCATTTATATATGCAAGTCAGGGGTGTCCAATGTTGTATTCCTTGAAAACTATCTTTTGACATAGTGAATGACTTGAGAGTGAATAAATTATGAAAGTATTTGCAACGGTCAAACTATCTCTTTATATTGGCCTCTGCATATTGTGGGTTATGAAATAAGTGACTACACAATGTTTCTTTCTATGCAGCCTATTTCTAATATGATATAGAATAAAGCTTGAAACTGAAGAGCTTTAATAAAACAACGAAGACCACCGTTACAGTTCCAGAAGACTCATTCAAAGCTGATCTTTGTTTGAAAGAATAAACTTAGCAACACTTTGAAATGAAACCTTGGAGATTTCAGCTCTTGGCTTAGTGAAAAATCCGACATGTTTTATCATGCACTTCATTACTAGAGTCACTTTCACAAAGTGAACAATTTTCAGATAATCAGAATTAGCAGTCATGTCTGAACACCTCTTTTAAACTATAGTTAATATGCTAAATATAACATACATGCACTTGCATTCTGGCATATCAATACTTTTGTAAAATATGTATTTTTTTATTTTTATTTCAAACTGCTGTATATTTCTAATGTGCATGCTACATTATTTGGAAATCATCTTTATACCTCAGGCACTGATTGCATATTAAAATTGTGTGTGTTTTGCATGCATGGCGTCAAAAGAAACGCGTCAAAAATGTGTATAGGCAAGTCTTTTTTATGCATGCTCTTAACATGACCGACCTTCTGGCTGACCTGAAAACAGCTTTGCTTTGTCTGTCGTAACGGTGAAGGTTATGACTTGTGGGACCCGGTCGCTGATCGGTGCCAACAGGCAATATCTACACAGGGGTTCTGTTGTAAGAGAGATGTCCATATGCTGAGCCATATGGGAGCTTGAAAAGAGCTCTGTAATTCAGAGCGAGCATGTCTGGGCTCTTCCTTGTGAAACCGTCTATTTTTAAACCACATGACTAACTGATTCTAATTCAGACGGCCAGAAACAAAACAGAGTTTTGTTATTAGCCAATAAACTGAGGAGTTTAAGCTTGGTTTTCCTGGATGTGAACTGACTGGTGTGCATCTGGGGAACGTGTCGTATTATTCACTAAGGTCATAATGGGGTTTTGTGAACATATGTCATCATGCTAGTCCCAATGTGCTTTAGTTTTCTCTAGCTATATATGTGAATGGAGGCTCTACTGGAATCTCCTATGACATCCATTAAGCTGCCACTCAGCACAGATTCAGGAACGTACGCTCTCTCTACCCAAAGGATCCTTTTGAGAAGAGCAAACATTTGTGACACTTTGAAAAGCCAGCAAACCCTTCCTTTAGGATTGCAAGACAGCTTTGCTCAGAGGCTCCAGTTTGGATGTAACATGTGTGAGGGAGATAAGTAGCCCACAGAGCTTGAATATATGAAAGACATTCTCTAACATATCACTACTTACCAGATTACTTTTTAAAAATAGTTTTCAAAATACCCTACAGTGCCTTGAAATGCTTCCAATGTTTTCTGGCATTAGATTTTCCACCCACATTAGGTTTCAAAGCACTCTCAGTCTCTGTAAACTGTGAATTCCAATTTTGACCATGCTTGATCATTACTAGCCTAAACAGTTACGCTCTTTTTCTTTTTGATTAAATCCATAGTCATCACAGATATTGCCATATACTCGCTTGGATTCTGTTCCCAGACCCACTGGAGAAGGCGAAAGTCTTCCCAACACACACACTTGAGCACAAAGTCCAGCATTGCATTTGTATGTGTATTTTTTGTATAATCCAACACAATCTCATGGCAATTCATAACTATTTTACATTTTGGCAAATTGGTGGCTAAATCGTATTCGTATTTCGACATTTTTCAACTGTCACCTACGCCCCAGTGACAGTTATGTTTAGGGATGGAGTCAGGGGTGGACCCTCGTACGGTTTCGTACGAACTTGTCAAAAATCTTATTTTTAGGGGATTTTACGGTACTGAATTATATTTATGGAATAGTTATAATCCATGTATTACCTGTTAGTAAATTTTTGAGCATAGAACTGAAAATGAAATTTCCAACTTAAACTGTCGTAAATATTGAATGCTTTGGATCACAGACTTTGCTCTCTTTTTGAAAGAAGACTCTTGGCAGATTATTGCTGTTTAAGATTATAGACGTTTAAGTTTATCATTATAAAAAAATGCATAAAATATATATATATATATATATATTTTTTTTTTTTTTTTCAAAACATGTTTTACTCTTAAATGTGAGAAAATCAAAGCCATGAATCTAAACAAGTTGAGTTCCAAATTTAAGGTTGATAACTCAACCTTTGCAGTACCAAACGTTTCCATTAGATGAAATTCGCTTCCCCTTCCTTTTTTTTTTTTGTGCTGTCATTTTTGACCGTGAACAGTTAAAGTGTGACTATTTCTTTTCAGGACCATTTAAACTTTTTGAATTATGTCAATGATTTGTGTGTGTGTGTGTGTGTGTGTGTGTGTGTGTGTGTGTGTGTGTGTGTGTGTGTGTGTGTGTGTGTGTGTGTGTGTGTGTGTGTGTGTGTGTGTGTGTGTAACGCTAACGCAAAATGAGACCCGACAAACAGTGAAGGTGAGGAACTAATATACACATGGTGATGAACTAAGTGACAAAAAACTGTGATGAAGATTAGTGTCCATGGAAACAGATGAGTGGTGGGAAAATTCAAACAAAGGAAAACATGTGATGAATGAAAATAAAGTAAGAGTCCATGAAAATGAAACTAACAAACACTATGTCCTCAAACTCCAATGAAGTTGAACAAATGTAAAAATCCAAAACATAAAACTTTCAGTCAAAAAAGTTCGGACATCACCAGAGGGTTAAATCGATTAATTAGGAGATATTCCTAAATATATACATTTTTCAAAATATATTTTCTTGAGAATATTGGTTTAATTGATAATTGTTTCATTTCATTTACATTATCTTATTAGTTTTTTTTATTTTAGTTGTTAGTTTTTTTAGAAATGTCCCCTTTAAAGCAGGTTCCTTAATGACATCATCCTCCAAGATCATTTGACATCACAAACATCAGTAGCCGCGTTTCCACCGCCAAGTATTAGCAATGAATTTGATGTTTGAAGTCTGTGATGTTTTGTAGTTTTAGTTGGTTTAGTTGGTTTGCCATTGGTTTGCCAACACTTAGCCATTTTAGATACAAATTTAAAAAAAAATACAGAAATCATCATATTTCTGAAAGTCTTCTATACCCTTTGATTGAAAAATGTATTTAAAGCAAAACACATGCATTATCAGTTTTTTTTTTTTTTTTGAAAGTTCAAAAGGTACTGCATAACAGGAATAACCCTGATCATGCATGATTTATTAGTCCATGATTCCTCAAACATATCTTGAAACACTTCATAAAAAAACGTGGAGGATAATGGCAATATTTCATTCACAATTACATCCACAGGGACTGAGCTCATTACTGTTAATCATTTTCTGGTAAGGGGGCTGTCATGGAAACTCAGGAATAATGGAAGTCAGAATATTAAGTCACTCAGTGCTCCATGTGAGGGTCAACAACCACTAGACGTCCACAATGTAGCACCATCATCTGTTCGCTCGCATTCCTACATGCACCAATTACTTAAAATTTCAGTTTTAAAAGGAATTCTCAGCAGTGGAATAAATTATTATGTCAAGCCCTGAGAAGGCTAAGAATGAACTCAACAAGGATGAATGGTAGATGGATTATCTGTGTAATTTATTTTCCTTCATTTTGTTGAGCCCTACTTTCTTTGGCGCGTGTTTATTTGAGTGACTAGGGAGTTCTTTCCTCCCGGTTTGACTGTTTTCTTGTTGATGTTTTTTTAATTTACTTTCTACTTTGTTTTCTGTTCTGTGTATCTAATTCTTTTAAGAGTGCGAGTGACTTTTTTTTTCTTTTAATCGAACGTTTGATCCATTTGCTGTTGTTTTCTGAAGTTTTTACTCTATTAATAAAAGTGTATTCATGGGGAAACCATGTCTCCAACCATTTATTTGTTGATAACAAACCTGTGTGCCTTGAGTAGATAAAAGCCTGTGGCTTATAGGGAGTACCTGGGAAGTAAGTCCCTAGGTGGCGTAATTGACATACAAAAATTCTATTCTTTTCAATTATTTCTTTAGATTAAGTTGACTCCTGTCCTGAATAGTTAGTTCTTCCAATGTTTCATTATCAGATTTGCGCTTGGATTGATATGGTAAAATTGACGTCATTGTTACTGTTTGTTACTGTGTGGGTTAGATGTAACAATCGTTGAGGTCTGAGGAAGCCTCCTGAACTTAAGTTCAGTTATGGTGATGGGCATTTAGCTTCCAACAAGCGCTGTAAGTGGTAGACCAAGCAGAGTAGGCTCGTGGAAAGGAGAGATTTAGAGAGACTGATTCATCCGTGTCGTTTGAGAATTAATAAAAAATGTGGTGATGTGCAACCTAACCTTAACCTTTACCTAACAAGTATTTTTATATATGTATTTATTTATTGGCTGTTAGGGGCTCAAGATTTTTTGTACTAATGTAACCCAGTTCTACTTGCACCGCTCCAAGCAGAATTCGAACTGGCATCTCTGGCATTGGAGGAGCACATGCTAACAAGGACGCAGCCTCTAGCGCACCTCTTGAGGCCAGGGGAGTGAGGTTTACTCGCACAACTCTTACTAGCTGGCCTCTGTTACACTCACCCCTCTAAACCTCACTCCCATCCTGTTCTAATCACACCGCTTCGAGCGGGATTCGAACCAGCGTCTCCAGCATGGGATGCGGGCATGCTAACAAGTACGCTAAAGACAACAGCCTATAGTGTCAGTCGCTAGGGCGCCTCTTGAGGCCAAGGGAGTGAGGTTTACTCGCACAGCTCCTACTAGCTGGCCTCTGTTACACTAACAGGTTCATCAACTTCCTGTCTATGGCTAATGGAGTCCCTATGTTAATGCATGGCTAATTTAGTGTGAATTGGTGGAACAGAAGGCAGTGCTGTTGCTTCTGTTTGTCTTCAGTGTTGAATTATCACATTCCATATAGACACTGACACTGATGAACTCCTGACATAGGTTGTATCTCAGTTAGTCTAATTATAATAACCAATCAGCAGCATGTGTGAGTGATGGCAGGGTGGAAGTACTGAGATATATTAGAGCTAGACTACATAAATCACATGTGTACACATTCATTCAAAGTCATACAACAGCACATACAACATCTGGAGGAGTTTTTTGCCTGCACTAGACACATAGCATCTCTCTTCAATTTGCCTCTAATCTCCCATTCTTTCCTCTGCCTCTCTCTCTTTTTCTTGCATTCCAATTGTACATTAACTTGATCTCTCCATCTTTTTGTCTAAATCTGTTGCTGGAAATGGTGACATTTGTGCTAATTCTATGTTTTTATTAATAACCATTCTCTTTGGTTAGTTAGTTAGTTTCGGTTTAGTTACCAACATTTCAAGAAGTATATTTTCCCACCAAAGTACTAGGGATATACCAGCCATTTAAAAGCTCAGCTTACTTTTCTTGTAAAAACATAATCAATATTGAAGACACCATGGTGACCCTGTACATGTGATCAATTTTATTTCCAGCCAACTTGAGTGAGACAGTTATGCAATGATGTTTGATAATGGTGATTTAATAGTTTGCAGCAGAACAGAAAAAAATATGGGAAAACTGTAAGAATTTGTGTCAACGATTGATTGATTGATTGATTAGTTAACTATTTGCTACTAATTACTTATTTAATTAGTAATTAAATAACACAACGCACAACGCATCTCCACAACGCAATTCCCCTCGGATTCGGCGAAGGAAGGCTGACCGCTCGCTTCGCAGATCGTCTCAAGTTCAACAAGAATCTCCGCAGCTCAGGATGGCGCTAGCCAATGCTCGCTCCCTGGTCAATAAAACTTTTATCTGCAACGACTTCATCGTTTCAAATGATCTGGAATTCTTCGGACTTTATGGGGGACATTCTGACTAAATACGATTGTATTTTAATTTTGGGTGATTTCAATATTCATGACTGTTGTGCAGCCAATGTCTTAGCAAAGGATTTTTTAAACCTCATATCTTCACTAAACTTTGTTCAATGGGTAAACGGTCCCACTCACTGTCTTGGTCATACATTAGATTTGATATTGACTTATGGTTTATCTGTTGCTGATGTTGTCACTAGTCTTCTTGTAATGACACAATCTTGTAATGCATTTTCTAATATGTATCTGGAAGAATATCAGCCTCTTACCTCGGACTCTGTTCCGTCCCACTTGTGTTGATGGTCAAGTGCAACTGTTCAATAATAGATGTTGTAATATTTTAGATGGTATTGCACCTCGAAAGCTTGTTAATCGGAAATGCAAATCCCAACCATGGATAAACAATGATCTTCGGGAACTTAGACAACAATGTTGTCAGTGTGAACGAAAATGGAAGAAGGATGGGCTTCAGGTATCATATGAAATACTGAAGGCCTATTTGCATAATTTTCAAAAGGCTGCCAAGATTGCAAAGGCGAAATATTTATCGGACATCATAGCCAAAAATTCTTACTGTTCTAGAATTTTATTTTCAACGATAGATTCTCTGATGCAGATATTTCCAGAGGTTTCATTTTCACTATGCGAAAACTTCCTTAAGTATTTCCTAGATAAAGTTAAAAATGCACGGGTTCAATTATCTACAATATCAAATTCTATTCCAGGCCCCATATTATCCACTACTCAATGGAGTGATTTTGAATTAGTCTCTTTACAGACATACAAACAAATTTTTGACACCATTAGTCCTAATCTAGTAATGATAATAAACAACTGTCTTTTAACAGTTACTTTTAACTGTCTTTTTAACACTGGACAGTTCCAGATTGCTTTAAATTAGCTTCAGTGTCACCGACCATAAAGAAGCCTTCGCCTGATCCTGCAGTTTACTAAAAGTCTGGTTTTAAAACCTTACACAGCACAGAGACTGCCCTTTTGAAAGTTTTTAATGACATTAAAATGTCCACTGATGCTGGTAATACCATGGCTTTAATGATGTTAGATCTCAGCTCTGCGTTTGATTTTGTTGATCACAGTATCCTGCTGTCTCGCTTGGAGCAATACATCGGTATAAGAGGCACTGTACTCGACTGGTTTCGGTCCTTCCTGTCCAACAGAAGAGTAAATATAGGGAAGCATTCTTCTTCTGTAGCACATGTTATATGTGGTGTCCCTCAGGGTTCAACTTTAGCACCGTTGCTGTTTTCTCTGTGCATGTTACCCATGGGTTCTATATTTAGAAGATTTGGTGTTTCGTATCATTGCTATGCCGATGAGACGCAGCTTTATATACCATTTAAGCGCAATGACAGGTCTGCCATAAATCAATTGATGGACTGTCTTCAAGATTTGAAAGCATGGCTAAACAATAACTTTCTCCATTTGAATGATGACAAAACTCAAATTGTCCTGTTTGGGTCTACCGAGAAAACGGATTTGAGCAATGTTGACTTGGGTTCTCTCACTTTATATCGTTCTTTTGTTGGAATGAATCTGGGTTTTACACTGGATAGTGGCCTAAAATTGAACAAACAAATTAATACAGTTGTCAGTTCCAGTTTTTACCACCTCTGAAGATTAGCGAAAGTTAAACCATTCCTAAGCAGGAAGAGTTTTGAGATCGTAATTCATGCTTTTATTTCATCATGGCTTGATTACTGTAATTCACTATATCAAGGGCTGCCTGTTTCATCTATTCATCGACATCAACAGGTCCAAAATGCAGCTGCACATCACGCCTATTCTACGTTCACTGCACTGGCTATTCAGTATCGTATTGAATTTAAAGTTTTGCTGTTTGTGTATAAAGCGTCAAACAATCTCGCTCCTCAATACCTTACTGAGTTGGTTACGGAACACAAACCAGTCAGATTGCTCAGATCACAGACCAATCATATACTACGAGTACCCAGATCCAGACTGAAATGCAGAGGTGACAGAGCCTTTGCAGTAGCTGGCGCCAGGTTATGGAACAAATTGCCATCATCTATCAAAACAGCATCCAGTGCCTGAGTTAAGAAGTCTTTTAAAAACCTATTTGTACTCTTGTGCGTTTAATGTCTTGTGAATGTTTATTTTTATTTTGGGGATGGATCTAGATATTTCTTGTATAGCACTTTGGTTAACCAAGGTTGTTTTAAATGTGCTTTATAAATAAATGAAACTTGAACTTGAAACTTATTTAGCTGTCTCTGCATATTAAGCTGGGATAGAAAATGGTGGGCATCGGAACATCGGCTTTAAACACTATTATTTGACCTTAAAATCTCCCTTTTCTCTTTTCTCAGCTAGGAACAGTAGCAAACTAAGTCACTCATACAGGTAAGCTGATTTCTGTTCCAGTCTTGCATGAGTTTGAAGCAGAATTACCTGCTTTCATCTAAACAATGGCAGACCGAGCGGAAAGGGACAGTAGTGTTTGGGAAACAGGTCATTATTTTTCCAATTTCGTTTGGTTCCCTTAGTGGCGCATAAATTACACTCTACAGCTTCAACAGCTTCTGTCCCTGACACAGCTAACCTATTCAGGTAACGCACACATTTGTAGAAAGCTCAGGCTGATGCAGAGTGAAGAGGTCATGGTTTAAGTGCAAAACCTTTAAGTGTTAGATTGCAATCTTCATTAATCCCTGAGTGCTGGAAAGTCTACTAAGAGTCCACAGCTTTTCCTTGAGGAAAGATTGGGCCAGTGCGTATCTGGCCTTTTCAGTTAATGAGGGCCTTTCTCTCTCTTTCTCACTCTCTCGCTTTAGGAGGCATCTTTCATGTGGAACAAGATGGAGTGAATTTTACTTAGCTTTCCATTGTGCTCTGTTTCAGACAGCCTCTGGGCTCTTTGGCTTGTTTGCATCCTGCTCTCTTCTGTCATCAGCCTGCAGCTAAAGCACATAGCTGCTGGTGCCAATTGATTTTCTATATCGTTTGTATTGAGAGTCTTCTACATAATTTATTTTGTAGCATTGTGATATGTCATTGCAGTGGATAAAATGAGTTTGAGTCTGCATTTCTTTCCACTGCATATCCTAGGAAATGAATTCCTCTGATTGTTTGCAGTGTTTTGTACTTTATTTTGAAGATGAATGTGTTTAAGACTATTTATTTTGCCGGATCTGATCAGGGAGTGTGTGCGACTACAAATGTGTGTTTACTTTTTAATTGCCTTTTTTTCCAGCCAACCTCCATCTTGTCTCGCTGGTGCCATTAAGGAATCATTCTGCAGTTAAACATCCTCAGAGACCAGATTCTCATCTTCCACCTATCCGTTTTTTAGACTCTAAATCTAGCCTCTAAGCCCCTGAAATCATCACCAGAGACCCCCTGCAGCATAATACCCTTTCATTCACACCTCCCTAGTGTCAGTGAGTTTATGGTCTATCCATAATCTCTTGCATTATGTCTTGTATAAAGCATGGAAGAGATTATGAGTAAAATTCATGTAGCATGACATGCTACATCTGTTTCAGAATTGTTCTATCCATATCTGCACATTCATTAAAACATGAATGCATTTTTGTATCTTTTGCTAAACATTACTAAACATTGAAAAAAAATCACATAACTTAAAGTTGTTGTGACTAAATAGAAATATTCAAATTTGTTGAATAGGAAAGTCGCGGATGTAAAGTTAATTATGCTTATGCTCATTTCAACAAATGAAGAACATTTTGATACTATTTTTGCCTTATTTCATTGATTTAAAATAGATTTTTTTGGATTCCTTTCGAGTGGAACTCCATGCTGCGTCATGACGTTGTGACACTATGGGAACACCCCTGCGTGAGCCAGTGTTTGAAGCACGTGTGGGAAATGCCAATTATGATTGGCTACAGCGTGGCCAGGTGACGTAGCATCAACATGTCACCGAGACCATAGATAGACACCACAAACACGCGTCACCATCTTCTTTGTCTTCAGGAAGCCATTGGTTTGTGTGTGTGAGGGAACTCTGTGTCCCTGTGTGTTAGGAGTTTATTTAAAAGAAAAACAAAAGAAGTTTGTCTACTGTCTGTGTTTGAAAGAGAAAAGAATTACAAGCAGTGTGTTCAGCCATGCTCTCTTTACATCACCAGGGATGACAAACATGATGTTTGTGTCATCTGTTTGGGAGCGGAGCATGCTTGATCGGCTCTTGGGGGAGCTGATTACCCTCATTGTGAGAAGCTCACTTTGAGCAAGCTCTGCTCCTCTCTGGCTCTCTTCACAAGCAATGGGAGTCAGGTGTCTGCACCCTGTGGCTCAGGTCCCGCCTCTGCCTCTGCGACGCGGCTTCATGGGGTCTCCAAGGACCGCGTTCTGGATTTGAAAGCTCGCTTAGCGATTTCTTCTGATCCGGACTAGGACCTACTTTTTATTACCACGGGTTCTGAAGAGATCGGTGGTGATCAAATTGCCACGAGTGACACTCGCACAACATTGAAATGAGATTTTTCATCTGATGAGTTGTTAGAATCGGTGACTAGCGCTGTAGACAAACTAGGGTTACAATGGCCAGAGGAGAAGAAAGAAGTAAAAAAAGCCAAATTAGATTATCCCTTTCTTTCTTTCTTTCTTTCTTTCTTTCTTTCTTTCTTTCTTTCTTTCTTTCTTTCTTTCTTTCTTTCTTTCTTTCTTTCTTTCTTTCTTTCTAGTGGGGCCAAGTCATCAGCCTCACAGAGATCTGCCATTCTTTCTGGACCTCCATGCTGAGGCATTGAGGCCCTGAGTAGAAAATACTTGGCTCAAGTCCATGTTTAATTAATGTGAAATTACGCCTCCATGGGGCTTGGGGAATATGGGTATGCCGTGGACCAAAGAGACACTTGAGTTGTCCCCTATGGCAGCTACATCTTTAAAGGAACCCACACTGCCTTTGAGGCCTTGCTGAGTGACATCCGGCCTTGTGGGCAAAGCACACGTGTCAGGCTGTTGCGTCGTTGCACACTATAGCCATTCTCCAAGTGTACCAGGCTGACCTGCTCAATGACTTGGACTCTGGTGAGGCTATTGACCGTTCCGTTGGCCATGCTATGGCTGCTGTCATTGCCATGGAGTGGGGTAACCGCAGTTAGATCAAAAAGCAATATCAAAGTGTATTCAGGCACTCGCCTCCCTTGAGCTGGTCAGGCACTCCTGCCTCAACGAATCTCTGATGATCGAAGTTTGGTAGTTTCCAGCCACTATGCTGTTTCAGGGCCCCGAACAATGTTCCTCCCAGTTGCAAGTCGAAGTCGAGAAACGAACTCCTCTTTCAGAACATTTGGCAGCATGGAAACTTCTTCCAAATTAGTACAGGAGCAGCATTCTCTGTTAGCGAAAGGGGCCATATAATATGTTACATTTCCCTTAACCCTTTTAAACCGGGTATGTCATCGCCGACACATCCAACCAAGCTGTATTCATGTTACAGATACAGATACAGATACAGATAGCTTTATTAATCCCCAAAGGGCAATTCAGTTTCTACAGTACACCGTCTAGACATACAACCATTCACACAGCCATAGTATGTAGTATATAACAAGGGTAACATGATGGGGTCCGGGTCCAAGGACAGTTTATAAATAAAAGACATCAAAAGCAGAAAAAAAAAAAAAAAAAACATAACTCTTCAACCGTTTGCACTATCAAAATAATTCTAATTTCTCCAGACAGTAGACAGTATGCACTTTTCTGCAATATATGGCATATTACAGTACTTTACTTGGAGAAGGTTCATGTTTGAGCCTATTTACCAAACACATCCTCTTATTGTTATTTGATGGTTTACCCCAGGTTTGTCTCCAATTGGTAACTATTCTTAGACCATGGGTTTTGTGCTTGTTCATACTTCACAACCTGATTGGTCAGGCATGCCTTCAGTATGTCGACGTGGGTATTAACGTTCCCATAGCGTCACAACGTCATGACGCAGCATGGAGTTCCACTTGAAAGGGAATGTCTCAGGTTATGTAAGTTTCTGTAAATGTTTCTTCCATACTTCATGCAATGGCTGAAAACATATTCCTTCAGACAATTACAATCTGGTGACGCATGTTTCTGGCATCTATTTATGGTCTTTGGTGACGTGCTGATGGTACGTTTCCCACACATACTTCAGACACCGGCTCACGCAGGGGCATTCCCATAGCGTCACAACATCATGACACATCGTCTCATTCCCTCTTAGGGAACTGTGACAAGTTTTTACGTTTTTCATTCAATTAGAAATTAACTTTACTTGTGCATTTATTTATAAATACATATATATATATATATATATATATATATATATATATATATATATATATATATATCAAAGAAGTGGTTGTGCATTAATGAATGCAAGCCTGAACAAAATTGTCATGGCACCTCGATAAACCAGCTAAACCCCTGCCATAAAGGGAGTTTGTTATCAGTTTCTACATGATGTTGCAGTCTCTCTGTGATAATGAGTTAGCAGGCGATGATGTTTACTCTCATTAAGTTAGTGAGCGTGTGTATGAATCTCTGCAGGAGACAGGTGAAGCAGATGGCGGTGGCTGTTGGTGATGGTGATTGGTGGACGAGGGAATCAGAACCCTCCTCCCTGAGCCTGCCTCTGAAACCAGTTGGAACACCAAATAATAGGAGACGACCAGGGAGAGGACAACTGTATACCATCTCAATTATAGAACAGGTCATTACAAACTTCAGACTGCACTTATTATACACAAATCAGTAGCACTTTAACATCAAGTAACTATGTAGCTATTTAAAACTGCAACTGTATTTTATGTATAGGCAGATCATTATAAGACTATGTCTTTATTTATTTGTGACCATGGGAAGGTGGTATAGACGCAGATTCCATGTGGTGCTGTCATGCTAAGTTACAGGATGTTCCTTCTGCTGCCTGAGGTTTAGTTTTTTTTCAAGGTCACAATGGGTATAATTCAGGAATCACACCTTGCAGTGTTTAAACTTTCAACCTTGAACTTCAGGGACCAGCCCAGATTGTTATGAAGCATTCCAAGTGGTCCTCAAATAGATTCTGATTCTGATTAAGAAAAAAGTTTAAAAACAGTTTAACAGTTTTTTTATAATATACAGTACTGTTTCCACAAAACATATTAAGCAGCCCTGTCTTCGGACAGCACATCAAATTTTATCGCATATTTGAACTCGTGAAATGAGCAATCTGAAATGTGAAACAAGATTGAACTCTTTAGCTCTCTGTACAGTGGATGGAGGCACATTAAATTCCACATTAAAATATGGAACATGAAACAAGAAAACCCAGGATTCTGTTTACCCGGGGTTTAGAATGGCCAAAGGTTAACTGCAAGTGTAAGAATAGAGGTGTTTTTTTTTTTTTTTTTTTTTTTTTATCAAATCTTGTGCTCTGACTACCTTGCTAACAAAAATATGTTGAAAGAACTTTTTGCTAACGTTTCGATTAAGTAATGAAAACATTATTTCTAAATGCTCTCTAAATGTTCAAACCGTTCCAACAAATTATCGTTTTGCAACATTTATGGGAGTGTTACTTTTGAATGCTCTCTGAATATTCTGAAACAAGTAGCAACATTTAAAAAACGTTAGACGAACGTCCAACTAAAACATTTCAGAAAAAAAAGTTCCATGAACAATATAAATAATGTTTTTGTGCTAACATTTTGAAAACATTATTTCAAGACCAGATCACTTTGAACAAATGTTCTATTAATGTTACTGGAACAACATCTATTCATAACTTTGAGAGAACATTGACAGAACGTTAGCCAAAGCGCTGAGAACGTTCCCTGTTAGCTGGGTAGATCCTTAACATTCAACAATCAATTAGAAAATAAAGCAGATGAACACAAGAAAACATCCTGTATGCATAAAAGAGGTTTAACTTTTTTTAAACCGATCCTCAAGACACGTGTGTTTTGTATCAACTGTTGGTGAACACAAGAATGCGTCCTGTGTAAACGGCCCCTTTATAAGGTTCTAGTGCAAGAACAGTGCTGTTGTACAGAGTTTAGCCCATAATAAATCTTCCCTGTGAGTCTGCACTCCATTAGATCGGTCTCTTACAAAAGAGCTTGCCACTCTCTTGAGAAAACTAATCTAATTTTCAGATCAAAATATATTTAATCTATGAGTGAGTCTGGTATGAAGGAAGTCATTAGTCTTCTGTTCCTCATTATTCAAACGCATATCCGATGTACAAAATCTAATGCATTTCAAATAGATATTCCTAATTGATGCTGGAAGCTTTAGACATAATCAGGATCAGTTTTCTACAGTCATTTACTGTCACTCAAGCCTTTCATCATTCAGATGTGTCTTCATCTCATAAGAATGTCATCCTCACAGCAATTGACAGCACCTGAAACCCTTTCATAGCTCTTTTCAGCGTGAGATTTATTTGAACAAATTAAGGCAATCACCATTTGATTCCCAGTTCGCATGCCATATTTTCCTCCATGTCCTCAAATGTCACCCCTCCCACTTTGAAACCTCAGAAATACTGTAAAGTTAATTCACTTTGTATAATCAGGGTGATAAAAATGTATAAGGAATAGGCTGAACTCTTGAACTCGTTCTCTTTGCAGTGGACGGAGGCACATTAAATTCCACAGAAACTTTGCCACCTCAGCAAAACACTTCACGGTAACTCAATGTCTGTCTGCTCATCATGTTGGGGAAGAATAGGCAGGAGAGAAGAGTAATCTTAGATAAACTGAAGGTAATGTGTCTACACTAAAAGCTAAAATAATGGACGCTACTAACTTAAAGTGACCATGATATTTTTTTAATGGAATATTGCAGTATAGGCTATATTATAAATGAATTATAATTATAAAAAATAAAAATAAATTACGTGCCCTCGTAATCTTTAATCAAAATAACTTCCCCCCCTCTCTCTCAATGACATCTCTTCTCTGATGATGTGTTTACTGGTGCAACCTGTCACTCACATGAGATCACAGCAATAGGTGTGTTCGACTTGAAGCTGCACTGTGCAGACCGATAGGTGTATGATATCAAAGTAGGGCTGGGCGATAAAACGATAACGATAATTATCGCGATATAATTTTTCTCGATAAAACGATATCAAGAGGTCGATAAATGTTCGATAATGTTTATGCGGCAAAAGCGGAACGAAACTCATTTGAACCGCAAGCCACACGGTCCATTTATCCGCTCGGCTCAAAGTCCAAACGGCAGCGCAGCGCGAGCTCACTAGAGCCGATGCGTTTACTCTGATCGCTCTCGTCACGAGATCCAGTGAGAAGCGCTTGAATTCAGCGAAGAACACAATGTCTCAGTAATTTAAACCAGTTTAAAGGCAGATGAAACAGCGCTGACAAACAGGAGAAACACTGTGCGCAGAAGGCTTTCCCGTCTACAAATTCCCATCATTTACCATGGATTTACTGTAACGTTAGCCTAGTAATATTAACTGCACCATGAAATGTGGGATATACATATTGAATTGTATTATATTATTAATGTAGACGATGTATTAAAGGACTGATGGAATATAAGTACAGTATTTAATAATGTATTTAGGCTACTGTTTTTCATACAAATACCATAGAAACCATAAAGTTACATTTTGCCATGATAGTGAGGTTATCATGATCTAAATGCATGATACTGGATGACCAATGGTTAGGTTTAATAAAACTCAAACAGTCAGAATATTACATTTTACCAAATAAAAATTAGCACATGCAGAAACTAAGAAATTAATTGTCCAATAATGATATTTATTTTGTTAAGGAAAAATGACAAATGTTTGAATGTTCTACCTCAGATTTGTGAAATGTTCACCAGTTTGGCAAGTGTTTGTCCTGATATGTTCTGACAATAAAAAGTAGTTTAAAACCACAATTAACGCTCTGGTTTCTACAACTTTCACTTAGGAGCAAAAATCTGCCTTTAAACTTGAAAGAAATAAAGATTTGACTTTTATCGTGATAATTATCGATATCGACTGATATAAAAAAAATTATCGTGATTTTTTTTGGGCCATATCGCCTAGCCCTATATCAAAGTACCACTAGAACGATTCAAAAGGATATTATGGAGCCGTCTGCTCTCTAATAGCTCTAATAGCTAAGAGTCTCGCGGTACTTTGATGTCATACACCGATTAGCTTCAAGTTGAAGACATCTAGTTTAAAACGACAAATTAATTCCTGATGGACAAAATCAAATCGCACCCAAAATGTTTTTTTTTTTTTTTTTGAGAAGCCGTTTTACTCAAATATACATCACAAGGAAGAAAAGACTATCACAACTTATGTTTTAATGTTTCATTATTCAACGTCCAGTAGCGTGATGGTCCATAGAGGGTTTGCACCTACGTCCCGATTTGGTCAGTTACCCGGATGCGCGGCCATATTGGAGGTACTCGGATGTAAACAACAGCATGGATTGCACTGTTTATGTACTACTGAACACATTGTTACACTAATTTATGATGTCTAAACCACGGGAAAAACACATGGAAGCTGCAAAATCATAATAGAGAAGGACTTAGTAAGCAGAAAAGAGCGCGAAATTTTATTAACAAGTTAATATGTGGTAAAGATCCGAACGAGCTAGCTTCTCTAGTCCTTACTGCAATTCTTCCTTCTATTTCTAATCTCGACATTGGCTACGTTCAGATTGTCAGTCCAAAAAAAGCACATGAAATCCGTTTCAAGCTACATCCATATGTGGTTTGAAATCCTATTCAAATCACATATCAGGAAATCCACTTCAGTCTGAACGCTCTGATTGGATTTCGCATGGTTTATTATGTGACTTTCTCACGCCACGTAAAATGTAAACATCAGACGTTGTTATAGGGAACATGCTGAAAGTCGCTGCCGAAACAAGGCTGTGTTGTTGCAAAGTGCCGGACGAGCAGAAAATTATTATTTTTGAAACGTATTTTGAAACCGGCGCGGAAAAAGAGTTGTGCATACCAGCCTCTTACAGTTCTGCAGCAGGCTCAAGACGCAGTAGTCCAGCGCGGCGGCTACACATTTCCATGTTGTAAAATTTAAATAAGACAACATCTCTATTGCAAATGCAAACCCCTCCATCAACGCAACATCATTGCCGTATTGTCAAAGAGCTGCGTGGACACACAAATCGGATCTGAACAGTTGCGATACACAGTGTGGACATCATTTTAGATCATATTCCAATCGGATACAAAGATAATCGGATTTGGACTGACAGTGTGAATGTAGCCATAGTGAACTACTTTACGTCAACATTTTAGCCATAGTCAATGCTTCATTTACACATGTGGCTGATGCTGTGCCTCTCTCAACCACAAATGCCATCTTTCATCAGTTTTTAGCACTCTTCTCTTTAACTTTCGGCAGTCTATAGAACTCGAAATGTTTTTTCTCTGTGCGACCGATTAGTACAGACCAAAACACGACCATTTTTCAGCAGCAATAATCAGCCAAATTTGCAAGTCCAGTCAGTTCAGTGGCATTGTTTACGTTCAGTGCCTCCAAAATGGCAGACTTCCGGATTGATCTTTATTGTTGTGCACGCCTCTTTACAGCCAAACCAGCCTGTGATCTAATGTAGCCTACTCTTCCTATAAAAGTCTTGTCACTCTCTCATTTAAATTTCTGTAAAAAATAACAATAATAATCTTTTTCGGTTTATTCGAATGATTCAGGGATTCATTCATTGATTTATTGATTTATTTTCGACGGCCATCAACTGCAAGTTAGAATACATCGTTACGCCAGTAGGTGGCGCCAAGCGACTGTACTATGAGTGGGTTATTAAATCGTTTGTATAATATCGACTCTTTCACACGACGAATTCGGGAATGGGGAAACCCCACTTCTGTGCATGTGTTGCTAACTGTTTTGGCTGCGTGGAAATATTGTCTTTGACGGAGCAAAAAAAGACCAAGTATTGGAAAAATGTAAGTCACTTTTATCAGTTGTCAGTAGGATGTGTTGTTGTTTGTATAGGCTTGTACACTTTAAATATGTTGTCGTTATGTCTGGGCTTCTTCGCGTTTGTGATATTCGGAACAACAGCGCTCTTGAAAGTGTGATACTCGTAAAGTTATATATTTTTAAATGTTATTGTAGCCTACATTTAAAAAGTTTCAATGTAACCTGATTCTTTTCGTTAGCAACTTGTATTTGAACTAATGTTTAGTTAGAAAACTAACGTTTTCAGAAGAGCTTGCTTAATTTCAAATTATGATGACCATGAATTACCTATTCAAACAAGAATGCACCGATACAAACTGTCCATTGCCTGCTAGACAAGGTGCACAGAAATAAACACACATCTGTTTGTGTTGAGGGTAACAGGCAGGTTGACTGAGTGTATCCTAGTGGTTTATTGACATTGAGCCAAACCTCCCACCCAGCTTGAGAGCGATGGAAAGCAATTTCACCTCTCTCATTCTCATTCTCAGGTGATGCATTTGTTGTAGAGTGATTATGTTCACTCTGAGGTGGCGTCCATTTTCCCAGCAAACTGTAATCAATAGAGATGACTGGTTTCTAGCAGTCAGGGGTGCTTCAGTCTTCTTGCTCTCATCTGGCTTTTAGTGGAGCCCTGTGATCCTCATGATAAATACCTGTTATGAGTGAGGAGCAGGCCCAGTTGAAATATGTGGAATTTGATTGAATTTTTTGTGCAGGTATTAAAGTGAAATTTGTGGTAATATGTGTTAAATGGAGCTAAAAAGGTAGCTGAAAGAATAATCAGATTAGCCAAAATATTTATTAAATGAACATGCAGTAGTTTTATGAATGACGGTAATTCCGACTGTGCCGAAATCTTTGGTGCTTTCTCTGGAATTTTCTAGGTGCAAATTCCACATGGGCCTGGTGATGAGCAGAGGAAATGAGAAAGCATGTGAAATTCAATTAGGTGTGTGTGTGTTTGGTAAATTCTAAACATGACAAAATAAAATAATCATGTTAGCAGAAATTTTAATGAACAGAATAAATTAAATAGAGGTAAAACAGCAAAGCAGAGCAGAGAATTATCGTGCTTAAAATGTTTATTTTGTCACAATTTAGAGAGCAGCGAGTTTCCTCCAGCCTTTGATTAGATCAAATAAAAATTGCATTTAAAGGCAGCATGAAACAGAAATTGTGATTTATCTTTTCTTCTCTAGAGTGAAATAGCTTCACAAACGAGAAAAAATGTAGGGCGGTTTTATCCATTGGGAATTTATTGGTTCGTTTGGATCTGTGTTGTTTGCTAATTGCTTCAGTCTCATGAGTGAGAGGTTATGAGGGCACATGAATAATAATTTTAAAAAAAGATGTGCACAGATAAATCATTTACAACCCCATTTCCAGAAAAGTTGGGACATTTTGTAAAATGTAGTAAAATCAAGAATCTGTGATTTGTTAGGCCTAATTCTCTTTAGCCTTTATTTAACTGTCAAAAGTACAAAGAAAAGATTTTCAATGTTTTCACTGACCAACTTGATTGAATTTTGTAAATATTACTTGTAAGCCATTATTTGATGGCTGCAACAGACTCAAAAATGTTGGAACAGAGGCATGTTTACCACTGTGTCACATTACCATTCCTTTTAATTACACTTTTTAATAATTTGTGCATTGAACAATGATTCTAATTGTTGCAGTTTTGCTAGTAAAAAAAATTCCAATCTCGCCTGATACAAGACAGCTGTTCAATAGTCATTCTACTTTTTATGATGTGCCATACATTTTCAATAAGAGACAGATCTGGACAAGCCAGTCAGGAACATCCCTTCTATGGCGTAGAGTGTCTAGAAACCACTCTGATGTTGCACATGCAGAATGAGGCCTGGCATTGTCTTGCTTTCCAGGAAAGTTATCATCTTTGATGACATGTGTCTGTACAATCCCAGTATAGGCCTCCACGTCAGTGGTACCTTCTCACATATGCAAGTCACCCATGCCTTTCATCTTTGGGACTGAGAACTCAATGTCTGTTTTTCCCAAAAACAAGCTGAAACGTGGACTCATCTGACCACAGCACACATTTCCACTGACTTTTGGACCATCTGAGATTAGCTTGGGCCCAGAGAACTCTGCATAGAATTGAAGTATAGCTTTGTTCTTGTGTAACAAAGATTCAAGTTGCATTTATTGATGCAGCGGCAGACTGTTGAGTGACAGCGGTTTTCCAAAGTATTCCCGAGCTCATGTGGCTATTTTCAACACAGTAGCATGATGGTTTCTCATGCAAAGCCATCTGAGGGCTCGAATGTCACACATATTCAACAGAGGTTCCTTCCCTGAATCTGTTCAGAATATTATAGATGGTGAAAGATCTAAATCTTACATTGAAATGTTTTAATTGTTTAACAATTCTCTCATGAAATTTGGCACAATGTGGTGAGACATAACCCATCTTAGCTTGCAAAGACTGAGCCTTTGGTGGATGTTCCTTTTATACCCAATCACAATACCCTCACCTATTACCAATTCACCTGCTTATTGTTGACGGTTTCAAAACAGTTTCACTGGGATATTCTGTAATCTTTTCACGTGTATTTTTCCTCCGTCCCAACTTTTTTGGAGTGTGTTGCAGCCATCAAAATCAGAATTTGTTAAAGCAGAACTCTAGCCTGGCTAACGTCAGACCACTTTCTCTTTGAGACGTGGTCTGGGAACTACATGTTCATTTTCTCGTATTTGAGGCGTGGTTTACGAATGCCCAGAGCCGTTTACTGGGCGCTACAAATGTCTATCAAATGCGCCTGTACGTAGCTCATAGCCGATCGTTTCAATTATACCAGATGACGTATGTAGAGCGACAGATATTCAACGAAGAAGACGACGATGGGTCAGAGATTTATGTGTACACCAGAGAGTCCTGCACGGGTCCGATTTTGTAAATCCGCACCCGCCCGTACCCGCAGTGCTTAAAACAGCACCCGACCAGTTTTCCGACAGCAGCACTAATTAAAATCTTCACCCGACCCGCACCCGAAATAAAATCAGTTTAGACAATCACATTATAGACACACTTACAAAAATGTTTATTGCCAGGTCATACAGAAGTTATTACACGACAATTAACACAAGGACAACTTCATCCGAAGCTGTCAAAAGGCCGGTACATGAAGAACATGGCTAACATTACCACAAAACTGAGTAGCCTAATAACAGACGCGGCTACAACACTATATCTGCCACGCAATTTCGTCTAGCCTACATCTGACAATTCTGGGTTCAAACACGCCCTGCACACCACACATACTTAACAGTGTTAAATATGAAAAATACTGTTCGATCGAACTGCTTTGTTACCACAGTTTCTGCGTGCTTCCTCGGGGATGAAGTTCCACATTTGCGGCTATCCAACATGAAAATGTTTGCAGCAAAGCCTTTCACAATATTTTCTTCAGATAACTCCAAATTTCTCCCACACACTGGACTTGATTTTTGATGACGTATTGTCGACAACTTTACAATCTCCACTAGCTATTCTTTTCTTCAACTCCTCAGCATCCATCTCAACGACTGCAAGCAGATCGCGCGCGCGCAGTTATGATGAATTTTTAAAAGTGAAAGTAGCCTAGGTAACGTTATAGATCCTGGGAGGGCGTGGTAAATAATAAACTGATGTGGATTTTAAATTATTTTATCAACTTGAAATACAGGCATATTTTTGTAGATGTGTTCCTAAAAATATGCATATATTTTTACGTCTGTCATGTTGGAGCCATAGATATAAACAAACTGCTTCGGTGTGTCGCATAGATGTCGTCATCGTCTTGCTGCTCCCTCCCTGTTCTGTGATTGGTTCCCTAGCTGAGGGGAAAATCTGGTCCATGGTATCCAGACTGCCTAGCAGCGTGAATAAAATCGCGCTGCGCTCAAGGCAGCATGGGGAAACCCAGGCTAGCAGAACTCGGCAACTCTAGCGAACTCTAGTCACTTCTTCACTGATTTTCCCTTTTGTTGTCGCATGTTTTCCCCACGAGCTCCCCCTACAGCTGTGGGGCGTATATTTCACAACACTGTCATAAAAAACTCACTTGCAGCGGCCTCCTCCCCCTCCCTACCGCTGCTCATGTACGTTTTGTTATGATCGGAACAAGCCAGCTGTATCATGTGGAGCTATGTCTACCGAGGTGGGTAATGCATCATACACATTATCATAGAACATTGACATGACGTAAAGCAATTCGTGTTTCGCGCTCGTTCTCGTTCTCGCTTCTCACGAGACTTCCAATTTCTATCTTGCCGGACGCGATATTTTTTTTCCCAGGATGATAGGGGAAGACTCATGAATATTCATTAGGGAAGTCATCCCTGATTGGTCTGATGACCTACCCCTAACCCCACCCCAAAACCTACCCGCCACTGGGGGTCTGATGACCTACTCCTAACCCCGCCCTAAACCTACCCGTCACTGGGGTTAAGACCAATCAGGTATGACTTCCCTAATGAATATTCATGAGTCTTCCCCTACCATCCTGGGAAAAAAAATATCGCTGCCAGGACGGTAGTCCCGAAGTTGCAAGGTTGGTTTTCCGCCTGGGAACGCTGGGGGGAGCAGGGAAAGTCACCAATATAACCAGAACAGGTTGTTTAACCATCCAAATGATTTCTAGACAGTTTTATTAAGTTAAAAAAGTTACCAAGTTCTGCTTTAAATGTACAAAATACAATTAATTTGGCTCAAGACAA
The DNA here is from genome assembly GCF_951802725.1 of Rutilus rutilus. Lineage (NCBI taxonomy): Eukaryota > Metazoa > Chordata > Actinopteri > Cypriniformes > Leuciscidae > Rutilus > Rutilus rutilus. Next base: position 19,596,836 of record NC_140210.1, on the reverse strand, counting down.
GAGAAGTTCAAGATCAAGAGAAGACATGATAGACTCTTGTTTGGTTTTTTTTGCATTTTGCATTTTGCATTTTGCAATATGTCCCAACTTTACTGGAATTGGGGTTGTATAATAAACACTGCAGTATTCCATAAAAAAATAAGAATTTTCAATTTTGCTTTCATTGTTATAGTTTACCCTCATGTCATAAAATGTAAAACATAATTTATTCTGTGAAACACAAAATATATATTTGAGTAAATGGGATTAAAAAAAAAAAATTATTCACTCGTTTTAGAACAACACAGTAAATGATGACTGAAGTTTCCTCCCTATCCCTACTATCCCTTAATACATGCTAATAATACAGACATGTTTCCATCTGGCTACGTATTTGTTTCTAAGTGTATTTTTGTTTAAAAGAAAGTTGGAGTAAGTAGCAGATTGTCATTGCAGTGAGATAGAGTTTGGAGGCGATACAGGTTGTATTTGGAAGACAGGAAGGATGTGAGCGAAAATGGCATGAAGGGAGAGATGGAATGAGTTCATTAGTAACGGAACAAAGATTCTGCAGTTTGAGCAGAAATTCAATGAGGAAATAAGAAGGGAAAAGTAATACACAGAATGACTGTCTTTGTCCAATTACAGACTGAAACAACATGCACAGATTTGCATTTAAATAATTTATCAGTGCTCTGATTCCGATTAATTTGTGTAATGACTTTTAAAATTATACCTGCATCTAATTAAGGGGACCTATTATGCCCCTTTTTACAAGATGTAATATACGTCTCAGGTGTCCCCAGAATGTGTCTGAACTTTCAGCTCAAAAAATGCCCCATATGCCATGTTGTAAATGCCCATTTTTGAGTGGAAAGGAAACATGCTGTTTTCATGAATATATCTTTAAATGCAAATAAGCTGCTGCTCCCTACCCCACTTTCCAGAAGAGGGCAGAACCATTACAGCTTGTGCCTCGGATACTCTGCCAAAAACATCTGTTTTGTTTTTATTATCATCTCTATCGCGGTCACCGGTCACACTCATGTGACAATGCAGTTCTTCATCATCCTGAAAGTTTATTATCTGCATGCGTTTTTAAGCCGTATCAGTCTTAACTTCTGATGTGGTTTTCTGAGCGCACACATCCGAAGCACATGCACAGAAAGCTAGATGTCAGACGGCGCGTCCCGTGAGTATTAAACTAAGTTTTCTTTCACGTCTTATTGCGCTTAAACTGTCAAATACACACAAGGTTATGTCAAAAACACACAAAGTTCACATAAACACAGACGGTTTTGTCTATGAACATAAACAGCAAGTAAAGAAATCGCTTGTAAATACACACTGCCGACACATATTTATGTTCAAACACCATGCAAAAGTGAATTTTGCATAATAGGTCCCCTTTAAGTCTTGATAATGTTAGAATTATTTTAATATCTCTCAATGCTTTCTACAACTAAACTCTTAAAGCAACACTATGTAACATTTTTTACCTTAATATAATGTTTCCAAAATCGTTTCAGTGGTTCATCAAGTCATAACAAGGTGAAATGCACTTATGCCTCCGCTTTGCGGTCCTTTATATGTTATAACCACACTATGTAAGACTGCCAGATCGGGTCGCGTTTGGTTTCTGTAGTTCTAATGAGACTTAAGAAAACTACAAATTTGACTTGCTTTACGGCTAGCGTTTCAATAGTCATTATTTTGTTTTTCTTCGTTTCTGATGTCGCAATACATCATACTTTCATAAAATCATGCATCATACTCTACCTTGTCTGTGGACATCGTTAATTCCAAAGCCGGCACTGGATAAACAGCGAGCGTGCGTGCAACAGTAGGCTGCGGTAGGCTAAATGATCTACGACAGCGGGAATGGACAATTCCGCTTCCAACCTGTAGGGGGACCGCAGAGGAATAGTAGTGTTGCTTTAATCTCTTCAGCTCTGAATGAACATGTATGTTTGTTTGAGTGTTTAGAGTATCGAGTATCATGGTTAGAGGTCGATAGTATGGATTTGTTTTGGCTGAACAAAGCTGACACATAAATAGCAGTAAGCTGATAGTGTTTGGTTTTTTTTCTCTGAAGAGCTAATATATATGTGCGTGCATGTGCATGTGCCCTCAGGCCTGACATTCTTTGCCCCTCAGCCATTACTCAGTAAATGAGTATGTGAGCAAAGCTCTCAAACCTTTAACTCTACCATTAACACGCACGCACAAACACATGTGTACGTACACACAAATTCATCCTGCACTTATTCTGATCAATGATCTTGCAAGAGAGTGGTCTTAAGAGAGACAGGAAGATCCAGAGCAAGATACGGAGATAATGGTCTTTCGAAAATGACTTTATTGCCTTTGAATGATGATTTTAATCTCTGGCTTTAAGGGTACTATTAAGACTATTACCACTCATCACATACCTTCACAGAGACGCCAGTTAGTGTGGAGACTGATTGATATAGATTCTGTATGGTTGCATATACCGTCTGTCTGTATTGACCACGTCTACAAGCACATCATTTTCCAATTCACAGCACAAGGCTTCAATTCTGGTCAAGCTTTTATTCTAGATTATATTTTGAATTTTACGAAGCTGTTGAGATACACTATACCGTTCAAAAGTTTGGGGTCGGTAAGATTTTTTTACTGTCCCTTATGCTCTATAAGGATGCATGCCTTTAGTCAAATATACAGTAAAAACTGTAATATTGTGTGAAAATATTTAAAAAAAAATTTTTTAAATATGTTAAAATAGAAATAAATTATTTATTTATTAATGTGATGCATGGAAAAGCTGAATTTTCAGCATCATTACTCCAGTCGTCAGTGTTACAAGATCCATGAAATCTTTCCAATATGCTGATTTGGTGCTTAAGAAACATCAGTGTTGATGTGTTTTAATGCTTAAAATTTGTGTAGATCTTTTTTTAGGATTTTTGATGAACAGAAAGTTCAAAGGAACAGCATTTATTGCATTTCTTGTGTTTTTAAACATTTGTTAAACAAGTTTACATATAGCGTTTCTATATTATTTCTATTATTTTTTAAGATATAGACTGAGGCTATATAGACTGAATTATATATCATGCTGAAATTCTGCACAGTAATGTAATAAACTCATGAATTATCTTTCAAGCACAAGAGTGTGGCGAATTGCAAAATGTAGGCTATATTGTTTATTTTAATGCTTGGAAAATGTTAGTAAAAATGTTGTCTCCTCGCTCCAAAAATGTTTCTGCCAAATTTTGACTTGGCAGTTATATTTATTTAAATATCACCTAGAATGCACAGAAAGTCGAATTACAGTGGATATAGCTGTCAAATACAAATCGGAATATGGTAGGCTATAAATCTGATGGTATAAAAACAGGGTGTTTTTTACAGGTCATGAACATGAACATGACCGTGATGTGGTTAATATCAGAATATTCTTGTTACTAAAAAACAGGCAGTGTGTTATAGACTGGAGAACAAGATCCAGAACATATGTTAGTGGCCAGGTATGCTGTTCTGTTTAGCAGGGAAGTGTACTGTAAGTTGTTTTGGTTAAAAAAAAATAAAAAAATTATAGTAGGCTACAATTGTTACTTGTTTAGTATATCAGCTGCAAAGAACTGCCACTCTTCTCCTCTAAGGCCATGTCCACACTAAGGCTACGTTTACACGGAAACGATCTGAAGAGAAAACGCAAAACTGATCACTTTTTATTCTGCGTTTAGACGAGCGTTATGGGGGGGAAATCTGCGTGCATCTATGGTGACGCAAAAGTGTATGAAATTCAATGTAGTATGCACTTCAGGCGGCTAGGTGGCAATGTGAAGCACTGATCGGTGCCTTCACTGTCTAGCAGACTTTTGCGTTTTTACCGTTTAGACGGAAACGCGACGGTGGAGCGTTTTTAAGATTTCCACTCTGGAGGGTGGTTTCACTTTTTTGCGTTTTTAAGCCCCAAAAACGCCGTCGCCATCTAAACGAAAGGCACATCTGATAAAATATTTTTACGTTTTCACCCGCGAGCGTTCTCGTGTAAACAGGGCCTCAGGCCAAAAGGCTTTGGACGGAAGGCCAAAACGGAGAGACAAATATACGTTTTCAAATGAAAACGTATTAGGCCCTGTTTACACGAGAACGCTCGCGGGTGAAAACATAAAAATATTTTATCAGATGTGCCTTTCGTTTAGACGGCGACGGCGTTTTTGGGGCTTAAAAACGCAAAAAAGTGAAACCACCCTCCAGAGTGGAAATCTTAAAAACGCTCCACGTTCCCGTCTAAAGGGTAAAAACGCAAAAGTCTGCTAGACAGTGAAGGCACTGATCTGCTCACAGTGGCTCTCGTCGCGTACGCGTTTACGTCACAGACATGCGCTACATCGAATTTCACACGCTTTTGCGTCACCATATGCACGCAGATTTCCCCCCCCCCATAACGCTCGTCTAAACGCAGAATAAAAAGTGATAACGCAACGCTACTTTTGCGTTTTCTCTTCAGATCGTTTCCGTGTAAACATAATGAAAACGAAGCTTTTTTGAAAACGCACTCCAAAGTGGCGATTTCAAATGTATGATACATTTTCAATCGCCGTATTCGCGTTGTAGTGTGGACTGTGAAACCGGTATTTAAAAACGATGACGTAAATTTAGTCATGTGACACATATTATACCAATACTCATGTTTATTACCATTATTGTGCAATTTGTGCCTGTTATGTTCTATTCACTTTCACACTGCTGCTAAACATATTCTACATTGCACACTCTTCATATCACAGTCCTGCAAAGATGACAGAATGTAGGCTACTCACATTTGCTGTCCTGCGGCAATACATGAGACCAGTTGCGTTTTAGACCAAACATGGTGACTGCGTGCGACCTGGACACATCAGTGAATGGTGAGATATTTTACAAAATAAAATTATCCTGTCAGAAGAATTGCGCGATAACTTAATTATTTATTTTTCCATCTGAATCATATCAGTGATCTTTTGTGGGGTTTTACGCATGCGCAGTAAGGTGAATTTAGCGGTTTCAGGCGTTTTTCAAAAGTTTCTCATCCACACTGAAACGTCCGAAAACACCTGAAAACGCTAGTGTGGACAGAGAGCGTTTATAAACGAAAACGCATTAATGTTCAAATATATCCGGATTAATGTAGATGTAGCCTAAGTGTATTATCTCAACAATTGTGTTTAGAGTATCTGTCATTTCACCTTCTCTTGCCTTTGATTGTGTCCATTCCTTTCTATCCTGCAGCGCTTGGAATCCACCACAGCAAAATTACCCAAACGTCTTGCCTCTCCATGCCCTGGAGGCAGTTTGTTCTTGCCCAGCACCGACTGCTTTGATGGGTGTTTCAAAGGCCAGTGGGAATGAGCCAGATGTCCGCAATGCTGGAATCTCTCAGTGGTCTCCATGCCGATCCACTTTCCTGTGGTTCTGCTCACTGCACGAACACCTACCACTCTCCGCCTGTCAGCTGTGGTGTGGTCACACTCGGCCTTCTCTCCTCATTAGATTTCATGCCAGCTCACTGCTCTCGTGTTATAACGTTAGCTAATTTATGTTGACCTGGGGGTTGTTGACTTTCAGACTCCCTATTTTGCCACCGGGTCATTTGATTACACGCTACTTTCTGTTTCCAGGTCATTAGATTAAGGTATGTCAACACATCAGAGCCGCACTGTAATATCTTTCCCGGCTAATACGATCTTCACAACTCCATCAGCTACCGCTCAGCGCACTTCTCTTTACTCCTGGAATTCTGCCACATTCGATCATCATTTCCTGTTTGTTCACATTGTAGGTTTAGGTGATTCAATTTGGGTAAGAGGGATATTCCCACTTGATATCTATGACTTTTGACCATGTAGCGCTTTCTTGTCAGATGCTTGGAAGATGATTTATAAAGAAACAAGATGACAAATAATGCTAGAATTTGTATTATATAATGTAGCATGTTTTATATGCAGTACTTTTCTTGTGTTTTTAAACATTTGAAACAAGTTTTAATATAGCTTTTCTATATTATTTCTGTTCATTTTTAAGACTGAGGCTGGTTTGGTTTCTGATTTCTGTACTCATGCACTCCACTTCCATTTACTTTGCACCAGCAATTGCCCAGGGTGCCAGACACTAGAGGGCGCCACACCATGACGAGCATGAGCGTATCAAACTTGTGAAGAACTATCTGCGATCGTTATAGCGCAACCAAAGAAATGACACATTAGTAATCGGATTGGCGGCTCAATCGGACTGAAAAGCCTTCATGTAAACACCTTAAAGGGTTAGTTCACCCAAAAATGAAAATGATGTCATTAATGACTCACCCTCATGTTGTTCCAAGCCCGTAAGACCTTCGTTCATCTTCGGAACACAGTTTAAGATATTTTAGATTTAGTCCGAGAGCTTTCTGTTCCTCCATTGAAAGTCAATGGATGGCATACTGTTCACGTCCAGAAAGGCAATACAGACATCATCAAAGTAGTCCATGTGACATCAGTGGCTCGATCTTAAGTTTATCAAGCGACGAGAATACTTTTTGTGCGCAAAAAGTAAACAAAAATAACGACTTTATTCCACTATTCATTTCCTTCTCTCTGGGCCTCGAGCTATTTCACGTAGTGTAACTGAGTAGCGCGTCTGTGTTGTACGTCAGACGTAGGCTCACTATTGGCCGACGCTGGTCATGTGTGATGCGTGTGACGTACAACACAGACGCGCTACGCAGTTACACTACGTACACTTTGCGCACAAAAAGTATTCTCGTCGCTTGATAAACTTAAGATCGAGCCACTGATGTCACATGGACTACTTTGATGATGTCTGTATTGCCTTTCTGGACATGGACAGTATGCCGTCCATTGACTTTCAATGGAGGAACAGAAAGCTCTCGGACTAAATCTAAAATATCTTAAACTGTGTTCCGAAGATGAACGGAGGTCTTACGGGCTTGGAACGACATGAGGGTGAGTCATTAATGACATAATTTTCATTTTTGGGTGAACTAACCCTTTAATCGGTTGAGCTCTATCCGAATGAAATTTCGATCGGATTGAAAGGGGTGCTTTATTCCTTTCCTAATCCGATCGAGAGGACATGTAAACACTTGATCGGATTAAAAAACGTAACTGAAAGGAATGCGCATGTGCAATCCTTTAGAAATATAGCGTAATGATGGATGACGTGCGGAACGAGCTGTTCTTCCTGTTGAATAAAGTGTCATCTAAATGAGTGTACCGTCATTCTAAAATTGTCTGTAAAGTGGAGCAGGACAACATCCCACCAGTCCTTGTTTCAAATTCTCATCCACAGACGACTATTTTTGGGTGTGAGGAGGGGCATTTTTACTGCGTGATAAATATAACCAGCACTGCACAGCGGTTCATATGCTCATTGTCTCCAAATTATGACCAGAGATGGATATTAAGTCTGCTGTTTAAAACAAATAAAGAACCAATGTAGGAGGATAGTTATTATGCCCAAACAGCGGTAAATTTGTGCAGTGTGCACGTCAAAAAATCAATTCCGATTTGAAGCTTGTGACATAAACGCACACATCAACCCGATCACTTTATTTAGTGTTCATGTAAACACTACGTTCGGATTCATCAATCGGAATGAATTCAGTCCGATTGAAACAAAAGGTGTGCAACATTTTTACGTAAAACACTACAAAGTAAGTAGCATAAAACAAAGCCACTTGTCACAAGATCGTTTGAATGGATTGGCCAAAATTTCACTTGAGCACCAAATCTGTCACAAATTGGATTACTCCAAGATAATTGAAGAGTTCGCTGCAGCCAAAGCAAGAAAGGCCCTCTTTTAAATGGCGAGTCAACTGTATAAATTCATTACACCTGTCTTAAGTCAACAGAAGGGGTCAATATGTGCTATAAAATTTTACGTAGGGGGCGGCAAATTACTATTTTGCCCAGAGCGCTGGATTGTATTCCCCTGGCCCTGCTTTGCACCACTAAAAGAAAAATAATCAAGTGCTTTCACCATAAGCAAACCCAGGGTCTGGGGAATGACTTAAGCACCAAGCTGGATTTGTGGATAAGACCAGTGGATTTCGTGTTGCTTATTTGGATTCTAGGAAATAAAGGGCTCTGGTATGCGGCATTCCAGTCAGATATCCCTAACTTTCAACCTTATTTCATTACATCTGCACAGGAGATGAAATGAAACAACATGGTTGGCTTTACTGGAGTGTAAATTAAAAATGATTTACTGTAAACATCTGTAATTAGTTGTAATGTTCGTGTGACCTCATAAACTCGTATTTCTGCAAAACTGTAAATGTGGATTTACAAGTCTGAAGTCACAAGTGGTGTTCTATTGCACTTTTTTCGAGTCGGAAGTTGGTCCCAATTCACATACTTATGCACTATTCTATGCCATTTTGTAGTGCACTGTAAATAGTGTGAGAAATACTGTAAATTGTTATTTTTCAAGATTATTGGAGTACAAAAAAAAAAGCTATCAGGCCCCAATGCTGGATGAAAAACAACCTTCTAAAATTCAAACACTAGGTGCTAGAGTATATAGTGCATATTAGAGATACGTTCAGACTACAAGTAAAAGTGGCCTAAATAATTGTTTTGTGTGACTTTTCACATTCGACTCTGATCAGTGTTTTTTCGACTCTGATCTGATCTGTTTGTTCACACACAGCACAAACCACATGGAATCTGATCTTTTCGAATCTGATTTGGGCCACTTTCATATGTGGTCCTAAATCAGAAACAGGTCTGATGTTTTGCAATGTGACCTTAGTCTGAAAAGTCATATCGGAATTCATTTAACTTTTACGGCACTCTAGATCAACCTTCGCCACAGTTCTGCGCTCTTTGGTCATTCAGTGAATATGTAAGACGGCAATGAAGATAGTCAGTGAAGGGACAGTGAACTGTTAAAGGGACACTTCACCCATTTGCATTAAGCTTTGTATTGTTAGAAACCCAGTCATATATTATAATAAACGTGGATTTTTCGTTCATTTTTCCCTGAGATGGGAGAAATAAGGATTTAAGTGTTTTACTTCCTGCTTATTATGACGTAAAAATCATCATTTTGCGTCATAATAAGCAGGAAGTCACATTTCATTGAAAAGTGTAGAGACTACAAACACTAGCTCCTCATTATTCCAGGGGGCGGGACCCGCTCACGCAACAGACCTATTACAGATCAGTGGGTGGGACTTCACTTTCTGAAACTGAAAGCAATATCCTCCATCTTGTTTGGAAGCTAAGCTAACAGGCGCTGTGGAGCCAGCTGTGAAGATATGACAATAGCGGAGGGTAACGTTACTCAATATGATGTAGAAGAAGAGGATTTCGGAAGTCTGCTGCTCGAATCGGGTGTTTGTGGCTACCTTTACAAGCCACATTATAGCGAAGAGCAGCCGAGGCGGAAGACCTGCCTGTCGCGGACGAGAAGCCCAGACTGGCTCGAGTTAGGGCGGACTGGTGGCGCCGGTGATCTCACTATGCAACTACGAACCGCTACGAACACAGAGATAGAGTCCGTCTGCGGCAAAGAATTTCTCCTAGACGAAATCTCTGAATCAGACGAGGACACGGACGTTTGTGTTGTGAACCATCCTAGTTTCGCACGGTCGCACCGCATCTGACTGAACATCCCGGTAACGTTACCATGCAATAATTCACCATTTCGAAAGAAATACAAATGAGGAGTAATTCATTAATGAGTTCGCCAAATAACTAACGTTAGACATTTTGTGTGAAATGAATTTCAAGCTCCGGTTGTAGGTAGCTAGCCTTATGGACGGATGAGTGATTCATATGCTGTTCTGGATTAGTGGGAGTGGCTTGCGCAGCTGTGCAATGTGGTGCATTGTGGGAGTTGTTGTCTTTCATACAAATGCGTCCTGAAGTTACTTTCTTTCTTTCCTCGGTCAAGAAGGCACCAAATTCAAAATTTATTTTACATTTCGACTACATATATGACCCACTTTCAATGAAGATCAATGTTCCCATGGGTGAAGTGTCCCTTTAAGGCCCGTTCACACCAAAAACGATTACTAACTCTAACTATATCCACACAAACGTAAACTCCAGGCTGCAGTTTTGTCATCTGTCATTTTAAATACTCTAGATAATTAGAGCAGGATGGATTCTGATTGGCTGTCAATTTTTATATAATTTTTCAGATATAAAAAGTCGTTCTGAACATCATTCAAAGGATATCGTTCCTCTGTGTCATTACCATTCGTTACTGTGTCGTAATCGACTCTGCTATTCTTTTATATTGAGATCGATTTTTAAAATATCTTTATTGTTATAGTTATCGTCCTTGGTGTGAATGGGCCTTTATACTCACAAGCAAAACTTGGAAAAACTTTGTTCTCCATCCATCCTCGTCTGTGCCCTTATCATTTGTGCACAAGCTTGCTGGTTTCTGCGGCCCGTCACCTTATAAATGAACATGTAAATGCCGATTGCAGTAACCTCTGCAACCCTCTACAATGCAAATAAATTTCGCACTAGGCTGTTATGTCATGCATGTATTACGTGTTCAGTCTTTAGGCGCATAGTGTTTCTTTACTAAGTAACATCGCCAACTACTGGCCTGGCATTCATAATACACTGAAAAAAATGATTCGTTGAATTTAATCAATTTTTTTAGGGTAAGTGGTTGCACACAATTTAAGCTACATTTAAACAAATGCATTAAGTTTAACAAAAATGTAATAAGTTCAACTTAATACATTTGTTTAAATGTAGCTAAAATCAGTTGTGTGCAACCACTTACCATACATTTTTTTATTAAATTCAACAATCATTTTGTGCATCGTTGTGAACTGTGAATGGGCATTGTTTTAACAGCATTGTTGTCTGTACGTGAAAAACTCTTCTGTTTTTAGTACATCGTTGTTGGTAAACGTACCCTAAGTTAAATGGAACTTATTTAATGGGCTTCAGTATTCACATATTCAGGATAAACAGAAACCGGAAAGAATGTAACTCATAGACATAGTCGGAAGACAGTCGAAAGAAGAAGCATAGAGCAACTGTGTTTGGTAAACTTAACTTGCATTTGGTTTTTAAATTTTAAGTCTATTAATACACACTTTTACTCTCTCTATTCTATGATATAATGGTGTAAAACAGCTTTTGTGTGGCACTGCACCAGTCAGTCTTATTGACAGAAATAGCCTTGGCATCTCTTTGAGTCAAACTCATTTAAATTGTAAAAAGAACAACTAATGCAATGATAAAATATGTGCATTTTCTCAGACCTCTTTTTCTCAAGGCCATCCAGCAAACTGTTATACCATAGAAGCTATAAAAGAAATGAGTTATAAATACTTAAAATGAAATTCATTCAGTATGAACAGTAGAGCTGTCAACAACATCATGAGCTGCCAGTTTTGAATTGTTAGCTTTTGAGCTCATATTACATAACTAAATAACCAACTTTACCTTCGCTGTATCCAGTGTTTCTTAGTCTTTAGTGAGGTCATTAGCATTGCATTGCACGAAGCAGGCCTCCGTATAAATAAGTGGAAGAAAGAGTCATGCCCTCTAAGCGGTCAGGAACAGTCACCCCACATAATGCCACAAATTACACTGATTGTGTGTGAAATCTGTCACCCGCAATGAAGCCGGTTAAAATGTGATAAAAACGATCAACTGTTTGTGTTGTAACTGAATACAGAGAGATTGTGTTGCCACGGTAGGTGGCTGATTAACATACTGACTGACCAGTCCCTTAAATGAGATACCATTTTCCCAATAAAGGGGGTTGAGATGAGGTATTTCATTAGCTGTTTACACAATGAAAAAGATAACTTTAAATTGCTGCTTTTTTTTATTTTTTTATTGTGTGAATTGTATCACATCAAAAGTTTTAAAAAGTCAAAAGAGCAGATATTTATTTGACCTGAGCAACAGGATAGCATAGGTCACAAATCAATATCAACCTATTTTCCATTTTTCTCTCTATTTGTTTATACAAAGCATGCTCATGTAGAAACCTTACAGTGTGTAAAGGTGTCTCTTGCTCTGTAACTTTTAATTCAACTACTTTCCAAAACTTAATAGAAACATGTATACTTTCTTCCCCGTAGCCATAAAACTGTCAAAAGTGCTTTCCGAATCAAGAACAACCACCATGTTGCGTGAAATATTGTTCCTCGGAGCCTTGCCTAATGTGCTTGTGCAATTTCAAACTTCGAGAAACTTTTGTGATCGAATTTTACTTCCAAATCATAATCCCACGCCGAAGAACCACGTTAGGGTTGTTTTGAGTCTCGGAGCATCGCAGTGTGACCGCCGCAACTATATCACATATACAGCTTTCATGTTGGAACATGAAAATCTCTTGGCTCCTGCAGATGCATATGCAAAAGCAATGCCACATCCTCCTACCCAACCCCGTAAGAGCAGGGCATAAAGGCATTATTTCAGAAGGGGGAGGATATTTAAAAAAAAAAAAAAAAACAGAAGCAATTTTTGTTTGAAGAAGCCAGCCCAGGAGATTTAAAGAGGTAAAGCTTCCTGGCTTCTCCATTATAATGTCTAGGGATTGAGAGGGTATTATTTTTTTTTCTGTTTAAAGCTCGAATGGGAGTGAAGTGCATCCCGGTCTGTTTTATATGTATGATTCTTCAGTCACCTGTATTTAAGACACATGTGAGAGGAGACTGCCCCAGTGCTCACTGGGACTGTTGTCATTCTTTCATCGTCTCGTCTATGTCTCTCTCTCTCTCTCTCTCTCTCTCTCTCTCTCCTCTTCTACATCACTGTTTTTCTAATTCTTTTTCATATTATTTGGTTCACTGGGCCTTTAGATGAATACATCTATTTGGAAGGAACTCTCGCAGATATGCCTGTGGTTTTCACTCGCACAAAACAATATCTTTCAAAATTACTGTGGCAAGTTCGGTCCATGATTCATGATTCAGTTCCTCCTTTCGAGCTCATGGTACGCTGGCAGGGTTTTCACCCACTTGACTTCTGCCCTGTGCATTAATCACATACGCTTCATTTTCAGTATAATGGTGCCACCTACCTCCAAATAAAGAAACTGAATGGCACTTTTCATGAGTAGGGTACAAAATTGTTGAAACAAATGTTTTTTACCTTAAAAAAAAACATTGATTGTCAACCTCAGAAGCTGTTTTATTTTCTGTTCATATTCAATTAGGTTTAATTTATTATACTTATTTAATTATGATTTTTTTTTTCTAGCAATAAAAATTTATATAAATAAAATGACTACTTTAGAATGAGTTAAGCTTAAATTAAGTCATTAAGCAGGATATTGATTAGTTTGAGATATACTGAATACTACTGATAAAGTGTGAAAATGTTTGAATTTATTTTTTATTTTTTTGTAATGGGGACAGTCATGTGGTAGCAAGGTTTCCTGGCTTTTCGTTTCCATGGCTTCACCTGGGTCTCCACCTCTGTCGGTCAGATCTCTAGCTCCATCCTGGATCCGCCCTTCATCGGTTCCATGGGTCCACATCCTGGCTCTACTCTGGTATTTGCCTCCACTAACTCCTTCACTGTCCTCTCACTCACTACTCCCCATCAATGCCTCAAGCCGCCTTTCCACTGCACACGACATTCGCATACGATTGTCGCATTTCGCCCCCTAGTGACAGTCACACGGACCTTTGAAAATGGTCGTGAAGCAACCGTTATCTCAGCTTATTCACCATGGTAAAATGAAGAATTTTAATGAATGTAATGCACGTATGAATATATCCACACAAAACAAAAGAAACTCAATACATCTCAAATAAAAACAGTAGATTTTATAGAGCTAATCAACATAAATATTGATTTAATAATTATTTCACGGAAGTAATACAAGTTGTAATACATTACAAGTCACGGAAAGCCACGTCTCAGACAGCACGCAAATATTGGATTCTCTTTCAAGTGTTGCGCTTGAATGGACAAATTCACACAAAAATTGCCAACATGCCCAGGCTAGGCGAGTATCCTAGTAAACATAGTAGGTTATGTCTTAAGTGGACGTAAACAGTCGAGAAATCAGTGTACTGGATCAGTGCATTATTTTTAAAGTGACAGCAGCCTAAAATCCCTGCTGTCTTTGTTTTAAATGTTAATCAAACAACAAAAGACAAGGAAATCACTCACTGCTTTTTATTGAATAGATTTTTTAACTTTAATAATGATTCATCTATTTAATTTGTATACAGTGAAGATTATATGCAATTTTGTTTTACATTTGATTACTTTATTCAATTTTTGTACCTGAAAACTACTGTTAGATACCTGAAAAACCTGAAAAGGAATGTTTATTTTATTTGTATCTTTGTTCTATTGTATTTAATTGTGCTGTTGCTTGTAGTTTGATTATTTGTTCTTTTTCTTTTCTTTTCTTTTTTGTGACAATAGTCCTTTTTTCACTGAACATACCGAACAATACCAAAATCGTGACCCTAAAAAGCCTGATTACTGACCCTAATATGCTTATACAGTATATGCACACAAGCCTCAAAAGGATCTTCTAACAAATATAGAACCTAAATGCATGTGAATGAGTTCAACGTTAAAGGCTGCATTTGACAGTTGACTGCACGGTGCTGATAACTCCATACAGCTGGCTGAAAGGCTGAAAATGATTTTCATTTTAAAATGTTGATAGTAGGCTACTTTGTATATGTGACCCTGGATCACAAAACCAGTCACATGTCGTACGGGTATATTAGTGGCAATTGCCAACAATACATTGTATGGGTCAAAATGATACCTTTTTCTTTTCTGCCAAAATTCATTAGGATATTAAGCAAAGATCATGTTCCATGAAGATATTTAGTCAAATTCCTACCGTAAATATATAAAACATTTATTTTTGTGAGTGAATACAGCACAATCGCAAACATAAATTGACAACTTTAGAGGCGATTTTCTCAATGTTTAGATTTTGTTGCACCCTCAGATTCCAGATCTTCAAATAGTTGTATCTCGGCCAAATATTGTCCTATCCTTACAAACCATACATCAATGGAAAGCTTTCAATGGAATTTGTTCAGCTTTCAGATGGTGAATAAAATGTACCCATGTGACTGGTTTTGTGGTCCAGGGTCACATATGATAAGCAACATAAATATAATATTTAGTGTTAGGTTCACAATAAGATCGTATTATCACTCTGAAGAATGTATAGTCCAAAAAAATGTTATCCAACCACCGCAGACCTCAGAAACTCCAACTACTTTTTAAAATTATTTTTCGTTCAATACATTGCGAATGCTAACATTACTGCAAGGGCTTGCTTTGGTTTGTTCTGTACCATTTGAGTTTCACGTCCCATTGAGGATGTCAGCACATGTCACGATTGATGAGTGTCTTAAGATGTACAGTACTTTTTTTTTAAAGTTTAGGGTTGGTACATTTTTTTTTATGTTTTTGAAAGGAATATCTTCTGCTCAGGCTGCATAAAAAAATACAGTAAAAACAGTAGTATTGTGAAATATATTACTATTTAAAATAAGTTATTTTCAAAACACTTTATAATATATTACTTAATCTGTTAATCTGATAGACTCTTTATGCAGTCTTTAATGAATGGTTGTTTCTTCATGAGCCATACATTAAAGGGCCGTACACACCGGGACGAATATCGGCGCGCGTTATTCGCCAGCGTTTTTCAACGCGTTTTTTGTGTTCACACCCAAGCGATTTTCGCTGACGATGAGCCGAGTGAACATGCAAATTCATTCCCTGACATTAGATGGCGCTTAATGTAAAACAGAAATACTCCGCTGTCGCGTTTGTCATATAGTTCTTTATGTTCCGACACCAACGAGACCAGCAGCTCTACATTCATCTTGCCTTGCATCTTCCTCGTCTTATTTCTTCCCGGCAGTGTAGACGCTACTTGGCGTATATCTTCTTCGCCGTTACGTATGTGTGCTCGGCAAGACCGTTTTGTGTTTGAGCGCCCCCAAGTTGTGTTTTACTGTAACTTCAGAAGCTCCAGACACGTGAGCA
Organism: Rutilus rutilus; assembly: GCF_951802725.1. Taxonomy (NCBI): domain Eukaryota; kingdom Metazoa; phylum Chordata; class Actinopteri; order Cypriniformes; family Leuciscidae; genus Rutilus; species Rutilus rutilus. Next base: position 19,580,853 of record NC_140210.1, on the reverse strand, counting down.
AAAGCGGCAATCTCATTGGTCGGATAGTTTTTGACGCGGTGCGTCAAACCAAAAAAAAAAACTTTAAAAAAAAATGACGCTTTTACGCGTGCCGTTTTTCGCGTTGGTGTGCACACTCACATTGGCGCCCTTTGTTTAGTCACGTTTGTTTAGTAAACGTCGGCGAATATCGCGCACGAAATTCGTCCCGGTGTGAACAGGCCTTAAAGGTGAACTAAGTAACTTTTTTACCTTAACCGAACAGCTTCGGAGTCATTGGAATAGTTATATGACTTTTTTCGGGTTGAATGGTGGTCGTCTCGCACCCCCCAAGCGCCTGTGAGCCGAAAAACCACCCTTGCAACTTTGGGCCGGCGGGCCGCCGCTAACGAGTTTTTTGACAGTGTTGTCAAATATCTATTCCGAAGCTGTAGGGGAAGCTTAGAGAAACCTGCGAGCAAAAAGCGAGAATACAGCAAAGAAATTCCCGAAACTGCATTGCCCTGCTTTAACTCATAATTATCTGTGCATTAGTTAAGCATGAATTAATGCATAGTGCACCCGTGTTGTAAAGTGTTACCCCATGATCCTTCAAAAATCATTTTAAAATGCTGATTTGGTACACAAGAAACATTTATTATTATCATCAATGCTGACAGTTGTGCTTCTTGAAGACTGTGCTATCAAGTTTTGTGACTACATTTTTTCAATGCAAGTTTAATTAGGTCTAATTAGGTTATTTGGTCAAATTTCATCAGTGTACTACTATAGCTGCTCAGACAGCTAATTCACCTTGTAAAACATTTTTCACCATCTCTGTCTTACGTACTCCGGAAGTTTGATAGTTTTATCCCGGATGTGTACAGCAAGCTGTGAACCTGCCTTCCTGCACACTTGGACTTGACTACAATATACTGTTCTAGAGATGAGGTGAGGACTTCCATTGAGGAGATAGAGAGGAAGAGAGTGAGAGTAGCGGGCTGTTTTCACAGCACCATCTGTCTCTTGTCAGAAACCCTTCGATCGTCTACTGTGCTCACATACAACCTTCACTACAGGCAGAGAGAGAGAGACTCTGCTGCCATGCAAGATAAATGTCTTTTTCTTGAGCTACTGTGACCCACTTGAAGGTAATCACTTTCCCCACCATCTCTGCCTGTTTCTTGTTTGTGATGAAAACATTTAATCATCACAGTTGTTGTAAAGAGAGGTGTCAGCGATCTAACACATCAACCAGCACTGAACTGTAGAGAATGACACAAAAGCATCTTATGTGCTACATGTAAACAAAACATGTTTTTTTTGTTTTTTTTTCTGTGCAAAGGAAGCAGTGTGGGAAGAAAAGTTCAGAAAGCTCAAGGAAACTCTTGACATTAGCCTCTGTATTAATATTAATTATTTAATATTTGTTATATAACAGCCAATGAGGCGAATTTAGAAAGAGAAAAGGATATGAATATTCTAACTTGAAAGGTTGAGACTGTGAGTGTGCAAAGTCAGCCATAATGGATGTACTACAAAAAATAAATAAATATCAGTGCTACAAAGTTGTTATTATTATTATTATTATTATTATTATTATTTTACATTTACACCTTATGCTTACAACTATTATCCAGTGGTATAAGAAAATAGCCTACATTTAAATTAAAACGATAAAACATTTTGGTTTATACAAATAATTCTCAAAGATAAATTTAACAGTTTAATAAATGGGTTATTTTTGTGCAATTTGTGTTGTTTTCCATTTACATCATTTATTGTCGTACATAAAGCATTGTAAAGCAGTCTTGTTTAGTTTTTGTAGCTGGTAGTCTTATTTTAGTCTTATTTTACACAATATTGGCTTACAAGTACTTTATATAATATTCAAAATTATATAATATAATGCCATATAATATAAAATAAAATAAAAACATTTTTACAAAACTGTGCACAGAAAAAGTATTATGTATCGAGAAAAGCAAAAGGTGGATGGGCAAAATTGCTGTTAGCCCTTCTAGCCTCAGACTTTTCATTTTTTGCATTATCAATCCTGAGGCAGGTTAAATATTTAATAATCTCTCTTGCTTTCTGTGTCTATATATCTCTTTTTGTGGTGTATGTATTCTGTAACTCCAGTCACTAACAGATAGCTCCTTTGCGTGTGACTCATTTGGGAGATAAGACTTCCCAACTTGATGATCTTGACAGCAAGACAGACACTGGATCAATATTACCTGTGAAACTGTAGTATTGGTTTTCACATGGCTCCATATAACACTAGTCTGGCTACAGATTCCCTGTAGGATTTGTAACAAGTCCCAAGCTGTGTGTCCTATCCTGTCCCAGACAGACATTGATTGACAGACATTGTTACTGTGTTAGCACTGTGTCTGATCTTAGTGGCAGTATTCTCACAGATTCCTGTACATCTTTAATATTTTATACTTTTTTACCCTCCCTTTCTCAGCTGCCATGAACACATTTAGTATTCGCTCACATTTATCTTTTATACCACCTGAGCGTGTGTGTGTGTGTGTGTGTGTGTGTGTGTGTGTGTGTGTGTCTATGTTTGATGTAAGGTGCCTTCTTCCATTTTCATAGTTGCAACGCTTGCACTAATGTGAATGCCATGTATTTTAGCCCACTGGCAACTATAGTTGCCACAGTGTATAGTTGCCATTTTCCTTTTGTAAGTATTTTTCTAGATGTTATCCATGTTTTATTATCTCAATGACATGCAAGCAAACAACCAAATAAAGGATTTCAAGAAAAGAAGGTTTTCACATCTTTCCTGTCACATGAGGCTGTCAACTTCCTACACCTATTTCCAGGAAGCATGGCGAAGGCAAACCCCCCCAAAGAAAGGTCATTTTAATGTTACTAATAAGTATTTTTTGTTGACATACATAATCATGAAAATCTTACAAGAGATCTATAGTTTTTTGTAAACTTAGTCAAAGGTTCAAGCGGCAACTATAGTTGCCGGTGGGCAAATGCCTTGTAAGTACATATATCATGGGGAAATTGGGTATACTGTGTTAATAGGTTAATAAATCAAGGTTATTGGTCTTGTTTAGTGCATAAACATAACTTAACCCTTTAAATGGCATCTCTACTGTACAGAAATTGTCTGTATGCACTTTTCTTTAAAAAAAAAAAAAAAATGTTATATAGATGTCATTTTTTTCTTCATTCTATTTATTTTTATTTATTTATTTTCATTTAACTTTTTGATACACAGTGCCCTGTTATGGCTGCACTTTGTTCTGCACTATGTTCCACCACTTTAACCCTTGTGCGCTGTTCGTTTGCGGTTTACAGTCGGGATGTTTGGGGTCTCCAGAGACCCTAGGCAACAAAATGTAATTTTGTAACAAAATAATATATATATATTTTTTAAACAAATGTAATTTTACTCAGTTTATTACTCCACATTTGGACATTTTTACTTCACAAAAAAAAGAAATAAAAAAAAAAAGAGTAAAATTCACTTTATAAAAGACTGACATTTCTATCTTTCATTCATGGGGATACCATGGATAATTTGACATGGTTAAGTGTAAGATTTTTGCCCATCTTTTGAAATTTTTTTAAATGTTTTAAAAGTAAAATATTATCACTTTAACCAGTAGATGGCTGCAGAGCTCCACTATCTGCTATTTGACTAACTAAATTACATCTTTTCACAAGTTTTTTTCCAGTTGGAATCATATCTACATATTAAGAAATCACAATTATAACAATAAAAGTTACTTTTTGTCAAGCTTTAGCAGTTCTTCAATAATGTTACATAATGTTACAGCGCACAAGGGTTAAGACAAATGGATTTGTTGTTTGTTGTGTTTTCATATTCAAGAGATTATAAACTAGATGCCGCTTTTTTTGGTTTGCATCGAATGTTCTTCGACTTTTATACATAATTCATTTGTTTATGAATAAAGATTGATCTGTTGAAAGCAGTTATTTTGAGTTAGATGCCAAATGTTCTCCTCCTATTCAAATTTGACATTGAGGGGGTGCATACAACATATTTGCCCACCGGCAAATTCAAATACGATTTTCAAACCTGGGGAAAATAAATGCAGAACATGTTCACATAGGACACTATTAACATGACTATATGCATGAAACCATTCAGAAAAATGTGGGCACAAATGGGTTAAATCATGAACAACATGTCAAGTTGCAATTCCACCTCCACAAAAGAAGCAAAAGGCCAAGACAGTTTGTAAATGTGTATGTGAGAGAGACATTAACATTATAAACTGTGTATAACTATAATATAAACTAACATTAATTTATGCATAAACTGACAATGATTACTTTATATTGTTCATTTTTCATCTGTCATACATAATCTTTACTTGCGTGTGATCCCAGTTTCCTCAGTTGCATTAGTTGCTGATTTGTTAATTAATTAGTCCCACCTGTCCCTTGTTATCTTCCTCATTGTTCTGTGTATTTATACACCTCTTTAGTTCACTCATCTGTCTGTTCTTGTCATTGTTTAAGTTGGTCAGCCAAATCTTTCAGCCAAATCCTTCTCTCACCTTGACTTAACCAACCATGACAGAAGAACAAACCAACATATGGATCTACCAAAAGTACATGTCCTCTTACTCACGCAGGGGGACTGCACCATCGTGGACCACACACACGAGTACTTAGATCTGGCATGCATGGTTATACCCGGTGAACTCCCTCTGTGCATTCTTCTTGGCAGGGCTGAATGCACAGACCAAAGCAAGCCTCGAGACAACTACTTTCCACCTGGGGGTGAAAAGGAGGAGGTCCTCACTTCTACCGTGTCGGCTTCAGCCTTCCGAGCGCCCGACTCCACCTTGGTTCCCCAACCCTACGGCTTGGCCCTCCAGAACAGTGGCGTCACCCCAGGTCTTCGCTCCTTCAGATCCGCTTGGGTCTCCACCTCTCCTGGCTTCGCCTCAGTCAGACAATTCCCCTTTGTTCTGCCCTGGCCCACTACCGAGACTCCACCGTGTCTCCTCCCTCCATCAGCTTCGCAATGGTCATCTCCTCCACAGCTGGCCTTGTGGTGGTCTGATCCTTTGTGGACTCTTCCTCCGAATTTTTTACATGATTCTTTCCTCTGCTAGTCTCGCCATGGACTATGCCACATGAGGGTCCTGGCCCTCCTTCCCACACCCTGCCCCCTGCTTTGTGTACAGCAGGAACCAAGGAAACGCTATTCCGCTGCTGTTCCATATGCGCCACCTACTGTCAGAGAGTGAATTTGCATTTTCATTCAGGCCGTTTGCTACTTTTGTTTTGTGCAGACCATTCTGTTTTTGCTTTAAATCTTGAAATTATACAATCTAATTTAAATAAAAAACAACTGCACATTTTACATGTATTTAGCATCTATGTTTGGATGGTGATTAAAATGCAGTGGTTGCCTCTTATTTCAAATGGCTACAGATATTTTTTTTAAGGCTGGTTTGACCTGTAATAGAGCAAATAAACAACAAATTAATTTGCTTAAAGAAAAAAAAAATCACCAACCAGTATTGCAATCAGCCAATTTGCTTGCCAAAAATTGGCAATCGGAATCGGCCATGAAAAATCATGATACTTACTAATGTAGTTAACAAATGAAACCTTATTATAAGGTGTTACCAATACAATTAGATGCATTGTTTAGTCCATAACTGTTTCACAGAAGATACTTTCTTACTAAAACATTTAATAAAATAAAAATGTTTTAACTTTATACCTATTGTTATTATTATTCATAATAGGTTTTTTAAATATTTGATATTTAATCATGTTATCTTCACTGTATCCCCTTATATAATGCATGTGTTTTTTGCCTTTGGATGTTTTTCTTTATTTTTCATTAGAAAAATTTCCTATAGCAGCTATAATTTGTCAAATCCTATTTATATCCAATAAAGTTCCAATTTTAATATCACAAAGGCTTCAGTTCAGCTTTTTCCACAGGCGGGATCTTGCTCAAAGTAAAATTGTGTAGCCTGACAGCAACACCTTTCATTACAGGAAAGCCAGGTGCACGTAGTGAGGTATTAAAAAAATCCCTGTGACCCTGGCAGACAATGTGACCCCTTAAGGGTGCGAGACAACCTTCATCACATCAGGTGATGAGGTTGCTGCATAAAAGTGCTGAGTCAGGTAACACTGAGTAACACTGATGCATTATGGGGGTGTTGGCAGGCAGCACACGTATAGAGCGGGCATTAATATTGTATTGGGGTTGAAAGTGCCCCCTACCCCAAACTTCAGATGGAAATGTGAATGCCCATGCAGTATAGAAGTCATTGGCTCTAGGTGAAGAAGCATTTAATGCTGTATAGTCTTCTTAGATCTGCCTCACTGGGGTAAAATAGCTGAAAAAGTATGCAAACACAATTTTACACATGAATTATTTTATTTGATTAATCACAGAATTTGGGTGATTGTGGGGATTGCATCTGTTGTGGAAAATGTTTGTGTTTAATTTTGTCAAAATGTCCCCACAAGTATATTAATACCAGTAAATTTTGACCTTGTGGGGACATTTTTTGTTCAAACAGGCTTATATATCATTCAGGATTTTCTTTTTTGAAAATCTAAAATAGCAGAAGGTTTTCTGTGATGGGTAGTTTAAGGGGTAGGGTTAGTGTAAAGGGAGAGAATATACAGTTTGTACAGTATGGAGAGTCCCCACAAAGATAGTAATCCAGAGGGGTGTGTGTGTGGTTTTTTGAGGTACAATGCTGCCCTCTGTTGATGTAATGACATAATTACGGTTTACGGTTGTTTCAAGCTTCAGAAATTTGCACAGCCCACAGCCTCCTGAAAGGGCAGATCCAATGGCAGATGTGTCTAAAAGTGACTGTTTCTTGCTTTACAAGCCATTCATAGGCAGCAGATTTATTTTCCTTCATCCTGCGCTGCATTCATTTCTAGGACTTTATTTTTATCAAACCACCAGATGGCAACAAAGTCCTTCCAAATAACCTTTTTTTTTGTAATCTGTACATCATTTTTGTATTTGCTATTTCATCAACTTTGTTATAAAAATAATTTTACCTATAGTCTATAATAAGCTGTTTAATTGCATCTAATTCCTATTAAGATAATTTGCCTCGTATACACTGTAGTGTGACAATGGCCCTTTCAACAGCTTGTCAAGAGTCAAATGTTAAAGGCCTGTGTGTGTGTGTGTGTGTGTGTGTGTGTGTGTGTGTGTGTGTGTGTGTGTGTGTGTGTGTGTGTGTGTGTGTGTGTGTGTGTGTGTGTGTGTGTGTGTGTGTGTGTGTGTGTGTGTGTGTGTGTGTGTGTGTGTGTGTGTGTGTGTGTGTGTGTACTTGTTTAACATGCATTGTGAGGACCAAATGTTGCACTGTGGGGAGCAGCCCCACTAGGGAAATGGATTAATAAACATACTAAATTATGCTTATTGGAAGATGTAAAAATGCAAAAAGTTTTCTGCAATGAGTAGGGTTAGGGGATAGAAATGCAGTTTGTACAGTATAAAATATCATCATGTCTATGGAGAGTCCCCACAAAGACAGTGAAATATAACGTGTGTGTGTGTGTGCGCGTGTTTATTAGGGCTGTCAATGAAGTGCTTTTAAACCATTCAAGCATGTAAAACCCAACTCAAATCTGTACTGTACCGCTTTGAATCGGCTCTCTGTAAAAAAAACGCGAAACGTGTTCACAGAATGCGCCTTCAAACCACACAAAATAATGTAAAAATTCCAGTTTTGTCAAGTATCCTCGTAAACACAGTCTTAATAAGTTAAAAAGAGTTAAATGAACGTAGAGTTGTGATGTCAGGTGTGTCAGGTTTTAAAGTGACAGCAGCCTAATAAAGCTGCTGCTGCCTGTCATTAATGTTAGGGTGTGTTCACACTTGGCATGTTTGGTTTGATTTTTCTCGTCATAGTCACGATGTTGCTCATCACAGTTCGGTAAAGGCATCAGAACCACGTTTCCTCGCAACAGATCTTCGTTTGTGTGTGTGACGGAGGGATTCCTGCCACTGTTTTGACTCCTTTACACAGTTTATAAGCTCTTCACGAATTCTCAGCTGGTAAAAATATCATCAAATGTATCACATACAACGAGCGCATTTATCCCAGAACACAGCATAGGTTTGGATGTGTAAAGTTACGTCTCGAAATATACTATATACTAATTAGGTTGTGAATGTATCCCTATGCCTTTAGGTCCGGTATCTTTAGGTTCTGACAAACCAAACAAACCGAACTACAAGTGTGAAAACACCCTTAATCAAAAGACTCTTTTTACTGAATAACTTTTGTAGCTTTAATAAGGATTAATATATATTACATTTATAATTTATACAGTGAAGACTCATTATTTGATTGTTAGACCTACCTGAAAATCTTAAAGCACTGTTTACAAGGTTACATGGGTCAAAAAATGACTTTGTTTGCGCATTTTAGCAGGGCAGATATATGTAAATTATAATGCTGATAATGATATAACTATACGGTTAGCTGTTGGTTCAGGCTTCAGTCCTGAAATTGCATAGGCCAACACCTCTTTAATAGGCAGATCCAGGAGCAGAAGTGTCTAAAAGTGACTGTATCTTGCTTTACAAGCCATTTATCAGCAACAGATGTACCATAAGAGATGGGTTGTGGGAAACATTAGTTTAAAAAAAATGCATGTGTATATCAAAATTTCTGTTTTCAGTGTGTAGTTATGTTACACAAAACTTGCATACTATTTAGTAAGGATAGTAGGCCTATGCTGCCCCCTGCTGGTTTGGATGGTTACAAAGTATTCACTGTGATCCAAAAATTTAGTGGCACTATTGGGAATCATTCTTACATACTTGTCCAAACACTGCTGACACAATTATTATGAATAATAATTTGTAATAACTTATAATATGACATATTTATTTTGTCTTGTAACTAACAATGCGACTATATCTCCTCTAACAGGAACAAATCAGTTCAACATCTGATGAACATGGCTCTCATTATCTCCAAACCTGTCACAGAGTGCATGTCTATGGCAACATATCAAATTGCTGAGCAGGAAACCACATTACTGAGATGTAATGAGGCAACATGGGTCACGGAAAGGAGTGGTTGGAGTGTGAAATGGGAGGAATGAGAGAGGAGAAGGACATGGGTATTAGGTAGGTCTTTCCCCCCTCATTTACTGTTCAGTAATTGACAGGAAGTGCAGAACAATGGCCTATTTTAGAAAGGTGTCTGACCTGTTCTCAACTTACTTGCAATATACAAAAACTCTCTAACATGAATACATACAAACACCCAAAGCAAAGTGTCTTTTTTTCTCAGTATGGAAGACCAAACTGTTCAGAACTGGAAAAGGTAAAGGCATTAATCTTCATAATGGAATAAGACAGGCAAGGGTAATACAGACAGAAAGATTCATCTCTGAAAAGACAGTGTGGTCATCATTATCTTACCTTTAATGGTGTTGTACCTCTGTATTTTTGTCTATGAACTTTTTTTTCCCGTATTTTTTTGCTATCTATTTTTTAAAGACTGTGAATAAAACTTTTTTCTTTAAAACTTTTTTTTACGTGAACCATATGGACAAATTGAAATTTTGTGTCAAATTGTAGTTTTATAACAATTACTTGAAAATGGTAAGATTATATTGAAGAAAAAATATTGAAAAATTGAGGAGTACACTGACATGTACCTACCTGTATTTATCATTTTTAGTAGTGCTGTTCTGTTTAAATTGATTATTTAAAAAGGATATGAAACATGACTGATGCAAGGGAATGAAGGAGAGAAAGTAAAAATGCATCCCATATTGGTTAATTTATTGGTTGGTACTGAATATTTATGTAGCCTATGCTTATTTTCTCTATTTTTACATTTAATCACTAACAACATAAAAACACTGATCATTTAATTGTAATCTGTAGCGAATCTCATAATGAGTATTCATTTTTCATACTGGACACTATAATGTTGTGATTTACTTGTGGAATTTAACATGATTAATTTTATTTAATTTATTAAGACAAAATAGTATTCATTTTGGTGTCCTGTCAGAATTTAAATATGTGCTGCCAATTGTGAATTCTAATGAAGAAATATCTTCATGGCATATTAGTGAGGAAGAAATTAAACCAGATTTTCATAATGATCTTTAAAATTGATCAATTTAAGATGAATTGTGATTGAGTAGGCAAAGATAATCCAGAATTGCTTTAAAAGGATATATGGCCAAAACATATTTGGAAATGATTTTTCTATATTTTTGTTGTCTCTTTTCCCCCTTTTTTCTTGTTTTGACCATCAAATGGCTCAAGTTTTCTTCAAAATATATTTTTGTTCCACCGAAGAAAGAAAGGAATACAGGTATACAGGAATGACATTGTGGTGAGTATAATTTCTTTTCTTTTTTTTCTTCAAATTAAAATTTTTGGTCCCTTTAATTAGATTAATTTGTTTAAATCACTTGCATGGTCTTTTTCTCTCTTATTCTTCCTCTGTCTCCCTCAGTCTTTTATCCAATGTCCCTAATCATCATAACTGTTATCTAATGATGTCACGCTTATCTCACCCAGTCCTTCCCTGCCTAATTGATTTCTATCGCTTGACCTCAAGACAATAAAACAAATCCAATATACAGGCACCTCCTCTGACAGCCATATGCCACCCATTGGAGGTCAGAGCTGTTCTTGTGAGCCAACACGCATTCTGTCCGTGTTCCCAGGCTCAATGAGGGGCCTCACTGCAGCCCAGTGCTCAGGCTAGGACAATAACTGCTCCTGAGGGACATATCAAGGGCGGGAGTCTCCTGGCCCACCCAGTAAATCAGACCTTACTGTACAATATGCTGGGGAGGAACAGGAAATGTCTGCGAGGGTTTGCAGAGGTACGTGTTCACAGGAGGCGAATGAGGAGTCAAGGTCTGCTGAAGAGGAAAGGAATGGCTGGGTTCAAGTCACCATGAAATCAGAATTGGCAGTTCTTATTAATTTTTTTATGGAATATTGCAGGTTTGTCATAAATGATTTATCAGTGTACGTCATTATTATAATTTTTTTAATTCATGTGCCTACGTAATTTTTAATCAGACAACCTGTCACTCACATGAGATCACAGCAATAGCAAACCACAACCATCCAATCAATTCCCGGTGGACAAAATCAAGTCACGACCTACATTTTTAGAAGCCATTTCAGTCAGATATACTGTACATCACAAAAGGTAAGAACATACTATTGTGACTTCTGTTTCATGCCGACTTTAGATAATTAGTTCAACTAAACCTTAAAATTATGTGACTTAATTTAATTCTGGGGAACATAAAAGTAGTAGTTTGTAGTGCAAATAGTTTTACCGTTTACTGCACTTTGGAATTCTTAGTTTTTTACCTAAGTGATTAATGAGTCAGAAGTCTCACACATTTAAAGAAAATACTTTTTTACTTCCACATTGCAAAATAAAGTGGATCTAAGATGACTGGATTGGTTTGAACCAAGAGGTAATGGTTTGGATGGTTAGCATGGTCCAGTAAGTACTCCATTCTGGAGGCAAAACACATCTTGCTTAATTGATCATTGCTGTTATTAAAAAAATATATATACAAAAAAAAGTTTGTTAATTTAAATAAAGTGGAAATATTAATAATAATAATAATAATAATAAATAAATAAATAAATTGCCATAAGTTAAATTACTACAATAGACAAATTAAAACTAAATAGAAATATAAAATAGAGAAAAGAATGACAAAGCATAAAAAGTAAACTAAAATTTAAATGAAAACTGAAAATATGAAGAAAGTTACATTTAAAATGTTTAAAAATACTGTAATGGTATATAAATGATACTAAAAGACCATTGCCATTGATGATAATTCAAAAGTAGCCAATCCTTTTGCTAGCAACATATGAATTTATATTGTAATTTAATATATTTTTAAAAGCATTATATTATATTATATTATATTATATTATATTATATTATATTATATTATATTATATTATATTATATTATATTATAGTAACCATTTTGACCTGTGTTTTGGTATTTTTAATATAAACAAAAAAAAATATATATATATATATATATACATTTTTTTATTTGTACAAAAAAAATAAAATAAATCCCATACCTTTCAGGTAGGCTACATGTTCTTGTGGTATCATCAGCCAATCAGCAATGGCATCTAACAGCTGAACTGTGAGGAAAAATAGCTAAATTAAGTGGAATGTAGGAATTTACACCTTACAGAACAGAAAATGTATGTGACATCAGGAGCATGAGTTGCAGCAGCTGGAGTAACAGCCAGAATGTGAATGTGAATGCAGGTAGGTGCAAGTGTATTAGGCTGTTTTCACACTGTGAAATACTGCAGTGGATCAGCAGATGTCTTTCTTCAGATTTGTCCCTGAAGAGTTGCAAGCTCCCATCTTCTGTCTCACATGTACACACTCTCACGCACACACTTACAAACGGTCACAGGACGCCTCATTGGAAATCATTGGCATTGATCCAGCCTGATCAATATAGACACAGATATACTGGCGCTCAAAAGGTTTTACTAATACACTCTATGCCAGTCATGACCTGCACACACACACGCACTGTTAGTGCACTCACTGCTAGTGTGTTTATACCAGGGGCTTTCTTGTCCCAGGAGGCTAGAAATGACTTGGTTTTAATAAATAGTGTGTTAATATAAATTAAGTATTGTTTACTAGTTGATAGTGTAATCTTTATCAGGCCAACGACCACTTGCTTAATAGAGCGATGGAGCTGGCAACACCATTAATCATTGTATAAAACTGAATTGCATTACATTCATATTTTACAGTACCATCCAAAAGTTTGCGTCAGTAAGACTTTTTTTTTTTAAAGAAATTAATACTTTTATTCAGCAAGGATGCATATTCATCAAATAATCTTAAAAAAAAAACAAAAAAAAACGTTAATTGGCCTTTCCACACAAATTTTATGCTGCACAACTGTTTTCAATATTGATAATAATATAAAAAAAAAAATCTTAAACACCAAATCAGTATATTAGAATGATTTCTGAAGGATCATGTGGCCCTGAAGACTGGATTAAAGGGATAGTTAGCCCAAAAATGAAAATTCTGCCATTTATTAGTAACCCTCATGTTCCAAACCCTTAAGACTTTCATTCCTTTTCGGAACACAATTAGATTGTTTGACGCTTCAAAAGGTTAATAAAGAGATCATAAAACTAATCCATATGAATTGAGTGGTTTAGTCCAAATTTTCTGAAGACACACGAGTCACGACCGATTTATATGATGAACAGATTTAATTTAGGCTTTTATTTACATATAAACATTCATCAGCGAAAACATCAGTTGTGGTAAATGGAAGACGGTAAACAGTGAGAACCAATGAGGTTCATTCTCGTGTTACACAGCATGTTTGAGCTTCTGCGAGAACCAATGAGGCTCATTCCCATGTTACACAGCACGTTTGAGCTTCCACGAGAACCAATGAGGTTCATTCTCGTGTTACACAGCACGTTTGAGCTTCAGCAAGAACCAATGAGGTTAATTTTTGTTACACAGCTCGTTTGAGCTTCCGCGAGAACCAATGAGGTTCATTCTCGTGTTACACAGCACGTTTGAGCTTCCGCGAGAACCAATGAGGCTCATTCCCATGTTACACAGCACATTTGAGCTTCCACGAGAACCAATGAGGTTCATTCTCGTGTTACACAGCACGTTTGAGCTTCAGCAAGAACCAATGAGGTTCATTCTTGTTACACAGCTCGTTTGAGCTTCCGCGAAAACCAATGAGGTTCATTCTCGTGTTACGCAGCACGTTTGAGCTTCCGCGAGAACCAATGAGGCTCATTCCCATGTTATGCAGCACGTTTGAGCTTCCGCGAGAACCAATGAGGTTCATTCCCATGTTACGCAGCACGTTTGAGCTTCCACGAGGACCAATGAGGTTCATTCTCGTGTTACGCAGCACGTTTGAGCTTCCGCGAGGACCAATGAAGCTCATTCCCATGTTAAGCAGCACGTTTGAGCTTCCGCGAGAACCAGTGAGGTTAATTCTCGTATTACGCAGCACATTTGAGCTTCCGCGAGAACCAATGAGGTTCATTCTCGTGTTACGCAGCACGTTTGAGCTGCCGCGAGAACCAATGAGGTTCATTCTTGTTACACAGCACGTTTGAGCTTCCGTGAGAACCAATGAGGTTCATTCTCGTGTTACACAGCACGTTTGAGCTTCCGCGAGAACCAATGAGGTTCATTCTCGTGTTACGCAGCACGTTTGAGCTTCAGCAAGAACCAATGAGGTTCATTCTTGTTACACAGCACGTTTGAGCTTCAGCAAGAACCAATGAGATTAATTCTCGTGTTACGCAGCACGTTTGAGCTTCAGCAAGAACCAATGAGGTTCATTCTTGTTACACAGCACGTTTGAGCTTCCACGAGAACCAATGAGGTTCATTCTCGTGTTACGCAGCACGTTTGAGCTTCAGCAAGAACCAATGAGGTTCATTCTCGTGTTACGCAGCACGTTTGAGCTTCAGCAAGAACCAATGAGGTTCATTCTCGTGTTACACAGCACGTTTGAGCTTCCACGAGAACCAATGAGGTTCATTCTCGTGTTACGCAGCACGTTTGAGCTTCCGCGAGAACCAATGAGGTTCATTCTTGTTATACAGCACGTTTGAGCTTCCGTGAGAACCAATGAGGTTCATTCTCGTGTTACGCAGCACGTTTGAGCTTCCGCGAGAACCAATGAAGTTCATTCTCGTGTTGCGCAGCACGTTTGAGCTTCCGTGAGAACCAATGAGGTTCATTCTCGTGTTACACAGCACGTTTGAGCTTCCGCGAGAACCAATGAGGTTCATTCTCGTGTTACGCAGCACGTTTGAGCTTCAGCAAGAACCAATGAGGTTCATTCTCGTGTTACGCAGCACGTTTGAGCTTCAGCAAGAACCAATGAGGTTCATTCTTGTTACACAGCATGTTTGAGCTTCCGCAAGAACCAATGAGGTTCATTCTCGTGTTACGCAGCACGTTTGAGCTTAAGCAAGAACCAATGAGGTTCATTCTTGTTACACAGCACGTTTGAGCTTCAGCAAGAACCAATGAGGTTCATTCTCGTGTTACGTAGCATGTTTGAGCTTCCGCGAGAACCAATGAGGTTCATTCTTGTTACACAGCACGTTTGAGCTTCCACGAGAACCAATGAGGTTCATTCTCGTGTTACGCAGCACGTTTGAGCTTCAGCAAGAACCAATGAGGTTCATTCTCGTGTGACGCAGCACGTTTGAGCTTCAGCAAGAACCAATGAGGTTCATTCTTGTTACACAGCACGTTTGAGCTTCAGCAAGAACCAATGAGGTTCATTCTCGTGTTACGTAGCACGTTTGAGCTTCCGCGAGAACCAATGAGGTTCATTCTTGTTACACAGCACGTTTGAGCTTCCACGAGAACCAATGAGGTTCATTCTCGTGTTACGCAGCACGTTTGAGCTTCAGCAAGAACCAATGAGGTTCATTCTCGTGTTACGCAGCACGTTTGAGCTTCAGCAAGAACCAATGAGGTTCATTCTCGTGTTACGCAGCACGTTTGAGCTTCAGCAAGAACCAATGAGGTTCATTCTCGTGTTACGCAGCACGTTTGAGCTTCAGCAAGAACCAATGAGGTTCATTCTTGTTACACAGCACGTTTGAGCTTCCGCAAGAACCAATGAGGTTCATTCTCGTGTTACGCAGCACGTTTGAGCTTCAGCAAGAACCAATGAGGTTCATTCTTGTTACACAGCACGTTTGAGCTTCCGCAAGAACCAATGAGGTTCATTCTCGTGTTACGCAGCACGTTTGAGCTTAAGCAAGAACCAATGAGGTTCATTCTTGTTACACAGCACGTTTGAGCTTCAGCAAGAACCAATGAGGTTCATTCTCGTGTTACGTAGCATGTTTGAGCTTCCGCGAGAACCAATGAGGTTCATTCTTGTTACACAGCACGTTTGAGCTTCCACGAGAACCAATGAGGTTCATTCTCGTGTTACGCAGCACGTTTGAGCTTCAGCAAAAACCAATGAGGTTCATTCTCGTGTTACGCAGCACGTTTGAGCTTCAGCAAGAACCAATGAGGTTCATTCTCGTGTTACGTAGCATGTTTGAGCTTCCGCGAGAACCAATGAGGTTCATTCTTGTTACACAGCACGTTTGAGCTTCCGTGAGAACCAATGAGGTTCATTCTCGTGTTACACAGCACGTTTGAGCTTCCGCGAGAACCAATGAGGTTCATTCTCGTGTTACGCAGCACGTTTGAGCTTCAGCAAGAACCAATGAGGTTCATTCTTGTTACACAGCACGTTTGAGCTTCAGCAAGAACCAATTAGATTAATTCTCGTGTTACGCAGCACGTTTGAGCTTCAGCAAGAACCAATGAGGTTCATTCTTGTTACACAGCACGTTTGAGCTTCCACGAGAACCAATGAGGTTCATTCTCGTGTTACGCAGCACGTTTGAGCTTCAGCAAGAACCAATGAGGTTCATTCTCGTGTTACGCAGCACGTTTGAGCTTCCGCGAGAACCAATGAGGTTCATTCTCGTGTTACGCAGCACGTTTGAGCTTCCGCGAGAACCAATGAGGTTCATTCTTGTTATACAGCACGTTTGAGCTTCCGTGAGAACCAATGAGGTTCATTCTCGTGTTACGCAGCACGTTTGAGCTTCCGCGAGAACCAATGAAGTTCATTCTCGTGTTGCGCAGCACGTTTGAGCTTCCGTGAGAACCAATGAGGTTCATTCTCGTGTTACACAGCACGTTTGAGCTTCCGCGAGAACCAATGAGGTTCATTCTCGTGTTACGCAGCACGTTTGAGCTTCAGCAAGAACCAATGAGGTTCATTCTCGTGTTACGCAGCACGTTTGAGCTTCAGCAAGAACCAATGAGGTTCATTCTTGTTACACAGCATGTTTGAGCTTCCGCAAGAACCAATGAGGTTCATTCTCGTGTTACGCAGCACGTTTGAGCTTAAGCAAGAACCAATGAGGTTCATTCTTGTTACACAGCACGTTTGAGCTTCAGCAAGAACCAATGAGGTTCATTCTCGTGTTACGTAGCATGTTTGAGCTTCCGCGAGAACCAATGAGGTTCATTCTTGTTACACAGCACGTTTGAGCTTCCACGAGAACCAATGAGGTTCATTCTCGTGTTACGCAGCACGTTTGAGCTTCAGCAAGAACCAATGAGGTTCATTCTCGTGTGACGCAGCACGTTTGAGCTTCAGCAAGAACCAATGAGGTTCATTCTTGTTACACAGCACGTTTGAGCTTCAGCAAGAACCAATGAGGTTCATTCTCGTGTTACGTAGCACGTTTGAGCTTCCGCGAGAACCAATGAGGTTCATTCTTGTTACACAGCACGTTTGAGCTTCCACGAGAACCAATGAGGTTCATTCTCGTGTTACGCAGCACGTTTGAGCTTCAGCAAGAACCAATGAGGTTCATTCTCGTGTTACGCAGCACGTTTGAGCTTCAGCAAGAACCAATGAGGTTCATTCTCGTGTTACGCAGCACGTTTGAGCTTCAGCAAGAACCAATGAGGTTCATTCTCGTGTTACGCAGCACGTTTGAGCTTCAGCAAGAACCAATGAGGTTCATTCTTGTTACACAGCACGTTTGAGCTTCCGCAAGAACCAATGAGGTTCATTCTCGTGTTACGCAGCACGTTTGAGCTTCAGCAAGAACCAATGAGGTTCATTCTTGTTACACAGCACGTTTGAGCTTCCGCAAGAACCAATGAGGTTCATTCTCGTGTTACGCAGCACGTTTGAGCTTAAGCAAGAACCAATGAGGTTCATTCTTGTTACACAGCACGTTTGAGCTTCAGCAAGAACCAATGAGGTTCATTCTCGTGTTACGTAGCATGTTTGAGCTTCCGCGAGAACCAATGAGGTTCATTCTTGTTACACAGCACGTTTGAGCTTCCACGAGAACCAATGAGGTTCATTCTCGTGTTACGCAGCACGTTTGAGCTTCAGCAAAAACCAATGAGGTTCATTCTCGTGTTACGCAGCACGTTTGAGCTTCAGCAAGAACCAATGAGGTTCATTCTCGTGTGACGCAGCACGTTTGAGCTTCAGCAAGAACCAATGAGGTTCATTCTTGTTACACAGCACGTTTGAGCTTCAGCAAGAACCAATGAGGTTCATTCTCGTGTTACGTAGCACGTTTGAGCTTCCGCGAGAACCAATGAGGTTCATTCTTGTTACACAGCACGTTTGAGCTTCCACGAGAACCAATGAGGTTCATTCTCGTGTTACGCAGCACGTTTGAGCTTCAGCAAGAACCAATGAGGTTCATTCTCGTGTTACGCAGCACGTTTGAGCTTCAGCAAGAACCAATGAGGTTCATTCTCGTGTTACGCAGCACGTTTGAGCTTCAGCAAGAACCAATGAGGTTCATTCTTGTTACACAGCACGTTTGAGCTTCCGCAAGAACCAACGAGGTTCATTCTCGTGTTACGCAGCACGTTTGAGCTTCAGCAAGAACCAATGAGGTTCATTCTTGTTACACAGCACGTTTGAGCTTCAGCAAGAACCAATGAGGTTCATTCTCGTGTTACGTAGCACGTTTGAGCTTCCGCGAGAACCAATGAGGTTCATTCTTGTTACACAGCACGTTTGAGCTTCCACGAGAACCAATGAGGTTCATTCTTGTGTTACGCAGCACGTTTGAGCTTCAGCAAGAACCAATGAGGTTCATTCTCGTGTTACGCAGCACGTTTGAGCTTCCGCGAGAACCAATGAGGTTCATTCTCGTGTTACGCAGCACGTTTGAGCTTCCGCGAGAACCAATGAGGTTCATTCTCGTGTTACGCAGCACGTTTGAGCTTCCGCGAGAACCAATGAGGTTTGTCCTCGTGAGTCAAGCACGTTTGGTTGAGCTTCTGTTTATGTCCACTGATCAATGCTTAAATGTGAATAAAAGCCTAAATTAAAGCTATCGTGCCTCTTCAGAAAATTTGGATATCAAATAAAAAAATTATCAAATTTTATAATGTGTTAAAAAGGTGAACAATTAATTTTTACAAAATTACAAAACTTTCACCACAAATTCATCTTAAACACGATTATTTAAAAAATAAGATGAAATAATGCGGGCTGACAGTTTTAACAGAAGCAAATAAACTTTGGTTAACACCCTACAGAAGAGCTGTCTTTAAAGGGTTAGTTCACCCAAAAAGGAAAGTTTTCCCATAATTCACTCACCCTCAAGCCATCCTAGGTGTATATGACTCTTCTTTCAGCCAGACACAATCAGTTATATTAAAACATATCCTGGCTCTTCCAAGCTTTATAATGGGAGTGAATGGTACCTTAGATTTTGAAGCACAAAAAGTACATTCATCCATCATAAAAGTAATCCATGGCTCCAGTGGCTTAATAAAGGCCTTCTGAAGTGAAGCGATGTGTTTTTGTAAGAAAAATATCCATATTTTTAACTTTATAAACTATAATCACTGGCTTCCGATAACCGCCATTTGCAAGTCTAGTTCCGGCGGAAGAGTGACCCCTGACCCGAAGTATGAACGCTAATAGACAGCTTTCTCCAGGTATTGTAAAGTTCCTTGGTTTATAACCACAATCTACTATTCCCACTTGAACCCACAGCGTGGCAGCACTGAGCTCCAGTTCAGTGTGTGTGTGTGTGTGTGTGTGTGTGTGTGTGTGTGTGTGTGTGTGTGTGTGTGTGTGTGTGTGTGTGTGTGATCCTCTGACAGAGATTTACATCTCTAGTTCATCTGTTTGTATCTCGCATCAAAGAGCCTCATCATGTTGGCCTGCGGGAGAGGGAGATTACCAGCATGCAAGTGTGTAAGAGCGAGCGAGAGAAAATCACTAGCCTGTGGCTAAAAGCAAGCCTCTTTGGTAATGACAATCCACAACTTCCATTTCTATTCTGAGTCAT